>NW_026901299.1:0-338131 GCF_033783945.1 Neopsephotus bourkii | reverse complement strand
CTTAAATCCTTTGGGGCCCTTTCATCTACTAGTGCTGTTTTCTAGAACACTAAAAAGGAATCACATGGAGCAGGAAGAGAGAGGTGGTTTTCCTGAGACACCCAGGAAAGATGTAGGGCTCTGAATTAGCCCATGCTCTCCAGCATAAAACATGATGATCTTTTTAGAGTAAATTCTGGAGTGACCCCTTGGACGCTTATCTTTTTATAACATGCTGGTCATGCAGAAAACAAAGCAGAGGACCTTGTGCCAGTGCATACCAAATGTTACCTGCAGTGGCAGTATGGCTGCCACCACCTCAACTGCAGTTTAGATAAGGCCAGGGCGATCACTTGTCTACTGTCATGGGTGAAACAGGCTCGTTTTGGGGGAAATTAGTTTAGTTCACTGCCTGTTAAAGTAGGCACTCTCCTTTTCCCTCCTTCTCTGCCTCTCCAGTGGTTATCGCCTTTCTTAACTCTCCAGACGTGCCATCACCTGGAACAAGCCAGAGTCTTTTGAGTCCAGCATGGGGTAACCCCGAGTTCTTCCTACAGCAGATCCCCACTACCCAAACATGAGCACCCCAGTCACCGGTCTGTTAGCCTGTTGGCTGGTTCAGCAGCACCAAATGAGACCATCTCCCTTTCAGCTCAACAACCCTCACACCCATTTGGAGAGATGATAAACTGATCAACAAAAAGACCTTCAACACATCATGGCAGTGCTCAGGGCCAGGTTAGATGGGGCTTGGAGCAAGCTGCTCTAGTGGAAGGTGTCCCTGCCTGTGACAGGGGGTTGGAACTGGAGGAGCTTCAAGGTCCCTTCCAACACAAACCAGGCTGGGATTCTAGATTTCACCCAAATTAAAACAACTGAAGTATTTTTTTTTATTTTTTTTTTTTTTGACAGTAAGATGACTTGGGTACTTACATGTAGTAAAAAGACCTATTAATACTTTTCTTGTCTGAGTGACCTGCAAATGTGTTTCTGCTTTGTGCCTCTGGCAGCAGCATCCGAGGGCCAAGCATTTTCATAAAGCCAAGAGCTTTCCTGACCTTTCCTGCAGCATGAAGTCACCGACTTCCTCCTGCTGTGTATTTGCACAGGGAATGCTTTTAAGCCAGTAGCAGTCAGAGAAGAGTTTAGTAGTTGTGTCCAAAACTGTATCTTCAACCAAGAGGTTAGTCCTACAGGAGGAGCTCCCTCAGCCAAACGCTTTAGAACCTGGAGATTAAAGTTTTGTAAATTCTGCTTTTATTTCTGCATTTCTTTTCCTTTTGTAACTAAATTCAAAGCTGTTCTCACCTTTAAATGGAATTGGTCAGCAGCTAGTGTGGGAGGACTCTGGTTGTGCCAGACCTGGATGATGAACGCCACAACTACCAGCCCTCTGCCACTGACTTCCCCCAATAAAGCTGATCACAGATAATCCTTCTCTCATGCCCTGCAACAGTACAAGTACTGAGATGCCAGCTTCATGCAGATCAGCACTCCCTCCTAACCTCCTTCACCTACGTGGGCTGCTCTCTGCCTTCTAACTCTTCTAGAGCCAAGCGGTGGTGCATTAATGTACTGCAGCTTTTGTCATTTCTAAACAGCTGTTTGCATGTTTTGTTCATTACTACAGCCTCCAAGTCACACACTGGTCTAGTCACTTCTAATCATTCCTATACTAAACATTCAACTGCTTAAAAGCAAAGTCCAGCCCCGTGTGAAGCATTCACTGGTGAATGGGACATAAATCACCTTGGCTGAGTTCTCCACAGCGGCTGGGCAAGGAGAAGTTTCCAAGCTGTAAATGCTCCCCCACCTTCTCACAGGCTCTTGGGCTTTTGATAAACATGAGCAATTAGCACCTTTGCAGACATCATTTTCCTTCCCCACTGATGGAATACTGGATACTTAGAAGGAAACTGGGCCTTAGAGAGAGGTTCCAGGAAGGTCTTCAGGGTTGTGCATGGGATTACTAACACTGCTTCAAGTCATCCGAGGAGGGATGTGCTAACATGCTTCTCTCACCCACACCTCCCTGCCCCTAGAGTGACAAGTGCTGTGACAAGCCCATTTCTGTCTGATGGGAAGAAAAACAAACATTACAGTGGATAATCAAACAAATGTGGACTCTTCAGTTCTTGGATGGGAACTCACTCTTAGCTAATGTCATAAAACATGGGAAGAATGCTGTATAATTAAACCTTTCTCTGGAAATATTTGACTAGGTTTGGGATGAGCTACAGGAACAACACTGAAGTCAGCAGCAGCAGTAAAGGCTGCATGAGACTGGGACTGGGGGATTTCTATCTAAATACATACCTGGGAGAAGCTGGACGTAAAGATGCTGGTAAGTTAAGCAGGAAAATGTAGCAAGGGATTATACAGACACTCCAGCAAAGCTGGATTCCCTTCTTTTTATGTCACTGCAATCACTTGGGGGAAAGCTACACATGTGAAGAGGAGACAGGCTTACACCTCTACAGTCACTGTCACACAGATTTCATCTCTCCAGTGAAGGGTTCAGCTCCTGCTTTCATACTATCTTTCTCCAATCTAAGCTTTTCCAAGCCACGACAGTAGCTGAGCTGTCTTAAGTCACAACCTGGCTTAAGTGATGCTGCAATAGATTTCCAGCACATAAAACAGCAGCTCTGGTGTGTGGTCTACAGCATCCATAAGAAGAGAAGCCAAGGCTGGAGACATCCAAGTGACAAGATGGACATTCATAGTGTTAATGAAACCCCTTGCCACCAAGAAATGCTGGCAGGATGAAGCACAAGTCATGAATCCTCATGGGGCACAGAACCAAAGTCCAGGGAAACTCTGAGGCTGTTCAATTCTGGATCCCAGGAAGATCTGAGCAATGCTCCAGAAGCACATTCAGCTGTAGTTTGTATTTCCATACCACTAGCATAACGCCTCATGAGGGCAGGGTTGGGTCTGCCTGTAGATCTTGGATCTGGACTCCCCTTCTCGCCAGCCTGCCCCATTACACATTTCCTCAGTTCATCACTAATTCCCTTCCCCTCCATGTGACTGAGAAATTAATATTCCCCATCCTCTGCCCCTACTCACCCTCCTGAACATGGATCCCACCTCACAATAGCCTCAGAGATCAACATCCAACCTAGAAAGCTCTGCTTGTCCAGGGCAAGTCACTTTAGGTCCCTCACACCAGTTCAGGGTGCACACACATCCAGCACATGCCAAACCATGCTCTGCTGCATGCGGGAATACACTGCCATATCAAGCCAAGATCTGCAGTAATGGATGCTGAAAATAAACATAGGAAATCTGGGCTTGTGAGGAACATTTTCTAGAGTGTCTAGGAGAGTAACAAACACCAATGGGAAGTTGGAACAAGTGACTGAAGGTGCATGACAATTCCCAAAAAACATTTCTATTCTACAGTTTCTTCCTATTTCCAAACCCAGTAAGCATCAAGCTGAAAAGATAAGAATGAGCTTTACTATTTTTAAACCTTAAGTTTCACTGAAAAGCAGTAAGTGAAGAGGGAAGGACCAAGCACAAATGTTAAGAAGTGGGAAGAAGTGCAACCTCTTACTAAAATTGAAGAAATATGAGCATTGAGCCTAAGTGTGGAGCTCCATTTTAGGCTACAGCTCCTATCATCTTGAATGAAAAGCAGTTAAGCTAAACTTACTGTGTTATCACATGTTGAGATGGATGAGCATCAGTTACATTTGCAGAACATGTTGAAGTCTTTTCAAGAAGCACACAAGGGAGTATAAGCCTAAAGCTCAAACAAGGACCTCTGGAGGTGGTCTGCAAGGATTCAAAGCCAGTGCAGAGAAGCAGGGACATAGGATGTTACGGCTCCAATGGCCATCAAACCCAGCCAAGATCCCGTAACTCCCTTAGATAAAAATATTGACACATAAAGAGCAGTCTGTCCTTGCGGCAGCCATCCGGGAGCACCCAAAGGCATTCTTCAGTTGTTTGCACATCTTTCTAGGTTCGTTAGAAAGGACAGTATCAAAATTGGGCTAGTGAAATGATTTTCCAACTGGAACACAAAGCAGACAGAACAAAAAGAATCTGACAAAGCTGGTGCGGTCACCAACCCCCAGCCTCCTTCCTTCTTGCTTTGAAATACGAATTCCATTTGAAAACTAAGTGTCAAATATCCCTGTCAAAAGACCTCATTCTTACAGAGCGGGGGAGAACCATTCAAGCACTTGACAAGAGAGGAACACAGTATGCAGTGCCATACTTCCCACTGGATATTCCCAAGGAAAAATTGAAGCCACGTTTCTAGGGCTGGATTACTAGAAGGGCACCAGTACACACACAATGCTTGTCCTGGGTTTAGCAGTAGCAGTCAATTTTTCTCCCTCTTGGTAGCTGGTGCAGCGCTGTGTTTTGACTTTCAGCCTGGGAACAGTGCTGATAACACCGATGTTTTCAGTTGTTGCTCAGTAAAGTTTACCCTGACCAAGGACTTTGTGAGGCTCATGCTCTGCCAGTGATTCGGAGAAAACTCCAGGAACAAACTTGCCAACAAAGTTTTCAAGCTGACAAGCAGGTATTCTTTATTGCGGTGCCAGGAGACACGGGGGATAACTCCTCCTAACGTGTGTCCCCGTATTGCTACACAAGCCATCCTTATATAGTCCCTGGGCATACATACATATTCATGAGGCTACATATGGATTACATCATTTTCCAGAGAGTTCCCCGCATGCGTACAGAATTGTGGTGGTGGTCTCTGAGGGTCATTTACTTCTTCCAACAATCTTCATCACTTCTGGCAGCCTTTGAAGCACGCGCAGTAGATGCTCATACCAGTTTAATTGGTTCGTTAGCACCAGAGACATAATAATCCTCCCATCCTCCTACTTATCAGTTAGTTTAACTGTAGCCCATCCTGGACACCTGCAGTTCCCAGATACTCCTTATCCCTGTGTCCTGTTTTTCTAGGCTGTTTTTTCTTAAAGCTGTGTCAACCATAACGATTTATCTTGTGAGAATTCTCACTATGTTCTCTAGCTGCACTCTCTCTATATATTTTTCTCTATGTATCCTGCACCTCAGTAATTTTCCATTGCTACTGTTACAAAGCCATCAAACTTAACATTACTTAAAGCTACTTCTAAAGATTTCTATATCCCATCTTGCAATTTTGTGCCCCCCCCTTGTCTCAACTTCCCCCCTTTTTCTATCCTTTTGCAAATTCTTTTGCAACTCTCTTTTCTATATCACCATTCCCATCACCATCAAAAGTCTTTTTGAAATAGTTTCCTGTTTCTACTTGGTGCTTAATTTCATTCCTTTTCCAGTCTTCATAATTTATCATAGACCATTTACAACACCAGAGGGAACATTGTATCATACCACAACTAATCAGTATTAAAACAACACCAATATTCCTGCAACTAGTTGCCTCAACCAGGAGAGGAGGGGAAGCCGGAAGGAAGCAGAGACAGGACACCTGAGCCAAGCTAGCCAAAGAGGTATTCCACATCACAGCACATCATGCCGGGGGGGGAGAGGGGGTGGTGGTGTAACTGGGAGTTACCCGGAAGGACACGGGGTCTTCTGTGTCAGACTTGTTCTTCGGTGGGTGTGTATATGCTCCCAGGCCAGCAAAGGAGCGCTGTGGGGAGGCTGCACAGCTGGGGATTGGAGCTGGGGCCATGGGCTGCTTCATAGCACGGGCTGCTTCATGGCACCGGCTGGTGCCACAGATGGTGTCCCAGCTCCTTTGGTGGCCTTTGGGTCTAGGGCTGTTGTGATTCTGCACTGAGCTTCATGTTTTCCTTGTGCCCCCCCCACCGTAAGGGAGAGAGAATCCACACCTATAGAATCTACACCACCCCCAGCAACCAGTACAGTTGCTATTCAAACCACAGTGATAATCACTGCAACTAAACCAGAGGACCAGTTCGTACCAGTATTGGTTGCCCTGTACGCAAGAGAAAAAGCAAAAAAGAGGCAGGAAGGGTGAAGCAAGATGAGGAAACAATGTATTCACCACCTGGTCTAGCATCTCATCAGGAGTCATCATCACATGACGAAGAAGAAGAAGTGACTTCTCTACCTGGGACCCCAACCGAGATACGGAATAAGCGAAAAGATTTTACCCGTCAATCAGGGCAGCACATCATCACCTGGTTGCTCCGGTGCTGGGACAATGGGGCCAATGGTCATGAACTAGAAAGTACAGAAGCCATGCAGCTCAAATCACTTGCTAGAGAATGGGGAATTGACAAAGCAATTGCAAGAGAGAAAAAGCCCCTCAGTCTCTGGAGGCGTCTCTTGGCAGCTGTGAAAGAAAGGTTTCCATACAAGGATGATGTTATGAGTCGTTCGGCCAAATGAACTACTATAGAAAAAGGCATCCAGTCTCTGAGGGAATCAGCCATCGGAGAGATGATCTATCACATCAAGCTGAGTAACTGGGACATACCCATAGACCCAGATAAGTCAAACGTACACGACCCATGTGGCAAAAACTTACAAGGAATGCACCATCATCATATGCCCATTCATTGGTGTCCTGGATTCAGCAGTAGCAGTCATTTTTCTCCTTCTTGGTAGGTGGTGCAGTGCTGTGCTTTGACTTTCGGCCTGGGAACAGAGCCGATAACAATGATGTTTTGATCTGGCCAAGGACTTTGTGAGCCTCATGCTCTGCCAGGGAGGAGGAGAAGTTGGAAGGAAGCAGAGACAGGACATCTGACCCAAACTGACCAAAGAGGTATTCCATACCACAGCACGTCATGCCCAGGATGTAACTGGGAGTTACCTGGAAGGACATGGGGTCTTCTGGGTCAGACTCGTTTTTCGGCAGGTAGTATCGTATTCTCTTCCCTTGTTATTTTCTCTTATCATTGCTGTCAGTGGTGATTTGTATTGTACATCGGTTGCTGGACTGTTCTCATCTCAACATGTGGGAGTTGCATTCTTTTGATTCTCCTCCCCATCCCTCCGGAAGCAGGGAATGGGGGAGCCCCGAGGGGGATGCGGGCCTCAACTGCTTCCAGCCCAGCACCACTCACTGGGAGTGGGTACACGAGCTGTCTGGCTGGGTCTAAACCCCGACAATAGGCAACAGTACCCTGGAATGACATAGTACCACTAACAGTGGATGAAACGGTTCATAAAATCCAAGAATTCGAAGACGATCTTACCCCTTCCATCATCTCGGCTGTGGAAAAACTGTCCCAGGATCTCAAACAATTGAGGGACGATCTATCTTATTTATCCAGCTCCTCATGTGTACCAACACATGTCTCAGCTATTAACAAAAGGCGTCCTCTTGTTTGAGAGAGGAGACACAGGAGGTATACGCCACGGGCCACCCTATGGTTTTACCTGCAGGATCACAGAGAAGACATAACAAAGTGGGATGTAAAACCTACTTCAGTTTTGGAGGAATGGGTGAGTGAATTAAAGAGGGAAGCAAGGGCCAAGACTGTTTGTCCCATGAGAGCTACGGCTTCAGTCTCTGGTGAGCAGTTTCCCAGATGGAGTGGTAGAGCTGATCTTACTCCAGCTCCTGTGATAACGAAGAATAATCCCTTTCAACATGACTTAAGTGTCCAATCCTGTGATGACTATTAGAGGGGCCCTGCCTCCAGCCAGGTGGAGGTAGAGGACAATTGGATTTACTGGACTGTGTGGATCAGATGGCCTGGCACATCAGTCCCACAGAAGTATAAGGCTCTAGTAGATACTGGTGCACAGTGTACCCTGATGCATCAAGCTGTCAAGGGGTGGAACCCATTTATATTTCTTGAGTGACAGGAGGATCCCAAGAGTTGACTGTACTGGAGGCTGAAATCAGCCTGACTGGGAGGGAATGGCAAAAGCACCCTATTGTTACTGGTCCAGAGGCTCCATGCATCCTCGGCATAGGCTACTTCAGGAGAGGGTACTTCAAAGACCCAGAAGGGTACCGATGGGCTTTTGGTATTGGTGGTTTTTTGGAGACTGAGGAAATTGAGCAGCTGTCCACCTTGCCTGGTCTCTCAGAGGATCCTTCTGTTGTGGGGTTGCTGAAAGTCGAAGAACAAGTGCCAATTGTGACCATAACAGTGCACTGGCGGCAATATCACACCAACCGAGACTCCCTGATTCCTATCCATCAGCTGATCCGTAGACTGGAGAGTCAGGGAGTGATCAGCAGGACCTGCTCACCCTTTAATAGCCTCATATGGCCAGTGCAAAAGTCTAACAGAGAGTGGAGACTAACAATAGACTATCATGGCCTGAATGAAGTCACACCACCATTGAGTGCTGCTGTACCAGACATGCTAGAACTTCAGTATGAATTAAGACTCAAAGCCTGCCAAGTGGTATGCCACGACTGATATTGCCAATGCATTTTTCTCAATTCCTTTGGCAGCAGAGTGCAGGCCCACAGTTTGCTTTTACTTGGAGGGGTGTCCAGTTCACTTGGAACCGACTGCCCCAGGGCTGGAAACACAACCCTACCATTTGCCATGGACTGATCCACACTGCACTGGAACAGGGGCAAGCTCCACAACACCTGCAATACATTGATGATATTATTGTGTGGGGCGATACAGTGAATGGTGGTGAATGTATGTCATGTAGATGCCCATGTACCCAAGAGTCAGGCCTCTGAGGAACACCAGAACAACCAACAAGTGGATAAAGCTACTACGTTGCCAGTTGCTCTGCTTCCATTGCAACTCCTTCATAGGCTGCCAGTATCTCTTTCTCAGCTGGGGTATAGCTGGCATCAGATCCTTTGTATCCCCAACTCCAAAAGCTGAGGGGTCGACCTCGAGTCTCCCCTGACGCTTTCTGCCAGAGGCTCCAGGTAGGACCATTCTCCCCAGCTGCGGTGTAGGGTACATTTTTTACATCTGGCCCAGTCCGGACTTCTCCAAGGGCTACTGCATGAACTATCTTGCATCTAATTTGCTCAAAGGCTTGTTGTTGCTCAGGTCCCCGTTTAAAATCATTCTTCTTACGGGTCACATGATAGAGAGGGCTTACAGTCAAACTGTAGTTTGGGATGTGAATTCACCAGAAGCCCACAGCACCCAAGAAAGCTTGTGTTTCTTTCTTATTAGTTGGTGGAGACGTTGCTGTTATCTTGTTGATCACATCTGTGGGGATCTGTCTACGTCCATCTTGCCATTTTATTCCCCAAAATTGAATCTCCTGTGCAGCTCCCTTGACCTTCCTTCGTTTTATGGCAAAACTGGCTTTCAGCAGGATTTGGATTATTTTCCTCCCTTTCTCAAAAACTTCTTCCACTGTATCGCCTCACACAATAATATCATCAATGTATTGCAGGTGTTCTGGAGCTTGCCCCTGTTCCAGTGCAGTGTGGATCAGACCATGGCAAATGGTAAGGCTGTGTTTCCAGCCCTGAGGCAGTCGGTTCCAAGTGAACTGGACACCCCTCCAAGTAAAAGCAAACTGTGGGCCTGCACTCTGCTGCCAAAGGAATTGAGAAAAATGCATTGGCAATATCAATTGTGGCATACCACTTGGCTGGACAAGCCCAGTCAGAACTTTTACATATTGTAGAGGGGGACAAAGTTCCTGTGGTGCATATGAAGAATTTGCTGCAGAAGACAGTCTGGGTTATTCCTGCTTCAGGTAAAGGCAAACCCCCTCGTGGGACTGCTTTTGCTCAGGGACCTGGATACACTTGGTGGGTAATGCAGGAAGATGGGGAAGTCCGATGTATACCTCAAGGGGATTTGATTTTAGGGGGAAACAGCCAATGAACTCAATTATATGCTGTTGCCTGCTGTGTAATACTTTAATAGCCCATCAACTAGATGTCTTCAGGTTACCAGCGACTAGCCCTGACTTCCATCCAACCATCATCCCAACAGAGAATGAACTTTGATAGAACCAGACGAGTTCTGCAGTAAAGGAATGATCACCATCAGCAGGCAACGATCCAATACTGCACACAGCCTTTCCTGCCCTGAAAGACTGTTACGAGAGATGGAACCTGACACCATGGACTGAATGGACTCGGCAGCATTATAGGGATTGGTCCATGCACTAAGAAAATGATCTCTTTCTCTCAGTCTGTGTGTGTATGTGGATGTATATATATGTGAGAGCAATAGTATATTGAAAACGTGGGATCCGAGCATGACGTGAATGGCATGGAATAAGGGGTGGATACTGTCCTGGGTTTAGCAGTAGTAGTCAACTTTTCTCCTTCTTGGTAGTTGGTGCAGCGTTGTGTTTTGACTTTCAGCCTGGGAACAGCACTGATAACACCGATGCTTTCAGTTGTTGCTAAGTAATGTTTACCCTGACCAAGGACTTTGTGAGCCTCCCTCTGCCAGGGAGGAGGGGAAGCCGGGAGGAAGCAGAGACAGGACACCTGACCCAAACTGACCAAAGAGGTATTCCATACCACAGCACGTCATGCCCAGGATGTAACTGCGAGTTACCCGGAAGGACACGGGCTCTTCTGAGTTGGACTTGTTTTTCGGCAGGTGGTATCATATTCTCTTCCCTTGTTATTTTCTCTTGTCATTGCTGTCAGTGGTGGTAGCAGTGGTGATTTGTGTTGTACATCGGTTGCCTGACTGTTCTTGTCTCAGCCCGTGGCAGTTGCATTCTTTCCATTCTCCTCCCCATCCCTCCGGGAGCGGGTGAAGGGGGGAGCCCCTGAGGGAGGGGGGTTGTGATGCGGGCCTTGACTGCTTCTAGCCCGGCACCACTCACTGGGAGTGAGTGAACGAGCTGGCTGGCTGGATTTAAACCACGACACGCTACAGATCACTGTGTCTCTCCTCCTCTTCCTCCTGTACCTTCCCATGCCAGGCATCAAACACCCCTTCTGTCCTGGCTCTGCACACCTGTGTGTGAGAACATTCTCGGGCTCTGGAAGGGTTCAGGAGGACAATAGAACACAGCAGGTGCAAGCACATGACAAAGCAAGCAAGCAAAATTCTCTCCTTATGGGAGCAATAGAAATGATTGAGAGTGTGGACTCTGTAATCTGTAGAAACCAGGGCGACACTGGTGAGTCAAATTAAATGCACAGAGTGGAAAAATCCTACCCCAACCATATATCTGTGTCACGTGTCTGTGTGTAATTTACTGCCACAGTTGGAGTCTGCCTGCAATAGGTTCGGGGGAAAGAACATGTGGGGCTCGTTTCATTGCAGTGTATGGGCACGTGCATACATCTGTGACCACGCTGGAGAGTGAAAAACGGGACAGTAAATTTTTTGTGCTCCCCAACACTCCCCATCATGGTTAAGAGCTGTCCCCATCTTGCCACTCCAAGCAATGTGGCTGCTTACCCGGAGGCACTAAGAAAAGACAGGGCAGGGCAGGAAGGGGCAGAGGCACAACTCAGCCCCTTCAGGGATGTGCCCTCCTGGGGAGCTGCTGAGCTCCAGCTTTCCTGACCTCTGCTGCCAGCAGACAACAACCTGCTGGACCTCAGCCGAATGTTCCGCCCTGAAGCCTTTTCCCCAGCCTCCTCAAGCAGCCCTCTGCTGTCACACAGATCATTTGACAAACCCAGGTTCTGAAAAGACACACGCAGTAACGCTGGGACTCGGGCAGATGCAGCACCAGGATGCTGCTGTGTTCCACTACACCAGCCTGCCCCAGTCAAAGGCAGGGTAAATGCAACTTCCCTCCTGGCTACAGCACCTTGGTACCACTCAAGAAAAGGAAACTCCCTCCCATGAGACACAGAGAGGACAGGAGTGGCCTCAGCACCAGCAGCAATGTGTAGTCCTGTCTTTCACGAGAGTCTCAGCCAAAGCCAGCATCCCATGTTAAGTAATCCCAGAAACCAGGTCCATGTCAGTACTAGCACACTCCTGAGAGGAGTCCTCCTCCAATGCAGTGATTTTCTGTGCCACCCATCAGGCTTTCCTTTGCTGTCAGTGTTGGATTTCAGCTCAGGGATCCGGGCTGCAGTTGCTGGCTAGGTTCAGCTCCTTGGGATCAGCTCTAGGAAGCCTTCAGGGTGAAACACAAAACTGGGGAGCTCTGGCTCATTATTAGTGATGCTCCAGCATGACTTCTTGGCCTTCATTAATGCCAGGCAAATTTCAACTACCCCAAAGCTAGTTGTTTTTCTTAGTGGATAGATGCAAAGCAAGAATCATAGTTTGTCTCCTTGTTTTATACACAGACGCAAACCCAGGTCACCAAACCAAGCTTCAGGGACTCAATCACCTTTCCTTCACTGGTATCAACTTAGATAGCATCAAAGCCATGCAACTGCAGGTGTATGAGGGCAAAGGCTAAGCCACAGGAGTAGATAAGCTGTCTTTAGATAAAGTGACCCTAAAGCATGTACAGCTCCATGCCTCTGTGCTGCAGGTGCCAGATCCCCTCCCCTTCCAGAGGTGTCCTGCAGAAAAAAGGGGACCATGCCCCAAATTGGGAGTTTCAAATCCCTCCAGTTTCCAAATCTTTCTTTCCCTTCCCTTCTTGTGCTGAATTGTCATCATTTTGGAGAGAGAGCAGCAGACATGCTTCTTTTTCTCCTTTTCCCGCTGCTAGTAATTACTGGATTCAGTTACCTGCCATCAGCAATGCACGCAGCAGTGGGAGGGGTGAGTAAATACACCATGGCTCCTTTCCAGCACCTGAGTATACTCCAGTAATCATACAGGAGCTAACTGGTTTATTTAAATAGGCTGGGATCTTTTATTCTATAATTTAATGGCCTGACAGTTGTCACAGGACATTTGTTTGATGCTGCTTGCTTCATTATAGTTTTTTTTTCCAGTAAACACACTCTGGTGCTGCTGTCACGGTTAGCATGATGGAGCAGGGTAGGCTTTTGAGGGGCTTCAGCCTCCACAAAAGAAGAAAAAGCTGTGGCTGCCCCATCCCTGGCAGTGTTCAAGGCCAGGTTGGACACAGGGGCTTGGAGCAACCTGCTCTAGTGGAAGGTGTCCCTGCCTGTGGCAGGGGCTGGAACTGGATGAGCTCTAAGGTCCCTTCCCACCCAAACAGCCTGGGATTCTATGCAAGGCACAATAGGGGCAAGAATGGGTCTCTGGAGCTCACCTGCCTGTCCTCCCAGAGCACTGCACCAGGACATGGGGCGGCTGTGCTGAGGGAAGGAGCTTGGAACAGAAACTCACAAAACAGTCCAAGAAAACACAAACCTGCTAACATTGGAGGGGGCTCTGAAAAAAGAGGCATTTTTTAGGGCCTTTCTTTATATAACCACCTAAGAAAACTATCTGGAGGGAAAATTCAAATGCAATTTTACCTATAGTTTTTGTAACAGCAAGAAATCACTTTGGAACCAAAGTGGTGCTCGATTTAACTTTCTGTCTGTAATATTAAAAGAGTATCAAGCTGACTGAAACAAGACTTCATGAACAAGTTTACAAAGCTCAGGAACATCTTCTAAAGATGTAGTTCTGTTTAGTAACACGCAATTTCAAAGTATGTACATACAGAAACGTAACACAGTACCTTTCAACTAGCTGGCCTGCATTCAGAAACAGTCATTCAGGAAGGGAAAAATACTGTAAAGAATTATTATTCAAAGTATTTACAGGAATTTGGAAAATCTGAATATATAAAAGCCTATTTCTCCAGACAGGAGCTTCATCTTTTCAGAGACCAGAGTCACCTCACTCCCGTCTTCCTCCCCAGCAGCCCCACTGGTGCTCTGAACAGCCAGGGGAAAGGTGAGACATGGCAAGACATCTCCATGAGCCAGAGCTAGGTGTTACTGTCTTGAAACCCATACACAGGAGCTCAGCAGAGCAATGCACCAGTTAGAATGTCTGATTTATGTATCTTACATGATATACAATGCTTTAAGACACACAAGCTGAATTCCACATTACCACACTGGTAAAACTGCCTTAGGTGACAATGATTAGCACACGGAATCAGACACACTTTATCAGATGCAAAAAAAGCTCAAGCATCCAGCCACTCTGCAGCCTCAAAAGCGTGTCAGAGGATACCTCTGCAGCCCAAGGCACTCAATTAGGATGTAAGTAATGACCACAGTGTGTCATCTGTGCCATGAAAGGAAAACAGTGGGTGAAGGCCATGACCCTACCCATAATGGAGAGACTGGGACTGTACTACAAGACGAAGCATGTACAGACGCAGGGACCGTATCAGCTAAAGGACTGACACCAGGATGAACAGTGTTTGCTTGGACAAGAGCTCTTTGTTGGGTAGTCCATTGAGGGGTTTTAGTTTCAAGCCTAAAGAGGTGTCTGATTACTCTCCCACTTGGAGATAAGGTACCTGAATGTCTTGTGCAAACATGGAGAGGCCAGAGGGAGAACAAAACTTTGTGGAAAAGGCTCTTGGTTGCACACTGTCAAAAGGAAGAATGTTCTAAGGAAAACCCAAACAATTCCCTCTGACTTTTGTTAGCACTGATGGAAAGTGGCAACGTATAAAAATGAGCTTTACGGCTTGCCAGACCGTGGCTGGGAGTGGAACAGATGGCCAATTCATCTCCACTGCACTTGGCACTTCGAACAAAAGAAACAATATGTGTTTTGCTACCCTAATTTTTCCCCCAGGTATCCCAGCAGGTGACTGGGATGTCTGATGACAAGAATGACTTGACTTGTGCTCCCCAAGAGCACGAGTTGCTTGTTTCTGTGGCCTTGCCATTGTTTTGCCCAATTACCCACTCCGCTGCAGAGCTCCGGCGAGGTTTCTCCTGATCCAGAAGACAAGAGCAAACCTGGATGACGCACACACTTACAGGGGATTCACGTTGTTATGTGCAGATTCGTTTCAGTAGCCTTATGCCTGGACTGAAAACATTTATTTTCTTGTACTGCAGCTGCACGCAACACAGCACATCATGGGAAGCTTTACAGAACAAAACTGCCTGTAAAAATTCCAAGACTCAACCAAGGGATCCAGCAAACAGTTGGCTACCCCAGTATGTTTTCCCATTTCGTATTAACTCCTAGGCACAACCTTGATTTCAGAATGTGTATTTTCTACAGAAGGGATAAGCTGCTCCGTTCTCCCACAGAGTTGGAGGCTCCACCAGGACGGCTTTCACCCCAGAATGAAGGCAAGGGAAGGGCAGTGCTCCTTCCCACACTGGTGCAGCATGCATAGGGCACACATGCACGTGCTCAAAGGAGAGAGGCATGATGGAATGAGCATAAAATGGGTAAAACACACCTTTCCTCAGCTCCCACAGTACAGCTGAACCATGGTGCAGCCTGGTACATACCAACATCCTCAAAATTTGCAGGTCTTGAGAAAACAAAAGGGAGTTGAGGATAACCAATGCCTCTAATATTCTCATGTATGGCCATCAGGTACCAGCATGACTTGCAGGCTTGAAAACTGTACTTTGAGTATTCCCCTACCACTGTTTTTCTCTGTGCAGCAGATGAAATTATGAACCACATCTAAAAGGCAGTAGAGGAGGTTCCCTGCCCATTCAGGAGTACAGGATGGTGTGTGTATGATGTCTGCAAAGTAAAATGTTTTGGAAAACACATGCTACAGCTCTACAAGTAGTCCATGTTCTTAACCAGAATGAGTCTTGCCACATGAATAATGCTCTTATCACATGTTAATGAAGCAGCCAGATCATTTGGGTGAAAGCAAAATCACTGATTAACGTTTAAAATCATTCACTGGAAAACACCTAGAGAAAAAGTATTAATAGTACATCAAACTTCAATGATACTTAAAGAAAAGTTATCTGTTGGTATCAGTGATGCACTAGGAGAACCTCTAATGGGTTAACTAAACACATCTCACCCATAGGCTATTATATTGGGAAATACAATGTTATACTCCCCACAGAGCAAAGTTGTTTTGTCTTAGTAGTAAATACTGACTAAAAAACACTGATGAAATGAGTGTTCCCATCCTGCTGACTCAAGCACAGCAGTGCTGGTTCCCTTCAGAGAGCAATCCACACACTGAATCTATGTACAGGGGAATCAATCATTAGACATATGTTTAGGATATTATCTTTTCCAACTAAAAAGGGCTAGGCTTGTGGTGAGAAACCAAAATCCAAGGCAAGTAGTTAGAAGAGCTTATCTCATAGAAGCACAGCAGAACAGGCCAGAACCAAACCTCACAGAAAACCACTGCACTACTCATATATTTTAAGAAATTTACAAAGAGAATCATCATCTTACTATTTTGTTTCGTCTCACTATTTGATTTTGAGGCTAACTGCAGGGAAATGGAATAGCCTTGCAACTAAAAATACAATCTTAAGTCTGGGCAATTGTAGGCAAACAATATCCAGCCTGATTTTAAAGATACTTAATGAAGCTGTAGAGCAGGGGTGGCCAGGTTGGATGGGGCCCAAACCAGTCTGGGACTCTGTAACTTCCTTGAAACTGGTGGCAGGGAGACAATGAGGCACAGAATCAATAGAATCCTAGGCTGGTTTGGATTGGCAGGGACCTTAAAGCTCATCCAGTTCCAACCCCCTGCCATGGGCAGGGATACCATCCACCAGACCAGGCTGCTCCAAGCCCCGTCCAACCTGGCCTTCTAAGAGAACTAAAACCTGTAACCTGTCTCACTTACGTCTTTCAACAGTGGAGCAAGGCCTGAATATCTTTATAATACTTGAGTTGGACAGATTTCAACACAGCTCAGCTCAGATCTCCTCTGCTTCAGCAGGATCAGTGCACATGAAGTCAGGATGACGGAGCTGGGGGCTCTCCATCACACATGGATCTGAGGAGGCTGCCAAGCATTTTTGGGAATCTCACTCCTTCCTCGTGCTCCTGAGTGGAAGATGAGCTGCTTGAAAACTCCACCCTTTGTTTCTGTAAAGGCTGCAACCTGCTGCTGATCCACACAGGCCTGGGCAGCAATGATGTAAAGAGCTCAGGGGGTTTAATGGCACACTAAGGTCAGTCACTGTTACTACAACTCCCACCCCACCAAGTCTTAGCTCACTAAGGCACAGCCTTTGCCACCTTTTCTACACCTTGGCTTCTGAGACCAGGCAAATTAATTCTGAACACTTAGGACTACTGTCCTGGGTTCATCAGTAGCAGTCATTTTTCTCCTTCTTGGTAGCTGGTGCAGTGCTGTGTTTTGACTTTCGGCCTGGGAACAGAGCTGATAACAATGATGTTTTGGTCTGGCCAAGGACTTTGTGAGCCTCATGCTCTGCCAGGGAGGAGGGGAAGCCGGGAGGAAGCAGAGAAGGGAAAAAGTACTGGAAATAGTTATTAACTAAGCTACATAACTAAGAATTATATTCTTGGTTCTGAAAAGTTTTATGGCCTTATTTCTGAAGCCTGTTGCATGTGACGGACCAAAACCAAACTTCAGAAGAGAGTGCAAATGGATTTTGACAGAAATGGATGGTTTGAACTGTAAGCCTATGGGTACAGCCACCAGATGTGCAGCAAAAGAAGAAACAGCACAGCTGTAACATGCAAAAGAACTCATGCAGCAACGGTTGGTGCTTCCCCAGGGCTGCAGGTCTGTGCAACAGCTGGGGCTTTGTTTAGGGTGTGATGCTACAGGAAATCACTTCAGACAGTCCCTGTGGGTCTCCTGGGAATTCTGCGATAGCTTGTAGGGAAATGAAACTTGGCCAGCTCTTTGAGCTGCTTTCAGTCCTGGTCCTCTGCATCAGAGGAATCAGCTGATGCCTGGATAGACACCAAGTGATGCTCTGGTGGATGGGATAAAGGTTGGCAGAGGAGAGCTCCTGCCGTGGCCACACAGCCTGTTCATCAGTGAGACCCCAGACTGGGTCTGAGCAAGGCTCCCCTCGGTCAGCACTGTGTCTCGGGAAGTTGCTAGTCCAAGTCTCAAAGGCCATAAGAGCTGTTTGTTGTGTTTTGTTAGAATGATTGCTCTGTCATCACCCAGGAGTTGTTGCTGTAGGTGCTACATGGGGCAATAAATAAAATGAAATCAGTGTCAGGCAGTGGCACAGGCAATCCCTGCTGGCAACTCTCCCCAGCTCATTAGATCTAGCACATATTATTTCACTGATGAAAACACAACTCATCACATATATACCTGTCTGCTGTTTTCACTTGGTGAGAACCAGACAAGGAGCAGAGTCATCATTCCAAGCTCCACACTTCTCATCCAGATGCAAATGTTCATTCCAGGTTTGGTTCCCTCCTCACATTAGAGCAAGACTGGGCTAAAAGACCCAAGACTGCTTCAAACTCCTCATGAGCACAAGGAGCACCAGTCTTTGAAACAAGAGTGTTAGAACTGCTTTGGGAAACATCACAAGAACTACAGGAGCCACCCAGCCCTCTGTCTGCAGGCTGATGGAATGCTACTCATCCCTGACAGGGAATTTGACAATTTTGGACCCTCTTGTATCCTGTTCAGAGTGGGGACATGGATAAATTGCAGTTTGTGTGCTCCTGGTTTAGCTGCTTTGAGTCAGTTCTCACTGGACAAAGGACTGGGTCTGTCTCCTGCCCTCACAAGTGATGGTTTTGCTCACTGCTCTGCAGCCCACCCTTGCACAACCCAATCAACACAAGAGCCAAAGTCGGAGTATTTATGGCCCTCGTGTATGATGTGGATGATCCTGCTGTTAGTCCTACCGCTGCTCCATCAAAACAGAGACTCCTACACGCGAGGCAGCTCATCCTCTTGCTTTTTTCTCGCATGCCTTCTGGGGAGGTTTGCTTACCCTTCTGGAGTTCAGGAGTTGTCAGGTCAGTCATTTTTTGTCACTACAAATAACTGAGTTGTGTTCGCAGTGAAATAAGTAATTTATAGACTTTGGTGGCTTTTTTACAATCAAATGCAAAAACATTCAACTAAAATTCCACCAAAACTGGAAAATGCTTTTTTGAAAAATTATGTTTAAAATATGATAAGCATTTTCTAATGAAACCTATTGATAACACTCCTTTGTAGAGTACCTGAGTAATTCTCAATGGTCTTTCAATCTCATATTCCCATGGTGTCTTGCAGTTAGTCACAGAATCCCAGACTGGTTTGGGTTGAAAGGGACCTTAAAGCTCATCCAGTCCCAACCCCTGCCATGGGCAGGGACACCTTCCATTGGAGCAGCTTGCTCTAAGCCCCTGTGTCCAGCCTGGCCTTGAACACTGCCAGGGATGGGGCAGCCACAGCTTCTCTGGGCAAACTCTGTGCCCACCACTGCCTGAACACGCTCATTACTGACCTCACGCTTCATTAAAGGAACCCTGCAATAGGATGGAAGGGACATGTACAATCCTCTGTAAAATACGTCCCAGTTGGAGCATGACATCATGGCCATAGATCAGCATGTGAAGGACCTGGAGCCCTCATCTAGGCTCTCATTACAGCTGACCAGTGAAAGGAAACAAGTTCTGCACCCGGCTACCATAGGAAGTACCCACCAAGAACTTCTTTGTGTTCTGAGAGACTGTCAAGTCTCTCTAGGACTTTTCTGTTAAAAAAAACCCAACTCTCTTCAAGGCTCCTTAAATACTTTATGCCCATCAGTTTGCCACATCTCAGAAGCAGCTCCTCAGGAGCTAATAGCCGATATACTCATTTTACAGGTAGATAAACCAAGACACAGTGTGGTCACTTGTGTGTGTGACACCTGAAGCTATCACCAACTTTGGTAACTGCCTTTAAGCGTACATATCATTTTTAAACAAATATGCTGGGTGGTGGGGTTTTCTTTTCCTATTTATCCAACATATAAGTACTGTAAGCAATCAGATGAAGAAACTCACATAATCAAGTATTAAAGTCAGCAAATACATAGGGAAAAGTAAATTAGAAATGCTACTCTGCTGCAGACCCAGAACAGAAAAAAAACTATTTGACTAATTGCAGCTGAGCTACATGGTTTGGAAGTTCTCAAAGTCACACACCAAAGTAAATGAAACACACTCAAGAGTGTTTAAAACCCAGATTTTAGACCATGGAGATTTCCTGAGCTAAAGTGGGATTAGAAAATACTGGAATGTGTTTGGAAGTAATGAAAAATGTGACAATATTTTGTCATTACTTTGGAATCTCTTGATATGTTAAGAATATTAAAAAGGGGATCTAGGATTACAGAACCCTCTGCCCACACTGAATCTCCCCTGCTACACAGATGACCCCAAACTCTCCTGCAACTTCTCCCCCTTTCTTTTTTGCACCTTCTCCAGTGTGATTTCTCACCCCCACGTGGAGGGTCTGGATGTGCGCACACCACAAGCAGATGTAGAACCTCCTCACATGCACTGGGGCACATGACTGCATTCTGAGATGCTCCACTGCAGCTCCTTTGGATGTGACAGTAAACAGTGCTTGCTCTGCAGCAAGGCTGCTAGCAGCCTCACCTCTATGATCTGACCTAAAGGTTGAGGTGGTGCGAGATCAGATGCCAGGCCCTCAATACCTGCAGCCGCTGGAGCAATGTAAAAGCTTTCCCCACTGTTGAGTTTCCAGCACTGTGCTTGCTCACTCACATCCCATTCCACTCCAGGGACTGAGTTTCTCAACCTTCCAGTAACACTAAAAAGTGAGATACAGCTCTTCTGCAAGGTCCTCACCTTCTGATGCACCTTAGTGGAATGGCAGTTTGAATGGGGTTTAGGAGCAAGAGCCCAGGCTCTTCATTAAGCAAATCTGTCATTTAAGGTAAACGATTATAAGGTTTTGTAGGACACAAAGAAAAGCCTGACTGTAGTATGAAAGCTACGTAAAATAAAACTGAAATGTTGCAAGCCCAAATAGGAACATGTCTGTGTAGGAAAGCTGGGGTGTATGAACCTGTCCTGCCTCAAAGACTGGGTTAAAGGCCCTTTACAAACCCTTTACAAACTCCTTCCCTCACTGCAGCACCCGCAGTCAGTCAGCAGAAAGTCCCTCACTGGCCTCCCAGCCGTCGTCCTCCACGTGCTGTGGTGGTTACAAGCTCCGTGCACTCCGCAGGCACTGACAGATGGCAGTACATGATGTAGAGGCACAATCATATCAGACTATGGAGAGCACAAATCTGTACAGCATAATGAGTCTTCTATTACATATATCAGAGCTTTGAAACATTTTCTATTTCAATATACAGTCTGCAAACTCTCAGCGTATATCATATCATCAGAACAACAGACTTCCATTGTTCAAGTGGCATAAATCTATCATAGTCTCCTAACAGCACATGACTTCCACTAGCTACAGGCTTATATATTGTCGTGCTGGTAGTGAAGGTTTTGTACATGGAAATCGACTTACACTCTAAGAACAAATTTTGCATTGTTCTGTACCTTACAGTCACACGTTCCCACGATGCCCAATGAACTATTACACAGACTGCTGGTGAGGTGCAGCATGCTGTGTAATCAGATGTGTTTTGCCTGAGGGGTCTGCTCGAGCCATCAGTGGCTCAGGGCAGCCCCATCTGCTCCTGCAGCATGACCCGACTGTCCACATGAACTGGGGTGCTGCTGGGGTTCTCCCATCCCACACACAGGTCCCGTGGTACACAAGACATGCCCCCATGGACCTTGAAGCTCACCAACCCCCAGATGGATTCTCTGGTGTTCTCTCTTAACTCTGCCCAAGAGAGCAGGACACTGCCTTGGAGGAATCAAGGATCACTTACAACTGATGGCCTGGCTGTAGCAGCAAACTATATCCTGTCTGGCAGCATCAGCAGCAAACACAGGTAGACATTTAGTGGCTTGCTGCTTGGTGGAAGATATCTGCTCATTAGAAAATGTCCATGTTTCATCTTTGCAAGCTGGAGTTCCACAGCTGACTGGAACAGGGGTCAAGAAGCGCTTGAGGTTAAGGCCCTCCAAGGGAAGTGTCCCATTCCTCGGCAGTGGTCCCACCTTGGCAGCCTGCTGCTCTACCCACCGTGCGCTTTTATTAAAGGGGCTCCTGGGGCTGAAGATCTCTCTGTTTTCCACCGAACAGAAGACAAGATGAACAACTCTACTCTGCAAAAAGGGCACGTGTCTGCATTACAACAGGCTGGCTGGAAGTTAGCTTCTTTACCAATGCTAGACAGACGTGCTTCTGTCCTAAAACAAGACAGAATCCCAGACTGGTTTGTGTTGGAAGGGATCTTAAAAGCTCATCCAGTTCCAATCAGGGACAGCTTCCACTAGACCAGGCTGCTCCAAGTTCTGTCCAACCTGGGAATGTTGGATGAACCAACATGTTCACCGTCATCCTCCTTCCCTGTCATACCTTTGTTTCTATTCCCATGTCTGTCCCTTGTCACTTTGCAGCTGTCTTCTCATGATGATCACAACATGACTATCCATACTTCCTCCAGATGAAAACAGGTATAATTTCCTCAGGGCTGCTGGTCAGCCTGCAGGTCAGGTACCCATCTCCTTGCCTGGAGTGCCCCCAAGAGCAGGTCTGCCACATCACATGCAGAGGTGTCCAGAGGTCAGTTTAAGGGCAGGATGCTCTTGCATTCCCCCTGAGGATGTAACAGATGGAGTGCTATGGAGATGCTCTCTAGGGCACTCCTGCAGCAAGACACTTCACACAATGGACAAATTTGGCCTCAAAGGCATGCCCATGGACAGGGTGAACACAGCTAGAGTCATAAAAGGGAGAGAAAATACACTGTCAAAATATTACCTTCCAAATCTACTAGGAGAGGGGATTAAAGTCATTCTCCACTTACCACTGAACCATGTCTTGTATTCGAGTGACCATGTGTAAGGAGTGGCCCATACTGCATAGAGAGTAACTCTGAAGGACGGTAGGAAATGACTCACATACTAGCTTGCTGTCAGAGAACTGCATCATAAAATACTGGCTGTGGTCTCACAACATACCACACAAGCAGGAGAATTCCTATCAGCACACAGAGGCTATAGAATTACAGTTTCTCATCAAACCCCAGACACAGAGCAGAGATTACAGGCACTCTATGGGCAGCACGCTTGGCTGAAACCAGCCTGCAATGTTCAGGAGACTGGCTCACAACGTACACGTCTGTGCTTTGCTGTCAATTTGCTATACTTTATGAAATCTGAAAACAAAAGGTCATGAACTGCAGCCGAAGCAGGAGCCAGGGTAGAGTCATCATCTCCCTGGCCCACGAGCAGTTTGGGATACAGAACAAACTGCAGATACATTCAACAGAAGGAGGGCTGCATGTGTTTGGTGACCAGCAGCAGGGAATACAGTAGCATGAAGCTAGTGGCTTCCACATCTTGTCATACTTAGCACCAGGATTGCTATTGGAAGCTGAAACTCACCATGGACCAATTATTATTTAGGCCCAAAGAGACTTGTGTGTGTTACAGGTCTCACTCTGGGAGCTTTGCTGAAGACCCGGTTTATAATGATGCCAGCTCAGGAGTTTCGGCTCTTCCATGCAGGATGTAAATGGACAATCCCCCAGCAGTCCAAGGTAGTAGCTGGTACTAATTAATTAAAGCTAATTAACTACAAATTAATTACAGCTGGCTGGGATTTCACTGCGCTTTTATTTTTTAAACCAGGAAACTTCAAAATATTGAAACTAAACCGGCCAGAACAAAATCTTTTACCCTGAAAAACCTTTCTACAGTTAAATCACTTCGCTCTGTTCCACCTCTTTCAAGTATAAAAGCTTGTGACCATTATTTTTGCTTGATATTATCAGTAAATAGCTTGCACAAGTTTGTAATTACCAATGAAGTATTTTATCCCATGTGAATAGTGTTTGCTTAATGAACAACTTTTAGATCCAGATCTCACTGACTGTCCTCACTGAAAAACTTTAACATTTGAATGGGAAAGGAAACAAATTCCTTATCTAGCACAAACACAAGAGGTTTCCACATAGGAGTCAACAAGAGAGAGCCACTGACCAAGAAGATTCCTGGGGCTACATGATAGAGACAAGAAAGGCCAGAGGAAGAAGCACTCAAATTGTGTAACACACGTAACTCAGAAGAACATCTAGTTCATTCCCTGCATTGAAACCCCTCAGGCTTTACACACCAAACCAGCACTGCCAGAGACTCTGTTGTAGAACTTTTCATGTGTGACAGTTTATTTGGCCTGGCAGTTGTCACTCCTGCTGCCATCTAAAGCACCCTTCAAGCTGCTAATCCACATCACGACCAGGTCAATTCTGTGGGCTATGGGACTGTTACCTAACTTGCAGCTCTTTGATGTGTGGAACAAGAACATTAATACAATTTTAGCCCATAAAAGGGCAGTGAGATTAAATTCACTGTATTTGAAAGTACATCAGGATCCTTAGGAAAAAGTACTAGAGATAAGAGGGGCAAAAACACTATTACCCAACAACTGTCATATGATAAGGTCAATATACTGTTGATTAACGAAAGACAGACTTAACATATTTTCTGCTGGATATGGAACAGGCAGGACCTCAATGTAGTTTATTAGAATAATGAAAATTTGAAAATCAAGATGTAAGAGGTGATGACCAGACCAGCAATGTTTTTTAACTAGCCCACAAGGGATAATCTGTGCATTGAACAGCTCCAGACACTGACATACCCACTGCTGGGCCACCCTTCACAGGCTTAGTCACCCTTCCTTGAATTAGTAATAGCCACAAATACGCTCAGAGGTTTAATGGAGTTGAGTATCTCATTAAATTAAACATACAATAGGTGTCGCAGTGCCCAAATTTTCCACTCCCCTGGGTCCATGAAGCACTGATTAGACTATTCTTTCAGAAAGCACCCAGGAAAGGCAGGAAAAGGCCTTTAACAGAGGTTCTGATCCACATTTCCAGAACAGACCCTAACTGATGCTGTGTCCTTATTTGAATGAAGAGTGAAACTTTGTAAAAATTCAGATCTTTAATGCTAAAAGGAAATAACACTTAAGTCATGACTCACTAGAGAAAAAAAGTACCTCATTTGGTGTCTTTAAATTCCCATGTACTCTCTGTGTTGCTAATGGCTGTTTCCTACTGCTGCTACCTCCAGGTCTGTGCAGCTGCTGTTCACTCTCCTACCTGGGCAGCATCACATTAGCGTTTCCCACAAAGACTGTCACTCATTATGCCCTTCTGCTATGGCTTTAACAACTCTTACACACTCTCAGACCATCCCTTTCATTTTGAGTGGTTCCTCGGTATAATTGGAGAAAGGATAGATTGCAAATAGTTGAATATTTCTGTCTTCACATTTCTATCTTCCTTATTTCTGCTGATCTCTTGCTCCCGGTATCCCCTGACCTCCCTGCTTTTGCTCTGCCCTGGCAACTAGAGACATACATATTTTCTTTCAAAATGTTGAAATCAGAGGTTCTTTTCCAGCACGTTTTCCCCCTGGACCAAAGTGGATATCAAAGAGCAGTGCCTGTATGCACACTAAAAACCACACAGAAAAGACCTTCAGCACTTTTTTACCACTAACAGATGATATTACTGACTGCAAGACTGTCTGCAAGACTGTTGTGTATATACTCCCCGGTACCTTGATTCCCAAAGAGTCTATGTCCCACAAAACTGAAAGTCTTTCTCTAGAGACGCAAGGCAGTACAGATGTGTTTCAGTGAGATAGAATAGAGGTGTAAGTACCTGACCCAACAATTCCACATTCACAAAATACTCCCTGAATCAACTAATCCCCCACCTGAACTGACAGAGTCATTGTTTTTAAAGAGGAAAAAGCATTCAGAATAACTCACCTCTTGAACAACATGGGCTGACAGCAGCCAAACCAATCCTGCTGTAGCAAACCTAACCCAGCTGTCTGACCTGGTCTGTGCCTTTAGCTCTGATTTAAACAACTCAAGAGATGGAGCTTCTATTATGAGAAAGGGGAAAATGATCCATTCAACCTGCCTAAATCCCTTGGTGGACAGATCCCTCACACTGCCACAAAATCTTTGACTGGAAGCACGCTTTCCAGACAGCACCACGATCTGCATCATAGTACACACCAGGTGGGATCTCATTCCAGTTTTCCTTCAGGCTGGAAGCACAATACTCACCACCACAGCCACTGTGCTGGGGTCCTCCACTGGTGCTTGATGAGCCCCTGTTCAGGCTCCCCATCATGTGCAGAGAGAGCACATACACAACTCCATCAGTGTAAGTAATGAGATGCAAATGTATTCCTTCAGAGGTTGATCCAAAGCCCAGTGAAGTCAATTATTATTAATGTAATTAGTACCGTATAAGCAGTTCAAGACGTAATTTAAGTCAGGTCTTCATCAAAACGGGCTGTGGATATATGCAGGGCAGAATTAAAGGGTTTACAATCTAAATGGCTGTGAGAAACAAAAAGACAGAGAGGAAGGAGATGGAGATGGTATAAAAAGAGCAGATAATCTGTCGCAGGAACCCAATCTTAATCCTGTGCTTTGTCTGTCAGACCGTGCAGCCTTCAGCAGGAATCTTCAAGAGATGTTACATCAATAATGTGTTTGTTAAACAATATTTTGAACCTTTATTTGTACGGAATTTTCTCTCTCCTTACATTTTCAGTAATTTGCCCTTAGCAAACACAAGCACACTTCTTATTTCTAAAGCAGTGGCTACGTATTCAGGGTCATTCAAGCCAAGTCAGTGGAATGACCCTGGAGTTACAAGCCTGAATGAAGAGCTGAACAAAACCCACCATGAGCCTTGCTTTATTCTCTATCAGTAATTAAAAATGCCTGAGTCACACTGCGCACGTCCTGCACTCCTACGCAGCCTCCTCCAAGGTAAGTGGTTTGCTGGGGTGTCAGGGCCAGACGCCAACCCACCATCCATCCCACTGCTGCATGCTGGCACCAGCCCAAACTCTTTTTATTCTTTTCCTCCCCCCAGTCCAGAAGGGAGTTTACATTTGCAGAGGGAGGGATGGAGGGAAAGCATTAAGGGAAGGCGGCTGTGCTAGATGCTTTGCTTTGCACAACACCCTCTCCCCAAGCTCCCAGCAGCGTGGCTGGTGCAGTGAGAGCACCCTCTGCTGCTCTCCTCCCTCCTGCCAACAAGCCCTTGGCATCTTTCAAGCACTCCTCAAATGCAAGTGATAGATGGGGAGCTCCTGGTACCCGGGCACTTCCACCCAGGCTCGCATCCACTCAGCGCATTGTGGTCCAGCATGTAGTCCAGCTTCCTGGCTTGCAAGGGAGTGCAGGATGGGAGCCATGCGCACATCTAGCCCCAGGTCTGCAAGCCTGGGGGCTCCGAAACCACTGGATTCAAACAAGAAAAGCAGGAAATGATCCTTGTTCTGTAACTCCAGTGCCTGTGTGTAAGGGGGGATACACACCGCATCACAGCTCTCCGCAATGGCACAGGCTTTATAACTGCCCTTGCTACTAGACCATATGAATGCAATTACAATATTCCAACAGAAATCAGTCAAGTATGTGGTAAACCAAGGGAACATACAAGGGAATGTGTGTATGAATCTCCCCATCATGTGCATACAAGGGCACCGGGATTCCTTCCAGAATCCAGGCGCTCCCCACACCTCCCCAGTGCTCCCAGGGGAGGACAGCAAAGGGGCTGAAGCTCCACTGCTCGGGATGGAGGACCACAGGTCACCTCAAAACACTGAGTGATCCCACACTGGGGCAGACAAGGAGAAGCAGCGGTGGGAAGACCTTTTGTAGCTGGAAAAGGCAAGCCAAGATGTAAATCCTAGTTAAAATATCTTTATTAGCAGCATTTTAATCACTTGCAAAATCTGGACCAGGATCAAACCAAACATAAGGCAGCAGCTGCTGTAAACAGCCGTTGTTGAAATGGAAAAATGATTAGTGCTGAGGGAAGGATGTCAGGCGTAATGAGCCCGACGTGAACGCTGCTGAGCTGAGCACCAGGCATGGCTGGGCACCTCAGCATTGCAGGTCCTGCCCTACCAACCCCTCCGGGGTGCACAGGTCCCATGACTCACAGCCACATGACCTGTCCCGATGACCACCCAGGCCATATGTACAGCATTGAGGTGCTTTTCCAGCCTCTACTTGAAGCAGTGAACAATGACAGCAAACCAGGAGCCTCCCTCCTTCCATCACACACTGGATTGTAACACTCAAAGTCATTTAAAATACTGTAGAATTAGAGAAGAGTCATTTTCCACCCAACTTGAACTGGTTCCCAGATGTGTATTAGATGTACTTGGGCTCTGGCTGTATTACACCATCTTCCCTCCTCCCAAAGAAACCACACCTCAAGGAGTTACCTGGTGTAGCTGTAAAAGTCTGAGATTTTTTTTTCTGTGTGCTACTAAGGTCTACACAATAAGTTTTATTTAAATTGACCCAAACAAAAGGAATCTATTTTCAACCACCAGACAACAAAGTGTAAAAAGCCTACCAGACTGACAGCAAAGCAAATTCTCACACTGGAAGATGTTTCATACACACATTTCAATTAATAAAACCAAGTTAAAAATGGGAAAACTGCTTCCAAACTGTGCAAAGCACTCCGAAAGGCAGAGGCTGTCACATCTCTGCAGCAGATGGCCAATCAGATGGCAAGTTCATAAATGGTTTAGAGTCATAAACCCATTTAATTAAAAAATTGAAAATAAGATATATTAGAAGCCATGTGCAAATGCTTTGGCCTCTTCCCACCTGTAGCTACAACTATGGCAGTGCCAATGGCTTCACTGGCCCCCTGCTTCACTGTCCTCAGACAACCAGGTACAACATCAACCCACACATTACTTCTAGGCAGCTGAACCCAGCTCCTGCCTTCACATTCCTGAAATGACCAGAAATGTTCTTGCCTTGGTTAACTGGTTCCTAGCTCAAGCCAAAAAGGTTTATATGGCTTTGGCTGCGCTCAGGTGAGCACCACGACTGTTGCTCTAAGGGCTTCCATGTGTTCCCAACAGGCTGAGCTTCACCACTAACTGATGATGCCATTTTCACTCCCTCATCAGACGTAACAGCTGCTCCCGCATGTCTCAGTAACAACCCTCCTGCACCAGCATCATGTCCTTAACTTCCATATAATGCTGATGCACTTTACAAGCTCCCTTAAAAATAACTGCTCCATCTCCCTGAGTCAATCAATCAAGATTCCCAAGCATCATTCCTACCACTGCAATGCATACGGGGTGTCCAGGCCACAGCATCCAACAGCAGCAAGAGCTAACCAGTTCCTCTGCCCTGGTCACGCGTTTCCTCCTGTTTCTGGACTCACTTCTCCACAATATTCAAACCTGTGCAGACAGTCCATAAGATGGGTAATGAGGAATGGAACAAGCTACCTTCAGCTGCCCCAGACTACCACAAAGAAACATCTTCTCTGTCAACTTCTCCAGTAGGTTCCCCCTTCATAATCTTTAATCACAGAATCACAGAATAGTCAGGGTTGGAAAGGACCTTAAGATAATTCAGTTCCAACCCCCCTGCCATGGGCAGGGACACCTCACTCTAAACCATATCACCCAAGGCCTTGTCCAACCTGGCCTTGAACACTGCCAGGGATGGAGCATTCACAACCTCCCTGGGCAACCCATTCCAACGCCTCACCACCCTCACAGGAAAGAACGTCTTCCTTATATCCAATCTAAACTTCCCCTGGTTAAGTTTTAACCCATTACCCCCCGTCCTACCACTACAGTCCCTAATGAAGAGTCCCTCCGCAGCATCCCTACAGGACCCCTTCAGATACTGGAAGGCTGCTATGAGGTCTCCACGCAGCCTTCTCTTCTCCAGGCTGAACAGCCCCAACTTTCTCAGCCTATCTTCATACAGGAGGTGCTCCAGTCCCCTGATCATCCTCGTGGCCTCCTCTGGACTTGTTCCAACAGTCCTTTTTATGTTGAGGACACCAGAACTGCACACAATACTCCAGGTGAGAGCATTAATACTAATACTATTTGATATTACTATTAATATATCCTTAATACCATTTCAAATTACTCTGAGCACTCTCCTCACTCCTACACAATGAATGACTGAAGGCAGATTCTCATGTCCAGTGACAAACCCTGTGAGGTTTTGAACACAGGTGATTTTTACTGGCGTTAGTAGGCCAGGTGGATCAGGTATTATCTGAACAAACCCCACTTAAATAGCTAGAATGTTAAGAAACAGGTTCTCACACCAGGAGAGTCCACACAAGCAATCAGGGCACAGACATTCAGCAAGACAATACTGACTGATACTAGCTCAAACTGCAGCAGCAGGGAAGGTCCAGAAACCACAACAGTCCCAGCAAGTCACACAAAGGTCCATGGAGGCTGCTGTAGGGATTCAGATGTGCTAATGGAGAGTGCAAGAAAAGGGTGAGCACAGAGCTCTAACTGCTCTCACATAGGTCTCACTCAGGGCCTGTTGAGCAGTTCACAGATCATGTAAGAACCAGGATTACTGACCACATCTACATAACATCTGAGCTTCCAGGCAGCATCTCTCATTCAAACAACTCAAAACTTCTTACTGTTATTAGCTAAGGGTGAAATTCCACCATCAGGATCCAACTCAAAATACACATCATAGGGTGTCCTGAGAAACAGGTACAAAACTTATTCCAAACCTGAACTATTTTTTCCCAGGACATCCTTTTGCTCCTTGTAAGGCGGAGGATGCCAGAGTTACAACTCTCACTGCGACACCCTGGTCCCTCTCGTACTCAAATAGCCTCTCTCCCCTTCCTCACTGCCAAGATGCCACAGGAAAGTCCAACTTCGAAAGCAGCTCAAGTTAGTTTAAGTATAAACGCATATACAGGCCATCACCGTTCATGTGTGTCATGGGGAGCATGAGCCTTAAGTCATCAGCACTTCAAATGCTGAGTCTCAAAGCACTACTGTAGGCTGGAGAGGTTGCTTTATACTACTCAGCTCTTGGGCATGACTGACTTGGGAGGGGAAAAAAAGCATTGTTTAGTATTCTTCATTTCCATAAGGGGGAGCTTGTGCACAGAGGATTACTGCTGGCGACTCCAGCCCCAGAGACCTCCCACAATTACAGCTCCTTGAGACCTACTCCTGCGTTAATTCCAACCAGGTCCCAGGTCCGCGCTCTCACAGGGCGCTCAGGAGCTGTGGGCTTGTCAGAGGGAGGACAGAAAACATTTCTGCACTAACCAGAAGCATTTGACCCATGCTCAAGTGTGAGTTCTGTTTATATAATTATATTAGTGGAAGGTTAACGTTTTTATTTAGCTAATGTATAATTCATACCGCCAACAATGCCAATTACTCCCTGCGGTTTGAAGAATGACTCTACCTAGTAAATATTAACCTTGTGGGATGGAAACTAATTGTGAGGGTTACGTGTCAAGATCTGTGTCAGGGTTCTGCGGTAACAGGTTATCGACTGTTCATAGTTAGCCCTGAAATTCAAGCTCTTGCTGTAATGAGTCTTTAGGAAACAGCACCCATGTTTGAAGGGGAAGCAATGGTTCCTACCTGTGATGGCAGCAGCTGAGTGAATAAATGGCTGGTTAAAATTCAAACACTTCCCACTGGAGAGGTGACAAAAATGCCATATGTGAATTATCAAGTGTTATTGGTGAGTTTGCACATGCAAATGAGATAGTAGGCCACAAATACACTGAATTTCCTGTGCAATATATAGAAACTTCTGTTGAATAAGAAGTTAGGAATGAAAACGCAGGCCACGATGCTCCACGGGAGTTTGTAGTAGAGCCCTAAAATTATACCTCACAGTGTAATTTGCAGTGTTAGTTTTTCATGGATTTATAGAATGGTTTGGGTTGAAGGGACCTTAAAGCTCATCCAGTTCCAACCCCTGCCATGGGCAGGGACACCTTCCACTAGAGCAGCTTGCTCCAAGCCCCATCCAGCAAGGCCTTGAACACTGCCAGCGCTGGGGCATGATTTGAGAGGTTTAGTTTTGCTGTTCAATTTTGAATATTACTGAGCACAGATGAAGAGGTGCCACACACCTGAAATGCAAACATGTGAGGAGGAAGCTTCCTACAACCGCAAGGGAAGGAATTCCATGGAAACACATGGCTGCCTGGGCTGACAGTGGTTGGAGAAAACTGATCCCATCATAATCCCATGAAAACATTCCAAGAACAAGATTCCCAGAAATCCCAAACAGCCTGCTTTAGAGAAGCTCAACAAGTCATAAAATTACATCACTTACTCATGTGCTTCCATCCAAACCAAGTCAGGTAGATCATTTACTAGGTCCAACAAAGGCTTTCCATGAGATGTAGAAGAAATTAAGCAAATTTGGGTCCCACCTCCCTCATCCCCCAAACATCAATAATGGCCTTTGCTTCTTCCAGTGCCTCCTCTATCTCTCATGAACAATCTGGGGCAGGAACGCTGTCTTGCTACTGGCAATTTAAGATGCAGTTCAACACGGACCAATGTCAGACAAGGTCACTGCACGAATAACAGTGCTAAAGTGCATATTAAATCAGCTCTAGTGACACGGTTGGAGGCATTAGGTGCCAGGACTCAAGAACACCTTATATGCATTATTAAAATAACTATGGAGAAGGGTGAATTTCATCTCCTGAAATCTTCAGTTGAGTCTTACTCAAATATATGCTCTATTCTCATGAGATTTATAGGCTTAATACAGGAATCAAAGAGAATCAGTAAAACTTTTAAGTAAGCTTTTTAAATGATTCTTTCAAATGAGTCAACATTCCTGTAAAGTAAAACTGTAGATATAGAAATAGAACGTATTTGTTGTTGTTGTTGTTTTAAAAAAGCCATTCACAGCATCACAGGTGCATCACTTGGCTTTACACGTCTCTGCATCTTGGGTGAGTAAATGAGTCACAATGAACTAAAGTCCCCTGTTTAAGTAAGTGAAACACACCCCCATCTACAATGTGAGGAGACAGACACTGAGGAGAGTATCTCCTCGGTATCAGATTAGTCATGTTTCCTCAAGCACAAGCCATGGGGAGATCAGTCCAAAGAAAACTACTTAGCAGATTGAAGCAATCGAAAAGAAAGTACATTTACTTGTTAATGTCTAATGGTCTCAGATGTCTATGGTACAAAGGAAAGTATTTGAACAGCTTAAAAGTTTTATGGGTAGAATAACATTCAATAAAAAAAAATACATTTTTGCAGGACTAGTTAGGAAACCGCAGGCAGGCGGGAATTCCGGGAAAGCCCCCATTCCTCCTGGGAGGAGCCGGTGGGGAGCAGGGAAAGGGCTCTCTGTTCTGCCCTGCGCCCCAGGGAAATAGGGAAGGGATGTCTGAGGGTTTTTCTTTCCCTAAAATAGCGTGTCTCTTTGATCAGGCAGGTGGGCTCAGTCTCAGAGATGGAGCTTTCTGCTAGAAAAATCCCAAATCCCAAAGCTGGGTGCTATCTTTACAATCTCTCCAGAAATCTGCCATGTTCCATGTGTCATTGAAACCCCACATATCCCTCAGCTTGCTTAGAAAGAAAGTCATGAACTTTTGGAGCAACGCCGATTCTGGACAGAGAGGTTCTGGGCCAAGCTTCACATACACCCACCCTGTGATTTATAGATTGGTATCAAAACCAGAGCAGGAGATTTACTGTTTCTCGTGATGTAAAGAGCTGAAACCAGGTGAGATTCCGTGTTTTTTAATGAGTTTGACCAAGAATTTTAAAATGCCTTTGATTCCCAAATTCAAAGTGAAAGTCAGAGAAATGAGCCCACATGAACCAGACCCAAGAATATAGCTCCACAAAGCCCTGTGAAGTGAAAGCACAGCTTTGTAACAGCTTTTGTTGACATCCTCCCTCCCAGCAGGCTTCTAAAACAGTCAGAAACTTCAGACTGCCCAAATGCAAAATGTCCTCACAGCATGATTCCCAAATGGGCTTAAAAGAAATAAGCTAAAAATCTACTTATAGGTTACATGTGCATTAAGAAAATGCAGCATCTGGCACAAGAACTTACAGGGTTTCCAGAAGTTATCTCTCTTGCATCAGTCGATGCCTAAACTAAAAGGGTATTAAGGTGGAGAGGAGACAGAAACAAAAGAACTAATGGAATGAGGAGACCTGTACAATATTTACTAGTGTTTCCCTGACTGGTATATGCCCATGCTTATTACAAACTCATAGAATGGTTTGGGTTGGAAGGGACCTCAAAGCTCATCCAGTTCCAACCCCTGCCACAGGCAGGGACCCCTTCCACTAGAGCAGTTTTCTCCAAGCCCCTGTGTCCAACCTGGCCTTGAACACTGCCAGGGATGGGGCAGCCACAGCTTCTCTGGGCACCCTGTGCCAGCGCCTCAGCACCCTCACAGGGAAGAGCTTCGGCCTAAGAGCTCATCTCACTCTCCCCTCTCACAGGTTAAAGCCATTCCCCTTGGCCTGACCCTACACATGCTTATAGAAGGTCCCTCTCCAACCCTCCATAATGCTGAGCCAGCAACCAGATAAATGGCTGCCAAATAAATTGGCCTTGTCATTTTTAAAACATCAATTATCACCATTATGTTACTGAAAGCAGCAGTGTGTCTGGAATTACACCAGCAGGAAGATGCTCTCTTGACAACACAATTTCTTCCCATACGGAAAGAAGCTGCTTACTCCACAGCATCTTTATACTGATGCGAAGTATGCATTATGCAGCTCGTACTGCTATAATGGTAACAGTACCCTCAAAGCTGGAGAGGACTGGGAGGGAGTCAGACACTAAATAAAGCCTTTTCCTTGTTTTAGATTAACAGCAAATCATACAATCGACCAGGTTGGAAAAGACCTTTAGGATCACCAAATCAAACCAATACCCCAGGACTGTTGAGCCCACCACTAAACTATGTCACTAAGGGCAAACTGATTTCCCCTCAGGGCTGCCCCTCATGATCTCCACTCACAGCCACACACCCCTATCTGCCCTCTCATAGTAGCCCACGCTATATAGCTGCTTCCCATAACCCTTTATAGTCACACCTCAAGATTGTTCCTCATGGCCACCCGTCATGCTCCATGGTCACTGCTCACACCCCATAGCTGCCCCTGCTCTCACCTCAGGATCTCCCCTCACAACTGTCCCAACTTCCACTCACGATCTCTCCTTCACCCTCATGGCTGCCCCTTTCTCTCCCTCCCTCCCACCAACCAACATCCTTCCAAGTTCAAATGCTATCCTCACAGCAGCTGTGTCCAAGCCTGCCTGCTGAGATCATCGCACATGGCACTGCTTTAGAGGACTCAAAAAGGCTGGGGTTTATGTGATGCCACTCATCCCAGAGGATCCAGGAGCACCTTAGCAAGTGCCTGATCCGAAGCAGGGCCAGCTTTCAGACAGAATCATTAACACTCAGCATCAGACACCAGTCCTTCATGCTGGATTAACACAGTCCATGTCTGTGCTCTATCCATTCTGCAGCTCTTGCATAGTTACTGCAGCATCTCAGCATTATTTTAGGCATTCATCATTAATGCAGAAAAATGTTTTGCTCCCCATCCTCTTTGGAAACCTAAATGTACCAGGACTGACTTTGGGTCCAAGTATCGTCACAAGATAGGGATAACTTAACTTCTGCTTACTGTTTTGTGCTGAAGTTTTAAAACTTACATGCTGTCTTCACGATTTTTTGCTCCCAGTATTATATTTTATAGCACTTAAAGGCTAAACCTTACAGATGTGTCTGCAAAGAAACTGGCATCCAAGATGTTAAACGCCTGTGCAGCACTGCAGAGAGCAGTTCATATTCACAGGAGGTTTCCACTAACTTGTTTGGACAAACTGAGTAAATGTCAGTGGGAATTCTGATCCTGTGCATTACATTAATCTTCATAACTACTTGTCCAGATGTTTACATGTTCCTAGGATGGAGATGGATTTTTTTCAAGTTAACTTTTGCAGCCCACTGCTATTTGGAACAAGAAACAGGCTTCTGGCATCCACAGCTACTTCTGCTAGTCAGCTCTGATGAGGACAGAAACAGCTCATCTCCTGCTATGCCCTCTTCCCCCTCACAAGGAGGAGGATGAGTAGGGTATCCCAGCCATGGCAAGAACAGATAACAAACAGCTTGCAGGGTTCAGAGCAATGCCTGCTCTGCCCCACGCTCCTCTCTGCAGTTACACAGACTCTGCTCTATCTCTGCCCTGATCCCCACAAGACAATGAGGGAAATGGAGGAAGAGAGAATTATTTCCCACACCACAGAGCCTGTGACATATCCAGCTTCCCTACTACAGCAGCCATGAATTAGTAACAAGGATATCCGTCCCTCATTTGTACAGTGCTCAGGGGGATGAAGGGAAGGACTGTTAGCAATGCTTCCTGGGAGTCCAGTGACAACGTAATTCAAAGAGGCTACACCAGCTACACAACCCAGGGTTTCTAACAGATACAATGCCATAGATAAAGTGATAGCAAAGTCTGTGCAGCAAAATAAAGGTAAGACACTGTGCAACGCCATACATGAGTATGACTCAACGTATGGTTGCAAAATCACAGGCATTTAACATTTACAAGCAAACCAACCCTCCAACTGACAGAGGGGAGATTTAGATTCGACATTAGGAAGAATCTAAACAGTATCACCCTCATCACCTGCCACACACACACCCCACAACATGTATGACTGAATTACAGACTTTTCCTTCCATTAAAGTGCCTCCTGAAGTATGTGTAAAGCCATGTGTGTTTGTGATTTGTGGTGAATAACTGATTTTCAGATGAGCACTGTGTGCTTCTGCTTTCATTTGCCCAGTCTAACACTGCGATGAGCTGAACCGCAAGCACTGGTACATTCCACACCTCCCACGACCAACTCAGTGAAGCACACAGACACTGGAGACAGTTTTAATTTCATCACAACGATACAATGAGCTTCTTTAGTTGCTGATTTTTTAATCTCAGAGTCCCCCTGCCAGCAAGTTCCTATGATGAATAGAAGGTGCTGACATCAACTCACATGCTAGATTGTCTGGAACGAATCGCCCTGCGTTTCAACACGTGTCCTTCACAGGGATGTCACAGGCTCATTTGCTACTTCAGAGATACTATTATTTGTTAGCACAGTCATCAGTTTACCAAACAGAAAATGCTGTGCTCCTCATCTCCTGCAGAAGATTACAGAATCATAGAACAGCCAGTGGTTTCCAGGCAGACTTTGATAGCTTGTTTTGCCAGCTGTTTTAACAGCCTTTTTAAGAGATTTAAAACGTGCCTCAATCATGCCTGTCAAATGCCCAGCATTTATGAGATAAACTTCAGCTGTTTTTACTTCACAAATACACCTTCTTGTCTTCTTGTGATTCCTGAGACCACCAATTTGTGATTTTTGATTGATTAAATGGCAGTCTTCCAGAAATGGGCTCAGAATGGGATTAAGTCACTAGATCATCCCATGTCTGGGGGATATGATATGGGGCTTCCTTAAAGACTACTCAGATCAGTTCTCCACATGGTTTCAAACTGCACAACTTCCAAGAGGTTTGTGTTACCTTAACCAGCTGCTTCTCCCTCTGCTCTAGTTTGATGCTCCCCAAATCTTCCTCCTCCCCACAACAACCTCCGGTCCAAAAAGAGGTGCAGTAGAGCCTCCTCTTGAGAGATGCAACACAAAAGGAACTAGGAGAAAACAAAGTTCTAAATACTGTGCTGTTATACGGAGAAGGTCATACATTGAAATGCAGTATCCTTCATTACATGAACTCATTTTTAACATACAAATTAGTTATTAATTGTAATTATTAGATTCTTTGAAATTACTGGTGTGTTAGAGCTGTTGCTTTGTTTCTTATTCCTGGTGCAGAGAAATCATCTATTTTCAAAACGTATTTGCCATGAGAACATCTGATGCATGGAATGCAGTAGTGCAGTCTGGGATTTGCATGTAAGGCTGTTTTGTTTTGATGGCTGTATTATAACAGGCAATTATTTTAAGAGCCGTAGAGAACTACCATTAGCTTCTCCCTTTGTTACTCTGATCTGGCCTGCTTCCATCCAATGGGAAATCTGTACATGCTGATAAACATGATGGAATTGCAGATTTTTTCACAGACCAAGAGAAGAAGTAAGAATAAGAAGAAACAAGAAGCCTGGGAAGACAGGCTGAGAGAGTTGGGCTTGTCCAGCCTGGAGAAGAGAAGGCTCCTGAAGGGGAGACCTTAAAGCAGCTCCAGTGCCCAAAGGGGCTCCAGGAAACCTAGAGAGGGGCTTTGGACAAGGGGCTGTAGGGACAGGCCAAGGGGAATGGCTTGAACCTGCCAGAGGGGAGACTGAGATGAGCTCTTAGGCAGAAGCTCTTCCCTGTGAGGGTGCTGAGGCGCTGGCACAGGGTGCCCAGTGAAGCTGTAGCTGCCCCATCACAGGGGCTGGAACTGGATGTTCATTAAGGTGCCTTCCAACCCAAATTGTTCTGTGATTCTATGAGCAATTTCGGGGTCAGGGGTTTTTGGTTGGTATTTCCCTTTTTGCTTTCTTTTATGGATGAGCAACTCGAGGGCACGATCCATCTCTCTGGAGAGACATCCCCATGATGAGGTGAGTACCACAAGTTCTCTTGCAGCAGTGGGAGTGCAGCCTTGGGGTTCAGCTGTGCACCACATACAGTTCAGGACACACATGAAATGGTGCTGCAGGAACAAGCACGCTGAACTATTTATTTTTTGTATGGGGATCTGCTGGTTACCACCTGTGTGTTGATCAGAACATTAGGTGAATTCGTATTTAAGACATGAACAAGATGATAGGAGACTGTGAATTCCTAAATGGTATCAAAGTCACTAAGACAAGCAGGGTTTTGTACAACCTAGTCATAAAATAACTTAAAAGGAACAGAAATATCACTGTATTTGAGTTCCTTTTGCCAAACTAACCAAAGAATGACAGTTATACCCATTTACCAGCCTGGTGTTTTCAGTGTAGTCATGAATCTACCTCTGACCTCTCTTCTGTAGAGGAGTCCATGGATATTTCTGCTCAAGCCCTTGTGCCAGTAGCAGGACTGAGGGGAACCTCTCCTGAGTCATTTCAAGGTGGCAATGGAGGGGGGAGAAATAAGAGCTGCCTTTCTGCTGGATCAGTTTTCCACAGGGCGAATATGAGAAAATCATCCAGCCCAGGTTCTGACCAGGGAATCCATCCACAGCTGGGGCCCATGTGCCTTCTTCCAGAGCTGGTCAGACATGTGAAGAGAGCACTGGAATAAAGGTAAGGAAGTACTTAAGACTCCTCAATGAAAGAAATGGAAATGACCTGACCCGACAGAATTAATAGAGACTCATTAAGTGAGTGAACCTTAATGGGCTATGAAAAGAGCTGCACATACAGCCACTGACCTTTCCTGGCACCTTGCATGAGTAATGACCATCCTAACTTCCCTTCATTAGGAAAGCCACCCTGTGCAAGGCATGCTACACAGGCAGGCTCAGCTTCATCTCTCAGTCCCTGTTTTTGTTTGCTGCAGCAGGAATGCATAACTGGAGCATTCCAGAGAACATCGGTGCTCCAGCTTTTCTTCAGACACCTATCTGCAAACCCCACTTACCCCTTAGCCCCTTGTGCACCTCTCAACAAGCAAGTTCACTCCACACACCCCAAACTGTGCACCTGGGTTTGTTACTGTGTTGACCACTGTTCCTCATATAAGCCCACAGAAAACCTAAGAATTCCATGAAAACCTTTTCCTTCTAGTTTGTTAATCACTGCAGACCTAACCCTTTTATTTCAACAAAAGGGCAGTGAACTCCTCCCACAACAGCAGTGAAGAAAGAACTGTGACCAGGTAATATTTTACATAAACATAATGGGACACAGAAGACACACTACAAGGTACAAGTTTAGATCCTGCAGTATACTTTAAAGGTTTCTCTTCCTGTGCTGCACCAGGATAAGGAATCATTCTTCCTTCCATCTAGTGTCCATAGAAAATGCACACTGTCACTGGAGGATGCGCACTGACACGAAGAGACACCAGACCTGTTACACAGCAGAGGTCAGGTGCTCACACAGCATCCTGCTCCCCATCCTCTCTGACCTCAATCCTGCAGAATCCTGGAGTAATCCTGAAAGGCTCCAGGGCATCAGTCCTGACAGTTTCTCATCCTTGCTTTCCAGGCTTGTAATACACTTCTGACCTTCAGGAGAAGGAATCATTTCTCTCCCGTGCACCTCAATGACCCAGCAAGGAAGCTCAGTGGCCACACCACCCTGGTCTTACTCAGTGCTCACCTGCCTGAAAGAAGGCTGGTTTCCAGTGTACCACTTACCACAGGTCTCCAGTACTCATCATTTATACTTCCATAGCACTTGCCATCACCTACAGACAGCATGCAATAAAACATCAGAAGGGTTGGATCACTACTCCTGGGTAAGGGAGCACACAGTAACAACTTCCAATACTACTTTTGCAGCTCAACATGGGAGAGGTACAAACTACATATCCCTTACCAATAGAGAGGATCTGAGTATTATTTTTGCCAAAACCATATCTCTGCATACATTCAAAGGTTGAAACGGATCCTGGAAGTACACAGCACTGAATGATATCATCCGTAACACTGCATGAGAGGCTTTAAAGGCAGATTCATGAAAAAACAACAAATCATCTGCTGCAGTGGCCAGCAGCCAAAGTGACGTTACTCAAATACCATCTCCACAGGGGCTCCTGCAGCTGAACTGGGCACTCCCCTGAGGACCGTGTTTGGGAAGAGACGCTGCTGCCGTGATACCCACATCACAGCAGGCTCCCTGCCAGCACCTGGCACCCGGCCCAGAACAGCACATCCCTTGGGACAGCAGGGAATGGCTGGAGATCTGCCACAGGCTCCACAGGGGAGGCAGAGAGAGCACAGAATTGAAACTACCTTTCTTGAAGAGCTCATCAGGGCCACGAGGTAGAAACTGAACTATGCATCCACTGGAAAGCTGGTGGGTTAGTTGTACTAAAGCTTCTGTTGAGTCCCTCCGAGTACACGGGCAGAAGTTAACTGCCAAGGGGTGTGCCTCCAGCAGCTCCTGCCAAGCAGCTGGAGTAAGATGCTCTGTGATTTTATGCCAAGAGAAGGTCTGTGCGCCCATAACATGACAGTGCCTCTCCATGGAACCCTCACACCAGAAGTGTTTACTTTCATGCACCCCAAAATTAACATTTTGGTTTATATTACACTGTCATAGAATGGTTTGGGTTGGAAGGGACCTTAAAGCTCACCCCGTTCCAACCCCTGCCACAGGCAGAGACACCTTCCACTAGAGCAGCTTGCTCCAAGCCCCTGTGTCCAACCTGGCCTTGAACACTGCCAGGGATGGGGCAGCCACAGCTTCTCTGGGCAATGAGCATTTTGGCATTAAACACACTATAGCAAATAAAACTTCTCATGCCTGTGACTGGGCAGAATAGATGGACACTGTTGCCTGGCTAGCAGTAAACCCCTCTTCTTTTCCAAAAGCAGTCATTCTCAGAAGTCCACCATTTCTATGGCAGCAGCAGCACTCCATTATTACCTTATTTTGTTTTTTACCTCTTTACCACTTTTTACTGATTCTCTACATCTCATTCTGCTGCTCTCCCAAATAAGCCAGTCTCACAGTGTGTTTGTTTTCCAGCATGGTATTCCTACCCAGAGAAACTTCTGCACACAGTATGATCCTCCCCAAGCAGAAATGTTAATCCCATAGATCCTCTAGCATCTTTTAGATTTTCCCACTTCTTCTATGGCCTAATCTGCCTTCCCTGTACAGTTATAAACTTTCAGTGCCAGAACACCACTTAACCAACTCCCCTAGTCATCTGCAGGGCCCTGTGTTTTCCAGATTTCCTGGGGCTGACTTGGCTGTGTGAAGGTCAGATGTGTTCCCCAAGGTTTTATTTCACAAAGTTCTTCTTGTGCTGAAGTAAGGCTTCAGTGCACCAACATTTATGCATGAGTTGATGCATCTGACGTCAGACCTGGGTGCAGAAGCTTCATGTGCCCAAGTATGGCTGAGGTAGTTTGCCTTGGGGAACCTGCTGGGCTGATGAGCATCCTTATGGGAACTGGCTGTCACCTTGGAAATCTCCCAGGTCAAAAGCTCCTCAATGCTAATTACAGGACAACCTACTTAAATATTACTCACCTAAGTATTTCTAATTTAGTCAACAGCTACAAGCACAAAGACACTGGTTCCACTGAAAACAGTAATGGTTATTAAAAACACAAAATGCCTCAAAACAAATTTGGATGCTCAAATCACTTCTGCTAGAGATTTTCCCATAATAGAAAATCTCATTTTCTTTGCTCCTGTGTTTTATCCTGTGAGTTAGCTTTCCCTGAAGCTCAGTCTTTGTGCTAGAGAACCAAAACCCTAAACATTTTGGATGGCCCATTTCAGATTCTCCTGCAGAAAGCTGTGTGAGGGCATCACCCACTGGTTGCAAAGATCTCAGCTCTCTTGGTACCTCAGCTCATCATCTCTCCAACAGCGTAGACAGAACCACCTTCTCACTAGCTGTCCACTTCAACACCTGGAGTAGGAATTGGTCCTCAGTCTCCTCCCACGACAGAGCTTCTGATCCAGGGGGGCCCCTAGATGCTAGTGCTGGACTACTACATCAAAAGCTAGGGAAGAACCATTTTCAGTACTAACCACACAACCAAACTACAGCACCTGCTATTTTTCTCACAAAAAAAGTCATTAAGAGTCCAACATGAAGAACAGTGCTGAAAGGGCAATGAAGAATGTCTTTAAGACCCTATCTCTCCAATTATCTTCTACATCATGCTTCCCTGCTTTCAGTAGTGGCAGCACTCAGATACAGGTCTAGCAATAACCTACCCCAGCAGCATTGGGAACTGACACTGTGAGGACACAAAGACATTCTGCCAGTTATCAGATACAAAACAATCTTATCCCCAGGAGGGGATAATGAATCAACCACCCAAACTGACGGCAAAGCACAGATCTGATGACTGAATCTCTGCTCTGTTTGCAGGCTGGTGTGAGCAGCAAGCATGTGGCTCTGTGGACACCACATCTTACCAGCCTCCTCCTGGGACCCCAAAATGTCCCATTCTCACCTCCCAGGGTGCCATGTGAGGTCATTGCTGAATCATCCATGGATTTGCCAAGCGCACAGGGGTCAGGTTGGGAATCCTCTGGACTAAGCCAACCTGCACAGGACATTCCAGGTATTGGTGAGTTTGGAGGGGGCTCAGCAAAGGAATGTTGCTCTTCAGATAACACTTCTGAATGCAAAGTAACTGGAGGAGTTCCTTGCAGAGGACATACACGTGTATAAGGATTTCAATGAAGACTACAGGCCACACTACTGTTTTAAAGGAGCACTACACCACGTGTGTAAAGCAGGGAAGGACTACATTGGCAAGGAGAATTGGTAACTCTCCAAGAAAACACAGGATTTCTTGGAGAGTTATAGATTTCTAGAATCTATTTTGTAGAATCCTTGGTTTGGGTTGAAGGGACCCTAAAGCTCATCCAGCTCCAACCCCTGCCACGAGCAGGGACACCTTCCACTAGAGCAGCTTGCTCCAAGCCCCTGTGTCCAACCTGGCCTTGGACACTGCCAGGGATGGGGCAGCCACAGCTTCTCTGGGCACCCTATGCCAGCGCCTCAGCACCCTCACAGGGAAGAGCTTCTGCCTAAGAGCTCATCTCAGTCTCCCCTCTGGCAGTTGGGATTTCCTGCCCTATGGGCTGGTCTCAGTACCGTATGAATGTGAATCAGGGTTCTAGAAAGCAGAGGTGTACAAAATCTCATTGCTGAACACATACAAATCCATCAACAGTGAAACCTGTGAGATGAAGCTACTCCAGCACCTAGGAAAAAAGGTCTCAGGAATGTGAAATGAAGGACACAGAAAGACCAGAATCCTCCCCACTAACCAGACTGCTCAGGGAAGGCTCTGATGGGAGGATGGTTACAGGTACCAGCAACCATGTTGGTCCTCATACAGTGGGGCAAGCAGCCATATCCTCACAGTCGAGTTCAGCCCCAGCAGCAGCACTGCACACGCTCTACAAACTCCCTCAGTGTGAGGTGGTGAGAAGGTGCAGAGACTACATCTGCTTTCCTTAGTTTTTTTCCTGCTTCTCCATCAAGCACTGAAAGAAGATGCATCAGCAAAATCACTGCTATACGATTCTTTACAGCCAAGCCTGTGCGCACCTCTCACATGCACTCGTGCTGTTTCCAACAGGATGGATAAATTCACAGTTTCAATGAAAAATCTATTATTAAACTTCCTTGTGCCCCAACCGTGCCTGTTCTGCAAAGACTTTCAGGTTTGTTGTGACAAGTGGACACCCTCTGTCCATGTCTCACAGACCTATGGGCTTCACTGCTTGGCTTACCTCACACCAGGAGTTTGCAAGAGCTCTTCCAGCAACCTTTCCCCAGAGCTTTTAAGCATCTCTATCCATCTTTTCGCAAAAACACCACCCACTTGACACAAGACAGCACCACTGACCATCTGAGGGGCTGAACGCCAGGCCAGGTACACTGGCAGGTTGGAATCTGGTTACTCTACTCATTTGATGACTCCTGAACAAACTTATCCTGGTGTTTCTCCTCCCCGCTCCTCACTCCGCTCTCATACAGACACAGTCTGTTTACATGCTTTGTCTCCCAGCAGAGACTTGGTAAGAACAAGCTTAAATCTTCCCCAAACCTAATTAAGGCTGGCAGTACCCTGCTTAATACAAGTGAAAGAAGTCAAGATAACTTAAAAAGCATTACTCAGCATAGTAACGCATCACTGCACCTTTGTAAGTCCAAGCAGCTTACAAGTTTAGCCTCAGCAAGAGTCCAGACTTAACACTCCACAAAGCTGAGAACCACAACATCAACTTCAACTCAAACCTAGGACTGTGAGCAAGCTGCCAGCTTGGGTGGGATGTTCAGCACCCATCAGCCTGCTGGCAACCAGCCCTTTCTCATCTATCAGGCACAACTCCTCCAATGGGACCGTGTTTCAGTCATTGCCAATCTGGACCCGATTACTTGGGGGGGGGGTAAAAAAAAGAAAGTTGACTTGATACTAGTGTTTCTCTCAAGTCCCTGGGAAGCATAAGGACTGGGGGAAGGGTGAATTCCTTCCCTATACAACAGAGAATTACATCCTTGCTCTGGAATGCTTAAGCTAATTCGGAGAATTTAACAGATATTAATGTTCTTGCTGCGGAGAGCTACACACCAGTCTGCAGCTCGAGATGAATTACTTGTGAATCTTGTTCTATTTCCATAGTGCTCTCCTGAAACAAAGCAAGGTTTAGCACTTTATACTTTTTCTTTTTTTTTTTTTTTAAGGTAGATTCCCCGAATCACTGCCCTTCAATGAAGTTCATAGCATTCCCCTAAGCGGTTTTATGCCTAGATAGGACTGAAATCAATAGTCCTTGCTCCAAGATGCATTCTCATGGTGTCTCATTTCTTGATACACAGGCAAGATTTGCCATGTATATATTCACCAAGCTCACACTTTCCATTACCTTCCCCTTCCCTTAATGCTTCAAAGTCCTTGTGCTCAGTTACCAGTCCCACAGACCAGACTTCTGTGGTTCTCACTAAAGGTCCCACAATTACAACTGAACAACCTCTAATGGGCTTAAATATCACCATCAACTGCAGTAGAATTCCTTGGATTTCAACAGGGGTAACTGAGATATTGTCCTGCTCTATGACTTCAGGGCTACCAGAAGAAAACAGCAAGCATCAGGGCTGTGCCAAGGGTACAGCTGAGGTCTGAACCTGGAGCTTCAACAGTCAAGCCCAGAGACATATTATAGAATCACAGAATGGTTTGGGTTGGAAAGAACCTTAAAGATCATCCAGTTCCATGAGTCCTCAGAAAATAAGGCACATGTACACAATATAATCTGCTTTTACCTATTATATATGCACTTGTATTTGCAGACTATTTTAAACAGACTATTGTGTTTGTATGTAAACTCTAGGGTGCTACCATTCAGTCATGGAGACCCAGCAGGCCTCAAAGGCTCTCACTGGTAATTCAACGTCCACCCATAACATCATTTCTTTATACAGACCATTCAAAATCGTACAAATACCATACTAAATCTACAGTCCACTTTGCTGATAATCTTTCAGGTTGGAAGGGACCTGAGAGATCATCCAGTTCCAACACCCTGCCACAGGCAGGGACACCTTCTACTAGAGCAGCTTGCTTCAAGTCCTCCTATGTCGATGGCTTGACTCCAGAGGCTGAAGGGTTCACTGTAGGAGCACGCAGGCTGCAGCAGAGAGCCCCTGGGCAGTGCCGTCTCTCCCTGAAAGTGCCTTCAGGGTTGTGCCTGGGGTCCTTCAAGGTAAATTCTAACTCCATGAAACAGAGGGGCACTATGATTCTAAGGCACGAGCTGACCAGGGACAAAGAAAGATTCCTTCCAGCAGAACTACAACCAAGCCTGTCTTGCTCTAGCCAGGCTCCAACAAAAGGAAATCAAACTCCTGCCTTTGCCTTCCAGTCTCACTTCCTCTTCCCATTTGCATGCAAGGCAATTTCCTAGGGACTGAACGGCTTTTCCGCCATTGGGAATACACAGAAGATACCAGGGCTCTGATTACAAGCTCCCAAACGATCAGTGCACAGGACAGAGCAGTCCTCGGTATGTTTAACACATGAGTTTTGTTCCCTTATGAGAAATAATCATCCCATTATGTAAACATTCTCATTTACTCCAATAAAATTCTCCTTACTGAATATTTCTGCAGTTATTCTTAGCATTTCTTATATCTCTAACTTCACCACATATAAATCCCTTTATCTCCTGCCTCCTTCCTATCTCTTTTGCTAAGCCTTGTGTTTTTACTAACTGATGAATTGGTTTACTAGCTGATGCATCACCTTTCACAGTATCACAGTATGCTAGAGATTGGAAGGGACCTCATAAAATCATCTAGTCCAATCCCCCTGCTGGAGCAGGAACACCTAGATAAGGTGACACAAGAATGTGTCCAGGCGGGTTTTGAATGTTTCCAGAGAAGGAGACTCCACAACCTCCCTGGGCAGCCTGTTCCAGTGTTCTGTCACCCTCACTGAGAAGAAGTTTCTTCTCAAGTTTAAGTGGAACCTCTTGTGTTCCAGTTTGTACCCATTACCCCTTGTCCTATCGTTGTTTGCCACTGAGAAGAGCCTGGCTCCATCCTCGTGACACTCCCCCTTTATATATTTATATACACTAATAAGGTCACCCCTCAGTCTCCTCTTCTCCAGACTATAGAGACCCAGCTCCCTCAGTCTTTCCTCATAAGGGAGATGCTCCACTCCTTTAATCATCTTAGTTGCCCTGCGCTGGACTCTCTCCAGCAGGTCCCTGTCCTTCTGAAAATGAGGGGCCCAGAACTGGACAAAATATTCCAGATGCGGTCTCACCAGGGCTGAGTAGAGGGGAAGGAGGACCTCTCTCGACCTACTAACCACCCCCCTTCTAATACACCCCAGGATGTCATTGGCCTTCTTGGCCACAAGGGCACAGTGTCGGCTCATGGTCACCCTGTCGTCCACTACGACCGCCAGGTCCCTCTCCCCTACACTGCTCTCTAACAGGTCGTTCCCCAGCCTGTACTGGAACCTGGGGTAGTTCCTGCCCAGATGCAGGACTCTACACTTTCCCTTCTTATATTTCATCAAGTTATTCCCCGCCCAGCTCTCCAGCCTGTCCAGGTCTCTCTGGATGGCAGCACAGCCTTCTGGCGTGTCGGCCACTCCTCCCAGCTTAGTGTCATCAGCAAACTTGCTGATAGTACACTCAATTCCCTCACCTAATCATTGATGAATATATTAAATAATACTGGTCCCAATATATAATACTGGTCCCATACCTTCCTCCCCTTGATTTTTACTTTTCCATGTATTTGCACGCTTTATCTCCCTCACTCTGCAGTTTCAATCTTGGTATTCTTCTATTTTTAGATACAGGCTAAGAGAAGCCTGAATCTTCTCTACTGGGGCTAAAAGCTGGGATTGTAGGACCTCTTCCTTGGAACAAATAATTCTGATGATTCTGTGTTGGAAATCTTAAAACCGCTTTTGCTCTCAGCAGCATATGAATATAAGCTCATTAAAACTGTAATTCTAATAAAAGGCAGTGGCTTATAAAATGCACTGCTTATCCAGTATCAGCTGATTTAATTCATTTCCTATTATGTATACTAGAGTTTTGATGTTCAGGCAATCTTCCAGTGGGAAAACCTACAGTCCTCATCTTCAGTATGTTTCACATACTGGTACTAAAGAATATAAAGCATTTACAGAAGGCCAATATACCCTCTTGGACCTATGAATCAGAGCATACAACGTCAGACAATGTATGGTTACAGCTCTAGAAAAGCCAACTGATTTCTGGCAGCAGCCAGTTAGATCACAGTGTGCAAATAAATGTGAATAGCCAAAAGAGGATCCTTGCTACAATCACCGCTTCCACTACCAAAACTGTGGGAAGAACTTCTTCCCTGCTGCAGCAGATGCTCCATCACTTGGTGACTTGCAGTAGGTTTGCCCATCCTTCTCAAAGGGATGCTCCCAACCTTGTAAAGCCCATTTGGAACTATGCAGAATTCAGTAGCCCAGGATCTCCAGCTGTCCAGCTGGTTGGCTCTCCAGTACAACCCATTGGTATGAAGATGAAGACACAACGAGTAAGGCTAAGTTATGTGATGCAGAATTTGACAAAACCCTGAAGTAATTACAGTAAAAGTGACAATTTCCTAAACTCCTGTTACAATATCCTGGGGCCATACCCAAGATTCAATCTGGGTGCAGTGTTTCTGTGAGAGTAAATTAGGAACAAGTTTATTAAAGTCAAATGTTTTACACCCGTGCAAGGGAAGTCTTGTGGGACAACATGCTCAGAATATAAAGGTTCATGGTTAAACACGAGAAAGAATATGTGAAGGAGTGCATTCGGCCTCGAAACTCAGGCTTCATCTCTTTTTTTATGAGCATTTTCAGGATGATTTCACCAGGACAGGAGCCCCAAAAACAGTCAAAAGCCTTTTCCTACTAAAAGAAATTCAGGTGTGATCCCCAAAATGCATTTTTTTTCTATTATTGCTCCTCTTAGATTCCATTTGGTTCTATTTTTCTACTCACAGCAATGACTCCTGGTCCACCGACTCCAGTAGGAATGACCTGTTCCTTGGCAAGGTAAGCTGTTATGTTTCCATCACAATACATAAGCTCCACTTCAAGAGGGTGAGCAGGCACCAGGCCAGAAGCAGAGTACCTCTGCCTTGCAGTCATTTCTGAGCCAAGATATTCTTTTTCCTTTTCAAAAGCATGAGTGGTCAAAAAGCACTGCCTGGAAATTGAAACCATCCTCCATGCACCTCTGCTTCTCTCAAATTAAGCTTGAAAACCATTGTGGATTACATGATTCCTGCAGCGTGGGGACTGCGTTTTCCCAATCCATAACACTCCCAGTTTATATTTCTCATTTGCACCTCAGTGGTTTTCCCCTCTTTATCACTGAAGAGATAAACCCTCTCTTCACTGTGCATCCCTGTGAAGAACTGTAATCCATGTCGGCAAGGAGCTCACTGGACAGTACACATCTTCATCACCCTGGGACATCTGGTCATGATCCATCTTCCCTCCTGAAGGGTCCTGTGCAACCACACTGGAAACTGTGAGGCACTATTTGGAGTTTGTTAAACAGCCCCAGTATATCTTCCCCTGCAGCACACCGTGCCACACTTTGATTTCTCTGACAGTTATATAGCTATCGAGGGCTTGCTTTAATCTCAGTAGCAGGCTCAAGTATTTTTCAAGCTGTAGCATTTCTGTTTTATAGCTGTCCAAATGCTGCAACGTTCTGCTGGTATTATTGCGGGGGGGGAGGGGGGGGGGAACTTAGAGCTGAATTAATTCTGGGCAGATTGTGATTCCCCATGGGCTGACTCAAGTCATAGTGCTGACTTGACCAAATCTGGCCCCTTCTGCCTGCAGACACTGGGTGACAGCTCCAGTTTCAAGTCCATGGAAAATCTCTTTCAGGTTTTCTCCCTGGTGGGTAACACATCTCACCCACTCTTGAAACTCTCCAGTTTTAAAAATCCCTAGGTGTTCATGTTGACAAAGGGGAGACTGAGCTGAGCTCTTAGGCAGAAGCTCTTCCCTGTGAGGGTGCTGAGGCACTGGCACAGGGTGCCCGGGGAAGCTGTGGCTGCCCCATCCCTGGCAGTGTTAAAGGCCAGGCTGGGCACAGGGGCTTGGAGCAAGCTGCTCTACTGGAAGGTGTCCCTGCCCGTGGCAGGGGTTGGAACTGGATGAACTTCAAGTTCCCTTCAACACAAACCAGTCTGGGATTCCATGATTCATTGTGCTCAGGAGGCTGGGATTCCCCTCCCCAGAAGCTGTAGGCTTTGGCAGCATCTCCCTCCACCCTCACTCCCTTATCACAGGCTCTAGCACACCTCTTAAACCATAACCCATCCAATCCAACCCACAGTCAAGTGTTTTCTTTTTATTTCTACAGTGCCTTGTGTAATCCTCATCCACTAGATGCAGCATTTCCCTTTGTTTACCCAAAAATCCAGAATGAAGTCCTGTGAACCTCGACCATTAAGAGTCAGTACATCCTGTCCCAGCAAATATTCTGAAGGAAACCAAGCTACAACAGACCAGAAATTTCATGGGATAGAATGTGGTTATTTTTAGACATTCCCAGCTCTGTTTCTGAGCTGGGCAGACTGTGTTATTACAGCCAAGTTGACTGCACTGGTTACACAACCCTTCTCTCCAGAATCTAACAGTATCGGCATGTAAAAGCTGGGGAACTGAAAATTCAAACAGGACCAAAAGGTGTTTGCTGGGACACCTGAACCCTAAAAACATACCACAGTTGGGAGAGAAGCTCAAGATGTGTGCCAATCATCCATCTGCTCCTCACTGCATGGCCACAACACTGCTAGCTGGGGAATACTCAGTGCAACAGTTCTATGATGTGTTCCAAGAGATTTGGAGTTGTGTTTTCTTGTGTTTTCTCCTCTCTTGAGGAGATTTGGAGTTGTTTTCTTGAGATAACTGCCTTCCCATCATGGTCTGGAGGTTCCCTGCAAGTATATGTCCTCATTGACACATTGTAAATCATAACATCACAGACTGGTTTAGGTTGGAAAGGACCTTAAAGCTCATACAGTTCCAACCCCCTGCCACAGGCAGGAACACCTTTCACAAGACCAGGATGCTCCAAGTCCGTGTCCAGCCTGGCCTTGAACACTGCCAGGGATGGGGCATGCTCAAATATCAGCTCTGAGAGAAAGGGAACAGGTTGCCCTGGGTTCAGCAGTTGCAGTCATTTTTTCTCCTTCTTAGTAGCAGGTGCAGTGCTGCATTTTTGATTTTCAGCCTGGGAACAGCTCTGATTAACACTGATGTTTTTAGTTGGTGCTCAGTAATGTTTAGTCTGACCAAGGACTTTCTGAGTCTCATGCTCTGCCAGGGAGAAGAGGAAGCCATGAGGAAGCAGAGACAGGACACCTGACCCAAACTGACCTAAGAGGTATTCCATACCACAGCACGTCATACCCAGGATATAAACTGGGGGCAGTTACCCAGAAGGGTGATATCACTGCTGGGGTTGGGCTGGGTATCGGTCGGTGGGTGGTGAGCGGTTGTATTCTCTTCCCTTGTTATTCCCCTTATCATTGTTATTATTGGTGGCAGCAGCAGTGGTTTGTGTTATACCTTAGTTACTGGACTGCTCTTATCTCAACCCGTGGGAGTTACATTCTTTCGATTCTCCTTCCCATCCCTCCAGGAGCAGGGGGAAGGAAGGTGGGGGAGTGAGAGAGCGGCTGTATGGCTGACTGGGCTTAAACCATGACACAAGTACATAGGTTTTTATTAATGTCTATAAGGTTACATTTTATACAAAAACCAAACACCTGATTATTAAGTTTGAGGGCAACAAGCAGAAAAAAGGGAAAAGAAAAGGCATCTAAGTTCCACAGAAACCTCAAATTTACACCAGGTAAATGCTGTCTTAGTCCACGTAAAATTATGTTAAATTTATGGCATGCATTGCCCCCTGAGTTTGAAAATAAATATATTGTATTTGGAAGTAGCTTTTGACCATTTAAAGAGCCTAACCATCACACATACCCAGCACAGTCACAGGCCAGATTAAAACACGCATACCTTCACTGAAGCATTTACAGTACAAAGAGACAAAGCAGTTGCAACCACACATACTGGTAGAAATAAAGTGACAAATCACACTTCAAACTACATGGACATTGTGAGCTGGGACAACATAGCCACCTTGCAGAATAACCCCAAGTTCTGAAGTAGAAAGTAGTGGGACAAGACTAGAAAATGGATAATGATTGCTGGTTGTTGTTTTAAGACTTCATTTGAAGTAAATGACACTGAATGACTCAGAAATGGCAATGCTGCATGATGTTCCCTGCTATATGAATGGCAAGGAATGAGAATCTATGGAGCAGATAACAGAGTACACAGGAGAATATGAGGAAGAACCAAACAAGGATAAGAGGAAACAGGCAAGAAAGGAGAACAGTCTCTCCTGATTGTTACACCTACATTGAAAAGGTATTCTGGTAGAGAAGTCCCAGACTGAATCTATTCTCATTACTACCTTGTCCTGGGTTCAGCAGTAGCAGTCATTTTTCTCTTTCTTGGTAGCTGGTGCAGTGCTTTGTTTTGACTTTCAGCTGGGAACAGAGCTGAAAACAATGATGTTTTGGTTTCGCCAAGGACTTTGTGGGCCTCATGCTCTGCCAGGGAGGAAGGAAGCCGGGAGGAAGCAGAGACAGGACACCTGACCCAAACTGACCAAAGAGGTATTCCATACCACAGCACATCATGCCCAGTAGGTAACTGGGAGTTATCCGGAAGGGCAAGTGTGGACTGCAGGGTTGGAGAAGGTATCAGTTGGTGCTTGGTTGGGCTGGGGGAGGGCAAGTTATCGGTCACCTGGTGATGAGGTGTTGTGTTCTCTTCCCTTGTTATTTCCTTTATCATTACTATTATTGGTGGTAGCAGTAGTGATTTGTGTTATACCTTAGTTACTAAACTGTTCTTATCTCAACCCATGGGATTTGCATTTTTTTTTTCTGATTCTCCTCTCCGTCCCTCCAGGAGTAGGGGGAGGGCAAGAAGAGTGAGGGAGTGGGTGAACAAGCTGTCTGGCATTGGTTAAACCATGACATACCTTCACTTCTTACTGATTTTCTGTTTCTCCAAGATACCATACACAAAATTACGTATAGAAAATAGAATTAAAGTGTTGGAGTAGAACAACTCCCCTAGTCCACTGTTACCCCTCAGAGACAGCCAGACAGACAGAACACTGCACTGCTCAGCACAGCACATGCACTGAACCACAAAAGCCTGTTCAAAACTCATCCAGTTCAAACCCCTGCCACGGGCAGGGACCCCTTCCACTAGAGCAGCTTGCTCCAAGCCCCTGTGTCCAACCTGGCCTTGAACACTGCCAGGGATGGGGCAGCCACAGCTTCTCTGGGCACCCTGTGCCAGCGCCTCAGCACCCTCACAGGGAAGAGCTTCTGCCTAAGAGCTCATCTCGGTCTCCCCTCTGGCAGGTTAAAGCCATCCCCCCGGCCATGTCCCTACAGACCCTTGTCCAAATACTTTCTCCAGGTTTCTTTTAGTCCCTTTAGGTATTGGAAGGCTTAAACTTCCCCATGCAGATGCTCCAAAGCAGCACGTATCACAGTAAGGCATCAGGATGTTCTACCAGATTGTATTTAATTACCTGGTTACCTTCAGGACACCAGAAGGCCTGAGCACAGGTAAACCTCAGTGCCTCTGTTCTTTGCCTTGCCCACCTACAGCGATCAGCTCTCACAGGCAGGTTACATCCCTTACTGCTGCACATACTTACCATGACAGAGCACCAGATTTACCTTAGGCCTGCAAGAACAGGCATATAACCCACTAACATTTACATTCAGATAATGTCATTAACCTTTTGGACTATACTGAGTCACAGTGAGATTTCGTCTCAAGGACATGGGATACTTATTCCCTGACAGGACAAAGTGAGACTAAGTTCTGAGCTCACTCCTCCCAGACTGAAAGGCAAGATACACATAAGTACACAAACTTCAGATGTTCCCAAGAGTTGGCAGCTGCTCTCAGAGACATGTAATTAGCCTTACATGCTGCTGCTCAAGAAGCAGTCTGAGGTCAAACCAATATTTGTATAGAACTCCTGTGTTTATCTCCATACTTAGAGATAACACGCAAATATTTATCTTCCTCAAAACCATTTTAAACAGTATTCCTACCGACTGGAGAGCTCTGCCAAAGCATGAAACAGTTGCTTCCTGGAGTATCCTACAACTTCCAGCAGTCTGCCTCTCTTTAGGGCTGATGAAATCATAGGAGCCAGCCTCTTTCCTCTCTGCAGCAGCACAACCCGGTTCCCATTCGCCTCAAGACGAGCTTTCAGCACATCTTGTGTTGTTACTCCAGAGGTGCCAAGCCCACAGCCCTGCTTTTAATTCCAGTCTATCCGCTGCAGAAGTACAACGCTTTCCACTGGAATGTCCCTCGGATTCCCAGGCTTTGATGATGTTTCAATAGCACAATGAAAGGCAGGTCCTTGCCACAATAAAAGACAAAATCCTGTGAGTGAATACACGGAATTCTTTAGCCCTACAGAACATGTGTCATTCACAGGACTTTTTCCACAGATTCAGATCTTCCTTGCAGTGGGTTCCTGCTGCAGATCAACAGCAGCATTTGCTCTCCTGCATGGGGTCACTACACGAACTGGCCTACAAATCACAGTCTTATTTACAGACCTGAGCTATAAACTTTGGAACTGAAAAGCAGTAAACTTGCAAATAGCTCCTACGACTGTTTGCCACAATTATTCATCAGCACATCACATTTTCCAAAACCATTCAGCTTCTTTCTTCAAGTGTTAGGTATTTGTAACAAAGCTCCTACAAAGCCTCCCAGTATGAAATCAGAGTTCTGAAAACATATGCAATATGCAAAACGAATGCAACCAGACTTCCTTTAAAAGCAGTTGTTGCACACTGTATAAAACTGTTCCATGCACATAGGCAAATGGTTTTTTACATGTGCATATATACTGAATATATAGCATAGATACACACACATATCCTCTTTAGCCCACCCATGCAAAGCTGTTTCTGTTAACAAAGGCACAGTGGCAAATGTTTTCACTCAAAGTATTACAGTTGCCAGAGAAATGGCAGTGTCATCATTTTCTTCCAGGCCTCCTAGACATCATGGGAAGATGTACCACCTACCGGAATTCCAAAGGAAAGCTCCATTTTAGAGCTCTCTCTGAAGTGCCTGTTCATCAGCCATTGGAATAATCTCCACAGGGAAGTGGTGGATTCCCCAGTATTGGAAATGTTCCAGATTGGGCTGGACAGTATGTTGGGGCATCCCGTCTAGATCATGCTTTGCCTAGAAAGAAAGGTTGGACCAGATGATCCTTGAGGTTCCTTCCAACTTTTCAGCTACACCAGATTTGCTTTGCTTTGGTCAACCCTAGTAGACCATTCCTTCATAAAGGTCAGCAGACTCACTGAGCACAGCCCCTGGGTATGCCCATCCCAGGGCACGCCAGTTCCTGCTGGGGGCTCCACAAGGAGGGCAGACCTGTGGCACGGCCTCAGGAAGCTGAGCAAGCTCAACAACCACCATGTCAAGCACCAACAAGCATCAAGCAACATAATCTAGTTGAACATGTCCCTGCTCACTGCAGGGGGTTGGACTGGATGAGCTTTGAAGGTGCCTTCCAACCCAAATCATTCTATGATTCTAAGTCCCCAGTCTACTTGGGGAAACCCCAAGTGACCAGCCAGAGGGTCCATGACACAGCTGGATCAGACCAAAAATGTCTTGTTATGCCTAGGGAGGGTTCAGCACTAAGGCATGAGCAGTGTTGGACACTAAACTCCAGAGACAGAGAAAGAACTGGAATGAGAATTACCAGTGGCTGCAGAGAATCAGGGGGTTGTCCTATTTACCAGTGTCAGATGGTATAAATATCTATGTACATCTGATTGCTCAACCTGCTGTGGGTTGAGCTCATATATTAAACACCAGCCTGCACATTCCACAAAGGGTTTGGGTTTTATTTGTTTGCCTTCTTTCTAAGGCTGTCAGAAAGGATTTGGATGAGGTCAGTCTCTGAACACAGAATAGTAAGTCTTAAGGAAGGACACAAAAGCTTCATCTTTTACTGTACAGCATGTTGTGTGTTTTGGTTTATGGCTCCCAGGCCCAGGCAGGGTGACCTGCTGAACTAGCTTTGACACAGCCACCAGTCACAGTTCAACAGACATCATGAGAGACCAGGATTCAGAGCCCTGTACAGTAACAGACAGTTATCAAACAGTTGAAAAACCATAGACTAAGCACAAGCAGCAATGTGGCTGCCAAGGGGGGGAAGAAATCTCCTGAAATCTGGAATGTGTTTCTACTTACTGTCCATCCTAGTAAAATAAAATGATCTCTCATTTGAGCATATGGTTCTACTTAGACAAGAAACTGTATAAATTGGTCTAAATCCAGAATAGCCTTTTTGACATGTTACTCAATATTAGAAAATCACTACAACCTGCATGCTCTGTAGCAATTCCTAATGTTAAGTGCAACAAATCTACAACGATCCCCTCTCCTCCCCAACTTTCTGTCCTGGACCTGTTTGTTTCTTCTTTTTTCAGCTTTGTACTTTTTTCGCTAAGGCCAGTTAGAAATGTCTTTCCCCTTTCTTCATGCTGCTTCCACATCAACAAGCATCTCCAAGATGAGATCATGACTCTTCCCCATGAAAAGCCTGCCAGCAGTATGCTGGGGGTCCTGGTTTGTACGGTAACCCACTGACTGTGCAGAGGTCCAGCTTTCAAATGGCAAACACCTCATGGATAATCTGCATACATAGACTGTAAGGCACTTATGCCTTGTACGATATTACTTAGCTTTCACTCATGTGCAGTCAGAGGGACTGAGGAACCTCTAAACCTCTGGGGATGCTCAGGTGACAGTGCAGATGGAGTCCTGGGTCCAGGGAGCTCTGCTCCCAAAAGAGGACAACGATGCCTGGAGAATGCCAAGGTCAGGCTTGTGTCCATGCAGGTGCCTGGCCCGGGGTTAAGAGCTGCTTGTACTCTGCAGCAACACCCTCATTCTCCTGGAAGTTCTCCATGAAGTATCAAGACACAGAAAAAGAAGTGAAGTTACCCAAGAACAAAGCAGCTTTGCAGATCTTGGTCAGCGGGGGAGCTCGGAAGAGGAGCTGGTTGACATTTTTCTAACTGTATTTTCCAATTGAGAATGTATTTTGATCCAAATTTTCCACAGGAACATACTGATTTTCAGAAAATGGCATTGCAAAAGAAATATTGAACTGAAACATTTCAGCGAGATCAAAACATTTGATGGGGAAAGCTTGTCTTGGAAGAATGGATATGGATGGGAAAGGAGACTGCCAGAAAACCACTCAGCCAACTGGGCCTGGGTTGAATCCAGGTATGTCACAGATAGATTCATTACTGCTAGGCTCTTCTTCAGCTTACAGAGCCAAAGTGAAGACACAGTAATGCCAAGGCCCCCATGCTGAAGCTGAAGGAGCGCCCGGTTACACAGGGGCCCCAAGGTGTTGTGTTAAGCATTGTCCTAGGTTCTGCACATGGTGCTGCCTCACTGCAGAGAGCTTCAGGAGAAGTGCAAACACCACCTCACAAAGCACAGAGAGCTTGGTGTCAACCCACAGAGCATGAGGATCTCACCTACAGCAAGGCAATGCAATCACACAGGGAAAATGAAGCTGCAGCAGCAGGGTCCACAACCCTCCTAGCAGGATCCCGCTTCTGTTAGCTGAGACTGGGAAGGAGAGCCTTTCCACGAAAAAGCAACTTCTTATCTGAGGAAGTGAACATTTACACACCCTGAGTAGCAGCCAAGCACCACTGTATCAAAACACGCTCAAATAATTGTTTGGAATAGTTTTAAATGGAGTTCCTTTAGAAAGCATTGGACAGAATGGCAAAATCCCTCCCCACTGCTCAGAAGGAAATGATTCCTTTGCGGCTATGTTAATCACTATGGACTAGGAAGTTACTTCCTGAAATTCATCCCACTGCTCCTGTTTCGTTTGCCACCCACCAGTTCAAGCAAGGCTGCCTGAAGGAATAAACCGGCATTATCATCCTTACCAGAATGCTAAAAACTCTTTCCATTTCAAGACACAGAGAACAGGGAAGGAGTGATCCCTTTTGTCATGCCATGAGGTTCAGGATCCCTTGTGCTCACCTGAGAACTCAGCCTGTGCCAACAGCACAGCGTCTTTCTGCATGTAAGATGTTCCCATGCGCCTCAGCCAAGTTAACAAGGGTTTGTGCCAGGGATGAAGGGGGGCATCAATTACCTGTATAATCATTCCAGAGCTGCTTCAATGACTTGCCAAGGCTTACACATGGCAGCTTCAGAGTCTCCTGAACTGGGAAAATGTGTATTTTGTAGAGTAGGCAGCTTCATCTAGCTAGGCCTGAAGTCCAAACATTCTTACAGGGAGCAGTGCCCATTAGCAGAAGCATGACACCAACTCCAGAAGTCAAAGCCTTTCTCCTCCCAGCTGAGATAAGCATCCGTTAAGAAATAATTATAGAATCATAGAACAGCTGGGGTTGGAAAGGACCTTAAGATCATCAAGTTCCAATCCCCCTGCCATGGGCAGGGACACCTCACTCTAAACCATATCACCCAAGGCCTCGTCCAACCTGGCCTTGAACACTGCCAGGGATGGAACATTCACAACTTCCTGGGCAACCTATTCCAGTGCCTCACCACCCTAACAGGAAAGAACTTCCTCCTTATATCCAATCTAAACTTCCCCTGTTTAAGTTTTAACCCATTACCACTTGTCCTATCACTACAGTCCCTAATGAAGAGTCCCTCCCCAGCATCCCTACAGGACCCCTTCAGATACTGGAAGGCTGCTATGAAGTCTCCATGCAGCCTTCTCTTCTCCAGGCTGAACAGCCCCAACTTTCTCAGCCTGTCTTCATATGGGAGGTGCTGCAGCCCCTGATCATCCTCGTGGCCTCCTCTGGACTTGTTCCAACAGTTCCATGTCCTTTTTATGTTGAGGACACCAGAACTGCACACAGTACTCCAAGTGAGGTCTCACGAGAGCAGAATAAAGGGGCAGGATCACATCCTCTGACCTGCTGGTCACGCTCCTTTTGATGCAGCCCAGGATACGGTTGGCTTTCTGGGCTGCAAGCACACACTGAAGCCGGCTCATGTTCATTTCCTCATAGACCAGCACCCCCAAGTCCTTCTCCCAGGGCTGCTCTGAATCTCTTCTCTGCCCAGCCTGTAGCTGTGCCTGGGATTGCTCCAACCCACGTGTAGGACCTTGCACTTGGCATGGTTAAACTTCATGAGGTTGGCATCAGCCCACCTCACAAGCGTGTCCAGGTCCCTCTGGATGGCATTCCTTCCCTCCAGCGTATCAACCGAACCACCCAGCTTGGTGTCATCAGCAAACTTGCTGGGGGCGCACTCAATCCCACTGTCCATGTCAGCAACGAAGGTGTTAAACAAGACCCGTCCCAACACCGATCCCTGAGGGACACCACTCGTTACCGGTCTCCAGGCGGACATTGAGCCATTGACCACAACTCTTTGTGTGCAGCCATCCAGCCAGTTCTTTATCCACCGAGTGGTCCATTCATCAAATTGATGTCTCTCCAATTTAGCGACAAGGATGTCATGTGGGACAGTGTCGAACGCTTTACACAAGTCCAGGTAGATGACATCAACTGCTCTGCCCCTGTCCATCAGTTCTGTAGCCCCATCATAGAAGGCCACCAAATTGGTCAGGCAGGATTTCCCCTTAGTGAAGCCATGCTGGCTGTCACCAAGCACCTTGTTGATTTTCATGTGCATTAGCATGCCTTCCAGGAGAATCTGCTCCAAGATTTTGCCAGGCACAGAGGTGAGACTGACCGGTCTGTAATTCCCCAGGTCATCCATTTTCCCCTTCTTGAAAATAGGGGTTATATTTCCCTTTTTCCAATTGTTGGGAACTTCACCTGACTGCCATGATTTTCCAAATATGATGGCTAGTGGCTTAGCAACTTCATTCGCCAACTCCTTCAGGATCCACAGATGGATTTCATCAGGACCCATGGACTTGTGCACGTTCAGATTTTTAAGATGGTCTCGAACCAGTTCCTCTCCTACAGTGGGCCCAAGGTCTTCATTCTCACAGTCCCTGTGTCTGCCTTCCAAGTCTTGGGTGGTGCGGTCAGAGCCTTTGCCAGTGAAGACCGAGGTAAAGAAGTCATTCAGAACCTCAGCCTTCTGCAAATCCTGTGTAGCCAGTTCTCCCGAGAGCTTCCTGAGGGGGCCTACGTTCTCCCTAGTCTGTTTTTTGTTTGCTAAGTACCTGTAGAATCCCTTCCTGTTATCCTTAATATCCCTAGCCAAGTTTAATTCTAACTGGGCCTTAGCTTCCCTAACCTGGTCCCTAGCTTTCTGGACAACATCCCTGTACTCTTCCCAGGCTGCCTGTCCTTGATTCCACTTTCTATAAGACTCTTTTTTCATTTGAATTTTCCTCAGCAGCTCCTTATCCATCCAAGGAGGTCTCCTGGCCCTCCTGCTGCACTTCCTTCTAGTTGGGATGCAACACTCCTGAGCTTGTAGCAGGTGATCCTTGAACATCAACCAAGAGTCTTGAGCCCCCCTGCCCTCTAGGGCTATATCCCATGGAACCTTACTAAGCAGGCTCCTGAAGAGGCCAAAGTCTGCTCTTTTGAAATCTAGGGCAGTGAGCTTGCTGCACGCTCTCCTCACTGTCCTGAGGATCTCAAATTCGACCATCTCGAGATCGCTGCATCCAAGGCTGCCCTGCAGTGCCACATTTCCAACGAGCCCTTCCCTGTTGGTGAGCACAAGGTCAAGCATGGCACCTCTCCTTGTCGGTTCCTCTATTACTTGCAGAAGGAAGTTGTCTTCCACACAATCGAGGAACCTCCTGGATTGCTTGTGCCGGTCCGTACCGTCATTCCAACAGATGTCAGGGTGGTTGAAGTCACCCATGAGAACGAGGGCCTGTGAGCATGAGGCTTTTCCTATCTGCCTATAGAGTGCTTCATCCACAGATTCCTCTTGATCAGGCGGTCTGTAACAGATCCCCACAGTAATGTCTCCCATCACTGTTTTCCCTTTAACCCTGACCCACAAACTCTCTGTTAACTGCTCACCTGTCCCCAGACAGAGTTCGATACTCTCCAGCCTACCCCTAACATAAAGGGCAACTCCCCCTCCATGCCTGCCAGGCCTGTCTTTTCTAAAGAGTCTGTAACCTTCCATTCCAACACTCCAGTCATAGGAGCCATCCCACCATGTTTCTGCAATGCCTATTATATCATACCCCCGTAGACATGCACACATCTCTAATTCCTCTTGTTTCTTACCCATGCTATGAGCATTTGTATAGAGGCATTTGTATATTATGAGTATATGTATATATATGTATATATAGAGGCATTTTTATGTTATGATATACTGAAGATGCTCAAGATCTTTTGCAGAGGGACCAAAGAGTTTCCTTAAAAGAAATGCACTGCAACAGCTGCAGTAAGATTTCATTTAATACTTCCCTCTGGGAGATACTGAGCTGGACATAACAGGCCATGACACACTAAGGAGCTTCTGTGTGCCCAGAACACAACTTCCTACAGCATTCATAGGAGCAAGCAGCTCAATGTCCAGAGTGATGCAGAACTAACCCTGTGATCCAGCTCTTCCACCATACACCAAAACCTATTTCCAAAGGAGCTTTGAAGTCATCTCTCACCCACCTTCACAAAGAGACCCCAAAACTATATATATACCAACACATTCAAAATTAGTTACTAATGCAGACTTTCTTCTGAGTCATAATGAAGAAATTTTGTTTCCCAACACAAACTCCCACCCAAACCTTCTTCCCACAAAGATATGACAGGAACAACAAAGTATTAGAAGTCCCTTTCCTCCACCACTTACACTTTTGTGTAGTATTTGCAATGTCATCAATTCTGCAGTACATTTATACTCTGTACTGAGCAAAACCAAGTTAAACTGATACCTTTTTTAACTTTAATTATTTGGTATTTCTAATCAAATATGCCTCTAACAAGGAAAAGGTCTCATGTGTGAGCTGGATAAAGTCAGCTTTGGGAGGGCTGCACCTGGGTTCTAACTGGCAAGAGAGAACGTGGAGGCTGAAAGTGCTTCTCTCAGGAAGCAAGTAAGCTTCTCACAGGCAGGATGGGGCAGGTGGTTTCATCACACCAGTCCCAAGGTAAAAACTTCATCTGCAAGTTAAAACCATGGTCTGACACTGAATTTTTCTGAGGAAATTAGATGAACTTAAGTCAGTGGAGGAAAAGCCAAAGCCATCAGTTAGTTCTTATGCTTCTGAGATAACCTCACTGCACCTACTACAGACACCAAAAAGAAGCACAAGCATCTTCACACACTGACTATGTTGTGAGGATCTTAAGAAGAAAAAGACTCTTCCTCCAAGCTAGCCAAAACAAGGGTTTCTTTCAAAGAACATCCTCAACAGACTAGGATACTTCATGCGCAAGCTCTCTGGGGTCCTTCTTTTGGTGTCCACAGCACTTCATAGATGTGGGCACTTACTATAGCGTGTGGGCTGACAGAGCTCAAATAATGTGAGGAGAGGGGAAAATGTCTCAGGCAGAGCAATACATTAACAGCACAGTAACAAACACTGTAACACTACCTAGACAGGCAAGTAGCAGAGGACTTCCATTAGCGGCAAGAACATGAACTCCATCAAACGAACTTCAAATACAGTGGGATGAGAGGACACTTCCATGAATAAAAGCCAGTGTTTTCTGCCTGCTTTGCTGAAATAATTTCTGATTTGTTTTGGTGAGATGATGGGAATTCAGCTAAACTATACAGTAATAGCAATCCTTCTCAGATGATGCTTCTTCACTAAGGCTGAGATAAGCCCTTCTTCTCCAGCATAAAAGAGCACAGAATCAACACCTAGTTTACAGGTCAGAGAACTTTCTTCTCCCTTCTCTCACAGAAGTAGCACAGGATGCACTACACCACTGGTACAAACCTCCTATCACTCCGAATCCACACACCCCAAACCTACCTTGAGCTGCACACAACCCCTGTGCAGAACAAACCACACACACCAGGCCTGGGGCACTTCAAACCCTTCCCAACGCCTGCTTGAATTGCTCAGGTCTGTGTCCTGGCCACAGGCCAAGCATGAGCTCAGCCGAGCAGCTAGACCCCCTGTGACACATCACGACTCCCAGGCACAGGGCTGCAGGAGATGCTGCACTTGGGACACGTGCCTGTCCCTGCCAGATGCACTTGTTCCTGGTCCAGCATCTATCATCCAGCAGGAGAAGAGAGCATGAAACCAGCTGAGGAGGAAAAGGAATAACACGGCTTGGGAGAAAGCATAAAGGTGTCACTGGTGGTGTACTGCACAGGATGAGGTTACAGAGCAACATAGCAATCCAACAGCTGGGCAGGGAAAAGGACCCCAGGGGACCTCAGGACTACGGAGAGAACTGGGATGGCAAGGCTAGGAAGGGAAGTGGCAGGACTCCATTGGGAATGAAGGGAAAACAGCCGTCAGTCTCTGGGTAGTCATAGTAAGAGGCAGGGGAAAACCACTGCCCCCACAGCAGGCTTACAGGTCCTGGGACTGGGCATCCCCCTCCTGCTGCCTTCCACTGCAGGAGGGAGATGGGGAAGAAGCACAGGGACCAAAGCATTGCTGCTCTCCAACAGGCAGACTTACCTGTCCTTCAGAACTGTCTCTTGTGGATATTCCCCACTAAGTACCAACAAATCAAATCTTCCTGTGACAGCTCTGAGAGCTTAAACACAGACAACCAGAGGTCAACAAGATGTGGGGTGGGGAAAGAACCTGTGGAAATGACTTATCGTTTCATTGTAAGAGGCAACTACAGTCTTCCATGCACAGCAGGCACATTTTGGATGTTAAACTCTTGCACTAACCATCATGACCATGGTCATCATCACTATTCTCATCAGGGTGGCAAAGCTATCTAGAATTACAGGTTAAAATGAACCTTAATTGCAATGTACTGCTCTGTATTTACAAAGCTGTTTTGCTAAAGGTGCTGTAACAGAAACACCAGGTATGAAAATAAAAAAAAACAAACTGATTCATTTTTAAGGCAAACCCTGATGAATTTAGGAAGAGAATATTGTTGTGTGCTTGCCTCCAAAAAGGGGCGGGATTTGGGGAAGTCTGGTTATCTATGTTACACATAAAATCCCAGACTGGTTTGGCTTGAAGGGACCTTGAAGCTCATCCAGTTCCAGCCCCTGCCACAGGCAGAGACACCTTCCACTGGAGCAGCTTGCTCCAAGCCCCTGTGTCCAACCTGGCCTTGAACACTGCCAGGGATGGGGCAGCCACAGCTTCTCTGGGCACCCTGTGCCAGCGCCTCAGCACCCTCACAGGGAAGAGCTTCTGCCTAAGAGCTCAGCTCAATCTCCCCTACATCAGCAGAAACAAAGCAGAGAAAACAACACAAAAGAGAACACGTAACTCCAGTGAGACAAAGCCCTCCACTCCAGCTGTACAATAGAAAGCCTTTCTAGAAATTCTGTGATACAGATCTCTATGAACAATAAAAAGAGGCAGACAAAAGAAAAGGGAACTTGCCTGGCAGCAGGTTAACCACAGACCCAGAAAAAGCCTTGTGCGTAACATACCCACTCCCACCTTGTGCCACACAAGACTCAGGGTAAACCCAAAATAACACTCTAGCTGAGGTGCTCCATCCTGAACCTCTAAGCTCCTCTATTCCTGAAACTTAAACGTATTCTTGTCTTTCTACTTCCTAGCAAACCCTGCCATAAAGACAAAGATAATGTGCAAACTATGGGTGGAGTAAGTCAGGAGCCAAATTAGCACAAATTCTTTCAATAGGAGACAAAAACCGTATGTGAGAGCTGGCAGCACAGGGGCTTCCTGTCATCTGCCAAAAATCTTCGAAAGTGAATTTTTACCATATTTAAGAAGTTCCTGTTACGTACCAAGGAACTGAAGCTGTGCAGGAAGCTCTGGGATGCCACCCCAAGCAGCAGGCACTACAGTCCTCACCTCGGCTTTGTGCACAGAAAGATGAAGACAAATACTACAAAACGATCCTCAGCTGGTTTGGGCTGGAAGGGACCTTAAAGCTCATCCAGCTCCAACCCCTGCCACAGGCAGGGACACCTTCCACTAGAGCAGCTTGCTCCAAGCCCCTGTGTCCAACTTGGCCTTGAACACTGTGAGGGATGGGGCAGCCACAGCTTCTCTGGGCACCCTGTGCCAGTGCCTCAGCACCCAGTGGTGGGTTATCCCTTCTTATTTCACTGAGAAGCAAGAAGATCCCAAAGTACCGGGAATTACCACATGATCTCACACATCAGGGTCTGAGGCAGCGCTCCTTATCTCCAGCAAACAGAGAAAATGGAAGACCTAGACAAGAACTACTGATGTATGAGAACAGGTTAGTACCAGTCTAGTTCAGACACCACTGAAAGCCTTTGCCAAAGTCTCACCAATCACCAGAATAAAATCAAAACCTGTGTTTAACGTGTCCAGTTTTAAAATTAAACAGGGTGTCTGCATGAAAAGAAAAATATAATCACAAGTTCATAGAATCACAGAATAGTTTGGGTTGGAAAGGCCCTTCAAAGGTCACCTAGTCCAAGCCCCCTGCAATGCGCAGGGGCATCTTCAACTAAATCAGACTGCTCTTGTTTGAAGGAGAAACAAAAGACAAAAACCTTCACTTAGAAAGGAAAGCACACCCAAAATTTCAAAATTATTTTGCTTTTAGCAAAACGTTCTTCTCCACATTCACCCAGCTCACAAATATAAGCACAATTTGCCAATCAACAAGAATTACTCACTGAAGTTATCTGTCAGTAATGAAAGAAGTCAGGAACCCCTTCACTCTTCCAAGTCATAGAAAAAGAGCTAAAAATGCACTTAAAGAAATGTATCAGGTGAATTATTCACAGTTTAGTCACTAAGATCCAGGCTGATCCTCAAGTGATGCTACACAACCAGGGTGAATATCACAGTTGTCATCCCATGTGTCCTCTCTTGTACCTGCACTTGCTCCAGGCTGGGTGACTATGCTGAACGGAGGAGGAGAAGGACATCCACAGCCATGACTTATCCACCCCAACAGTAACTTATGAATCTGAGACCATTTAGAGATGAGCAAGTAAGTGTCAGAGAGGAGGGGCCTGAAAAAAATCCCTTCTGTAGCAATTTGCCACATTAAAGCATCACAACGGCTGCTCACAGCTCTCTGCAAACACTACAGAGCACAAAACTAGAAGACTAATACATTTCATAAATATACATATGGCAACTCATTTGGGCTTTTATTATTAATTCCACAGTACTTTCACTTCTCCAGTGCTTACCTTTCAATCAAGCCTACTTGGTCAAAGGAACAGTCTCCTTATCCACCCTAGTGATACATAAATAGTATCTACATCTTTGCCCACCCTCACATGCTGCACAGAACTGCAGCACCTCACCTCCAGCACAGGCAGTTCACAGTATCACAGTATCACAGTAGGTTAGAGATTGGAAGGGACCTCAAAAGATCATCTAGTCCAATCCCCCTGCCGGAGCAGGAACACCTAGAAAACACAACCACCCCACCACAAAACCCCACCCACACCCCAAAAAACAAAAACACCCCCAACCCCCCCAAAAACCACCCCCGCTTTCCTCATAAAGCTCACTCTTAATCATCTTTTGCCCTGCTGGACTCTCTCCAGCAGCCCCCAAACACCCCAGTTCCTTACCTTCTTTCCCTCTGTGGTTAACAAGGTGCCCCCTGAGCTCAATAGCAGCAGCTGGACTAAAGCTGCATCACTGAGGCCTCAGAAACCAGCCTCTCTGAAGCCACACAATGATTTACTGCAGGTGGGACTCGGTTTCTGTTTTTCAAAGCCCACCTCTTCAAGCAGATGGCAGGTTGCATTGTAAAACATCACGAGCTCGGGATGCTATTTCACACGCTGTAACCCTTCCCTGCTTCAACCCATCAGTGGTTTGATGCCATTTTTTCACTCGTCTTGAAGCTAACAGTTCCTTTGTATACCAATAACAAAGTGCAATCTTAGGCAAATCTCCACCCTCAGTACAGGCATTCAAAGATTATTTTATACCCCCTCCTCCTGGGTCACTGTAGCTGTTTCCATGGTTATGCTCCACAGATAGACTATGTCAGTGCTGCTACCCTTCACACCAAACCAGCCTGAACTTGGGCACAGGAGCACCATGAAATGGAACAGCCAAAGCAAAACACCTGCACGCCTCCAGCTGGTTTACACAAAGCAGAACACAGCACTCAGACAGGGAAGCCTGTGACTTTCTAGGCAGTGCCACACACAAGTGTCTGCAATGCACCGTGTCTCAGCTGACCAAAGAGGTCAAGTCCAGACAACCCAGTGCAAATGAGCCAAACCAGCTGGCCAAGTGAAGACAAGGTGCATTTCCAAGCTGGATATGCTCTTTGAGTTGGGCTATATCACACATTCGCTGTGAGAAGACATCAGGAATAGCCACAAGGAGAAAGGTGTACCTTAAAAAAATCTTCCAATGTTGTATTTCATTTTATCTTTCCATTTAAATGGAGTCTCTCAAGTAGAAATTACATGACAATAATACTCCTGGTATGCATTTGGACATTCTTGGCAAATACTAACGCCACTAAATTCCCACTGATTTCTACTCCACATGCTTTTTGACATGACAAGCAGGAGGTAGCACAAAGCAACTATAGCAGAGAATCATTTGGGATCTAGTGAAACAAGAATGGGAATGAAATGGCACATAACCAATATGCACAATAATTTATTCCTTTCTGTCTCTTTTTTTACAGATTCTAACAAATCTAATTCCTCATCCCTTCCAACACCCCTCCTCTGCTCCCCACACCAGGTCCTTTCATACCCTGAGCTGTTCAGTACAGTGGTAATAAGAGTGCCTATACACATACACATAGTTCTGAAACTTACTGATTTATAGAAAAACCTACAACCTGCATCCCTCCAGTTATTCTGTCCAACTCAAATCAAACCTACGACCTTCATTTATTTATGTATTAGCTTTTTAAAGGTTTATCAACAGCTCTTGAGCTTCCTAAGGGAAAGAAACAAAGAATATCCTTTCTTACCTCTGCTAACAGTGGGCCACCCTTGTACTCCCCTGCATGACAGTGTTGGCATACTGACGGTGGTATCCATTTTAAAGCCACAGTAATACACAAGTTCAAGAATTAAATGGGTGGCTTGCAATTACTGCAGGAGGCATCTATGATAGAATCATAGAATCCCAGAATCCCAGCCTGGTTTGGGTTGGAAAGGACCTCAAAGCTCATCCAGTCCCAACCCCTGCCACGGGCAGGGACCCCTTCCACTAGAGCAGCTTGCTCCAAGCCCCTCTGTCCAACCTGGCCTTGAACACTGCCAGGGATGGGGCAGCCACAGCTTCTCTGGGCACCCTGTGCCAGCGCCTCAGCACCCTCACAGGGAAGAGCTTCTGCCTAAGAGCTCAGCTCAGTCTCCCCTCTGGCAGGTTCAAGCCATTCCCCTTGGCCTGTCCCTACAGGCCCTTGTCCCAAGCCCCTCTCCAGGTTTCCTGCAGCCCCTTTAGGCCCTGGAGCTGCTCTAAGGTCTCCCCTTCAGGAGCCTTCTCCAGGCTGAACAATGTGGTTAGTCACCGTCTTTCACTGGGACTTTTAAACATAGCAACACTTCCATCACACACTCTGCAAGGCTGATTTTACAAAGCCCAATTTAGTGTCAAAAACTCAACTGCAAAAGTGTTCAAATATATAAAAGATGCAACAAATTGGACCCCGGCACTAAGGTCTGCAATAAAACAAGATTTCACACTCAGAAGTCTCCACATTAGTGATTCCTCTCTTCTTTGCATGTCAGCCAAGAGGGAATCCATGCCATGGAATCTGTATCTGCCTGCTACACATCCAGCTTTAGATTTTCATATGGCAGAAAATCAAGTGTTTGCTAAGAGCCAAGAATATTGTATCTACTCAATTCCCTTCATGTGCTGGAGAAGTCATTAATTACACTAAAGATAGCTACCACATTAGTTCAGCACAAGCAGGTTGTTAATGAAGACTCAGACCTTTCCAGTAGCTTTGCTCCTCAGATATACATGCCGACTCCCTCACACATCACAGCAACCAGCCCTCGTCCCAACAGGAGCTGCATGTGTCAAGACAACAGTTTATTCCCATTTTATGGTGCTAAAAGCTTTGGGAAATGGTTTAAAATGCAACACATGCTTTGGAGGGAGAAAGATAATTGCCTTTTCTATTTCAGTGTATCTTTGGGGTTTTGTTAAAGGGTTATTCAAGCAGAGGGCAAGTTCTTGGCTGGGTTTTCATTTCCATTCTGTGCTCCTCATGTTTGTTGTATCATTAGGATCAGCACCTGGATCCTCATGTTTGGGTGGCTCAGGCTGTCTCCGCGCAGACCCCACACAGGAGGCATGCAGGTACCTGCTCTTCCTGCACCCTCCTCTGCCCACTCTGTATTTAAAGCTGACCTGCTCCATAAGGAAATGCTTGCAAGCTTTTCACAGTGAATATACCAAATGCACTCTTACAGCTTAACACACATCATGTCCATGACACTTTGCTCAAGTCACATCATTAGCCTTCGGCTCTCTAGGCTAACTTGCTAAAAGCCTGCCCCAGCAGAGTTTTCAGTCTGGGAAGACTTATCATTTAAGCACTGAAGATTTCAAACAGCCTTCCAACTCTTACAAAGCCTCCCAGTACCTGAAACACAATTAATTCCTGGAACAGTGTATCCTCAATGAATAAATTACGTGAGTAGTTTATGGTGCAAAGCAATTTGTAAGGAATAGCATTAACTTCTGTCCCAGAGGTTCAGAAGCTCTCCCAAAGGAACATGTGCAAGTGGCAGTGGAAAGAATGCCAACCTGGGATCCTTGTTCTGAGGCCTCATGTTCGACCACAGGAGCACTCTCCACACTGGAAGCATTTGCTGGTCATGACAAGATCTTTCTTCTCTTCTAACACACCATTTTTCCAAAAATTAAAAACCTAAATTTACCTGTGAGGGTGCTGAGGCGCTGGCACAGGGTGCCCAGGGAAGCTGTGGCTGCCCCATCCCTGGCAGTGTTCAAGGCCAGGTTGGACACAGGGGCTTGGAGCAAGCTGCTCTAGTGGAAGGTGTCCCTGCCCATGGCAGGGGGTTGGAACTGGATGAGCTTTAAGGTCCCTTCCAACACGAACCAGTCTGGGATTCTGGGATTCTATGAAAAATTTCCCTTTTTTTCCCTCCCAGTCACACAGTTTCTCCACCTTTCATAAAAAGACCAGAAAAGTCTGCACAAAGCGCACAGGACATAAAACAAATAAGCCTGCATACTCTCATGATTAAATTCATTCATTTGCTTAGTCTTAAGGAGACACTGGAGTTCTCTTTCCTATTCCAGTTGAATTCCTGAAATACTTTGAAGAAACAGGGTCTGTGAACTGAGACAGCTAAAGCTGGTCTAAAGCCTCTGTCATAAAATATACCAAGTGTCCCTGAGGAGAGAAGCAAACGGTGTTCCAAAATGTTCAATATCCTGGTGGGCCGCAAGGAGCGAGCAGACAGAGGGCCTGGAGTTCAGTGGTGAAGAATGTGTTTCACAGCCACAGGCAGCCCAGCCAGGACACACCAGTCCCTATTGAAATCATCTCCCTCCAAATGATTTCTAACCAAAGGATTATAGAGAGAAAAAAAACATGAACAACTCAATGGATCCACACACAAAAATGATGCTTAAATCAAGCATGGTCCAAAGAAAGGAACTGACTGACATAGAACCAGACAGGCCTGGCCAAAACCACAGCTTGCAAACAGCGCTGCACTTCACAGAGGGTTCAGGGATGTGAGGAGCCGTTCCCGGCAGAAACACCTGGAGTCACAGCCTTTGCCCAGCACAGAGCTACAGAAGACACTTACACAGAGCCCAGCACAGACCCTTTCAACAGTGCAGGCAGTACTCACAAATACTACGTGCTCTGGAGTTCCTTTACAGTTAACTGTAAGAGCCCACAGCGTAGCTCTGCATGGGAAATGCAAAGTGAGTTGTAAAGTAATTCACTGTACCTTTCTGGGATCGGTGTGTTAATACGTAAAAGGCTGTGGCTTCATGTCTACAGAAAATGGGATTAGCCTCTGAGACCACTCCTGCTCTTAAACCCCAGCATCGTGCTTTAGCCAAAACAAGGACACCCAGGAAGCCACAAACATTTCAGATTCTGCTCTGCTGAGCTGGTGGAAGTCAGAGCAACTGGTGGTGAATGAATCCTGAATTCACCACCACGTTCCAGAAGGTGAAAGAAAAGCCCAGGTCTGTTTCCATCACCATTCAGCTGGCAGTAATGGAATGTGCCTGGGCATTACTGCTCCTATGATTTAAAGCAGGTTTGAGCTCTCAGAAACATTCCTCTGTTCTGTGCTAGACTAAAAGCCATAATAACAGTATTTAAATGGTGTTGTTTAAAAGCCTGGGAGCCCACGTTTCTGGGTAAAATGGAGGATGTCAGTTCTCGCTACTGTCCAACTGCGAGAACCAGGACAAAGTGCCAAATACCAGCACACAGAGCATAAACCACAACAGCTGAACTGGCAGATCCCCTCCCCACCACCTCTCCCTCTTTTTAACTCTTATTTTAAAGGATTTCATGTGATAAATGACAGTTTTCTCTGTTACTTATCACATATCTTTCATCGGAGGATACCGACCAGGTACTTCTCTGAGCAGCCAAGAACATGAGCTTGGCCTAAGGTCCTCCTGAAGGCCAAAGTGGGTGGGTGAAGATGCATAAATACTGGCACCTCTGTTTTATCCTACTGTCTCATAGGCCAGGATGAGGGGGTTTGAAGAACTCTTCTGGGCTTTGTAATAAAAAACCCCTATAACTGAAGCTCTGCACTGCTGAGCATCTCTCACTGTTGATTTGTACAATATTTACTAGACCTGAGTCACATCAATAGGATTCATGATTCTGGAATAACTACAGATACATGGCAGAAGTAGTAAAGGCTGACAAAGTATTAGTCAGTAGTAGGAAAAATGCAATGAAATAATGTAACTACATTCTAATGTAACAGTTCATTTCTAGCTACATTTACTGACAAAAGGGTTACTGAAGACATATTTTCTTCCTCCTCCTGGAACCTCACTTGAGATGTCTGTTTCATTTTCTTCATCTTTGCAATGCCACAGAAGCTTAGCCAAAGCCAAGCTTTAATCTCAGCCAGAGACACGTTTTGCAGATCTGTGTATCTGCAGCATATAGATGAGGTGGGGTATCCCATGGCAACAGCTTACTGATTATTAACTGCTATGCAAACTTACTGATTCCAGATTCTAATTACTCTAAGAAGAAAATTAGCTACAAGTCAAGATCATTGAATGATTTGTGTTGAAAGGGACGTTAATGCTCATCCAGTTCCAACCCCTGCCACAGGCAGGGACCCCTTCCACTACAGCAGCTTGCTCCAAGCCCCTGTGTCCAACCTGGCCTTGAACACTGCCAGGGATGGGGCAGCCACAGCTTCTCTGGGCACCCCGTGCCAGCGCCTCAGCACCCTCACAGGGAAGAGCTTCTGCCTAAGAGCTCATCTCAGTCTCCCCTCTGGCAGGTTCAAGCCATTCCCCTTGGCCTGTTCCTACAGGCCCTTGTCCTAAGCCCCTCTCCAGGTTTCTTGTAGGCCCCTTTAGGTCTAGTGGAAGGTGTCCCTGCCCATGGCAGGGGGTTGGAACTCGATGAGCATTAAGGTCCCTTCTAACCCAAACCAGCGTGTGATTCTGTGAATATGATGAACTGTAACAATCTGCTGCAGGATACAGCTCATAAGCCTGTTCATAAGCTAGACATCATATAGATACCATACAGTGTGCACTATATTAACCTGTACCCCAATGCACACTACTGTACAGTGATGAAACGTAACATACAATCATACACATTACCTTGTAGTTGTTATATAAATATCATATCATAATTTATATTAATCACTAGATGTATTAATAGGCACCATAGGTAATCCAACACAAGAACTTCAGAATTCCCTGAAAGAGTTGCACCATTTCATGATACAGCATTAAACAGAACTAAGGCGGGGGGGAGGGGGGGGGGAAGGCATTTAGGAGTTTTTGTTTGAACAAAAAACATCCCCAGAGCAGTTCCTATGGTTCCTGTCATCTCTGTTCACCAGAGCACTCTTTAGCTTAATGGCCTTAACTCCTTACTCTCCATTTTGCCCTTCAAATCCTCCATTTGTATGGCAGCTTTGTCCTTTTCCCCCCAGCAACCCCGGACTCCACTACTCCCTGTACACTTAGAGCTCTATTTTCACTCACAATTAACTTTAACAACTTATCACTCATCCACATTGGTTTTCAAGTTTTATGTTTAGTTTTATGTAAAGATATATTCCCTCCCCCTGAGCCAACTCACCTCTTTAAAGTTTAGCCAATTTTCCTTCATAGCCCATTTTCTACTCAACAGTGCCAGTCTACTTCACTTAGTATGTTCCTTATTTTATTCAATTGGAAGCTTTTGAAGCCTAAATTCACCTGATTTTCTATCAAACCTCCTACTGTAGCTGAAACCTGAAGCAGCAATCTTTCTCTACCTTGAATATGTTACACAATGTCCTTGCAACGCAGGAAATCCAAATAGTATCCTCCGTATCTTCACCCACTGCTTCCAGAAGCATAGTCCTAGCACTACACTACTAAATCAAGTTAATAAGCATAACATACTAAGAAGTTATACATAAATGCAATGCAAACTATGTAAAAGCGACAACCTCACCAAGCCGTCACTGTGCATTCTTAAATCCCCAGCTCTAGACGAATCATGCCCTATAAAAACCCACCAGTGCAGCAGAATCATGCCCTATAAAAACCCACCAGTGCAGCAGAATCTCTAAATGCCCCAGAAATCTCAATTTTAACAATGAAATTCCCAGACAGCAACACACCACCCAGCAGTTAACTCTACTTTTGCATTTCCACCCCCATCTTTTCTACAAGGTTTAGGCCAAATGTGCAGAGCTCTAATCCTCTCCTGAACCACAGTTCCCTCCCTGTGTGCTGCAAGGAGCAGCCGATAGGGACAGGAGAGCAGAGCACCTCCAGGACCAGACCAGCAGGAGGGACAAGGACCTCAGCCCCATGAGCACAGCACATTTCAGGAGAGGAGGGTGGATGTGTATGCAAGGAGTTATAGGGGTTTTTGGCTTACCCCAGTAAGGAATAATGAAGTCTCATTCTCTGAAGCAGGGAAAAGAGCTTGTCTCAGGAAAGAACTAAAAGGGAATTTCAAAGACGTCTTATTTTTCCTTCCTCTGGCAGGGGTGAGAAGTAAAACCTACTTTCATAGAATAGTTAGGGGTGGAAAGGACCTTAAGATCATCCAGCTCCTACGACCCTGCCATGGGCTGACTTTAAAAAGATTGCAAGACAAGCACCAGGAATGGGGTGCTCTCTGCATCATCTGCAGGGAACATCAGGTGGGAACAAAGAGAGGGGGGGAACAGGCTACAGAGGAACAGGTAAGAAAAGGAGAAAACCAGAGTCATTCAATACTGATGGAAGCTTCAGAACAGGAGATGGGACAGAGATTTTGAAAACCAATAATCCCAGACGTATAATTTGCAGCCCCTGGCCACAGTGTACAGTGATCTTACCAAGGCTAGGATCCTCCATCTAGCTAGCGATCCAATCCCATTTTCCATCAGTGAAAAGAAAACACTTTCAGGGAGCAACCTGTCCCAGCTACAAGGAGGTTTCTATACTAAATCCAATGACCATGTACTGGCATTGTCATTTCTCCCTTCAATCTTCACGTGTAGGCTAAGGCGACTAGACAAGATGTAGATAGCTGAAGTTTGGAAAAATAAATCCCATTCTTAGCATCTGTTGTACAATACTGATAATATTTGAGATCTGTGAACTCTACTGAGAGACACTTTAAGGGGAACCAGTATTAAGCCCAAGATCGGCAGACTTACCTGCGTACCTTGAAATCAATGCTACTTAACATTCCAGCTTGAAGCACCAAGTATTCGTCTACCCTTTTCTGCTGAAGAATATTAAAAGGCTTCAAGAGAAGGCAGTGTAATACTGTATTTACTCCCCTAGTGATCTCAGGGACAGCAGGCACTTGCATCAGCAGTGCTGAGACCCAGGAGAGGTCACCACCTCTGCTACTTTCAGACAAGACTGCTCTAATTGCCTGTAATATAAACTGAAAAAGGAATCTTCTGGTTTTCCACTGCAGAAACCCTTCCCCTGCACAACATAAAAACCCAAATGGATCTGGGAATGGGAAAAATAAAAAAATAAAAAGCAATCACAGACTTAAAATGATAGTTTTCTAAGGATGAAAATAAGTATCTTATTGTTAAGCTTATGCAGGACCACAGAATCACAGGTGGTTTGGGTTGAAAGGGACCTTAAAGATCACCTAGTTCCGACCCCCTGCCTTGGGCAGGGACACCGCATAAACGATATATGTGCTTAAAATACAAAAAGAGAAAAGAACCTCAGCCCACTACTGAGTGGGTTATTAACCGAGGGGGACCAAGGGAGTCACTCAAGCCTGGCTATTTCTCTAGAGTAGCCTTTAACACATGCCTGTAACACACACATACACTGCAGCAGTGGCTGCCCAGCCCTTGCAGGGCTCATAGCCAATGCAGGGAGTCTGCAGAGCCACCAGGCAGAGAAGCAGGGACCAACATTACACCACATGACAGGGTTATGGAGGTGTGACGACCATTAGAAGACACTCAGCTTTATGACATAACATGATTTGGCACTGGTGTGCAAGGGTATGCTGTAAAAGCCAGCAGGAATTACATTATGAAGTGAAGAGGGACTCATTAAATTAGGAATAGGATCTCTCCTAGAAGCCAGTAAGCATCAGAGAGAGCTGTGGAAAGAGTTCATTACATTAGAGTATAAAAAGGTGAGCTGTGACATTTCCATTGGTTAAAAAAGTCAAAAGGCTTCCCATGAAAAGGGCCTATCATCATGTTACAGCGTGCAATAAAAGCCAATATAAATTGTGTTAGGATTTTAATAGGGTACTCATTGAGTTACAGCATGTAATTGAAGCCAGTAGGGCTTACATAAGGCTAAGGAGCTGTTATCTTCACAACACCACATACAAACCACGAGACTCTGCCCGATGACATGAAATGGGGCTTCCTGAGACCAAATGAGATTTTTTTATGCTCATGTCTTGTTAGACAATAGAAGCCAACACAGAAATGAATTATGATGTGTGGAAAGGGACACTGCCGAACCATGTGCAACAGTTACGAAACTAAAATCCCTCCTAAACAGGACAGGATAGATGTAAAGTTAGCAGCCCTACAAAATCAGGCCTAATAGCATCATCAGAAGGTGGATGCACTCAAGCTGCTTGCCCATCTGAAGCCAGCATGCGAGACAGTGCAAGGTCGTGTTCAAGCCATAATGATGTTTATTTGGAGGGAAAGTTACTCTAGGAGCTTCTGAAGATAGTTTTTGTAAAAACTAAGCATATTGTATGAAATTAATGGAAAAGAAACAGGTGTCAATGCTGGTAGTTGCATTACATTAACAACAATACTCCAACTGCACCTGATGTTAATGCTTATTTGACTGTATGCCCCAAATCTACAGCTACACTGCCTTCAGGAACCTGGAGCAGGAAGCAGACAGGTACCAGATGTGCTTCTTGACTCAGCATCACACATCTGCATTGCCATCTGTGATAGATGGCCTGTATTCCCCAGCTTCACTGCCTTCAGACCCTAAGGCCCTTGCAAGCACAAGACTCAGACTACACCTCACCCATACACCTGGTTTTATCAGTCCTCGTGGGAAGAGTCAAGACCAAAAGGGAGAGTGGAAACACAAAACATTTTGCTGACTAATAACAATTCCAGTGCTGCAGACAGCAACACAGCCATGGGAAGGACTACACCCACCCAATCCTACTATAACCTGGTACAGACCTAGAACATCCAGTTTGCCCCTTCACCCTTCCCAAAGTTGCCCTCAAGCCTGTCAGCATCACCAGCGGTCATCATCTGCACTCACATAAAGGCTGAATTCAGCTCTTTAGTTCTCCCCACCCCCAAAGATCTTCCTGTGAGTATGTTTGTAGCCTGAAGGATGGACCAGATATGAACCCACATGCTGTCATGGATCAACTTACACTCAAAGGTAGCCCACTACATCAGGGAGAGCCCTAGATGAGGGTGCAAATGGCCAAGCAAATCCCTAAGCGATGCCAGTTACTGACTGGCAGGAGAAGTGGTCACACAGGAAGAGTACCAACAGATTTTGGGAAGGAGGAAGAAGTCTTTCCCTTGCTGGCAGTGCAGCCACTGAATTCTCCGCTCACCTCTCTTGAGGCCCCTGATCTGTCCCCAAGCTTGGGAGACCCAGTAACAGGGGCTCCACCATACACACGAGGACAGCTTTGGTATCTACTACAGTATGTACTCCAGTGGAGGAAGCATGTAGTAACCTGGCAATTATTTAAATCAATTAGCAAGCTACATTTCCATTCAGACATCTAGCAATGTCAGGAGCTTTCCAAGAGTCTGTTTCTTCTCATGGTCTTTTTCCCTCAGCATGTTTTTAATTATGGCCCATGCTAATTTTAATGAGTTGTCTGCCTTCAGTTCTGCGTGACTATAATGTTCTCCAGCTGATTTTAAAAACTCACAAGGTCTGAACTTCTCAAGCTGCCTCTGCAACAAAAGCAGCCGACTGGTGAATGGCCTGGCAGCCGCTCTGCACTGCAGACTGCACTGTGCTGCATTCCAGGCAGCCCCCATCCCTCTGCACCCCAGGACAGATCCCTGCACCCGCTGCAGAGCCCTATCCTGTGTGTTAACCCCTCTTCTGCTGAGCTCCACCAGCACAAACATACATCAGCTTCACACAGCACAACTTTTCACCTGCCTTTTCTTACTCAGATTCATACAAACTTGCAGTATCTTCAAGTTACAGGAAGCATTAATGGATTTTAAAGCCAAAATGGAGACATTATGATCATCTTGCTAACTGCCCACACAATACAGCACACAGCACTTCATGTACAACACTAGGCAGAAGCTCTTCCCTGTGAGGGTGTTGAGGCACTGGCACAGGGTGCCCAGAGAAGCTGTGGCTGCCCCATCCCTGGCAGTGTTCAAGACCAGGCTGGACTCAGGGGCTTGAAGCAACATGCTCTAGTAGGAAGGTGTCCCTGCCTGTGGCAGGGGTTGGGGATGGATGAGCTTTAAGGTCCCATCTAGTCCAAACCATTCCATGGCTCTATGATTCCCGGGTCAAGACAAATCTTTTTGGTTCAGATGAGGTATGATTCTAACAAAAGGCTCAGCCTTAATTTGAATCATCTAAGTTACTGAGAAATGCCTTAGCAACGTTTCAGCAAGTTTTAATCAAACATAGGTAAACTGACTGAGAAATCCTCGTCTCTTCCAAGAATAGAGAACAGTGCTTACCTTGGGATTCATTTTGTGTGAAAAAGGAGACAGATTTGTGAAGGTGGTGTGAAGTCTTCCACACACAGTGCTCGCAGGTTAGTGGCAAGACAGATCACCTGCAACCCCCTCCTACCTCTGCCATGGAGGTGTTAAGTACAAAGAATTCCAGTGCTGAGCACACCCTTGAAATCCTACCCCAGTACTTGGCTTCTGGCCCAAGATCCTCACCTGAAGGTCACATTACAACTCAAGAGCACTGAAGAATCAAGTTGTACAGACTTAGCTCTCTGTTACCACCTGGCCAGACCTCCCCCTTCTAAAGTATGCACAGCATATTCCCCCAGTTCTGCATGGCAGCTCTCCTACTGACGCAAACTGGCACCATTTGCTTTCATTTTTTCAATTGCGTCACTTTTAGATCTCCAAAAAGACACGAGGAGAAACCGTAAATGTTAACTTGGTTAACACAAAACTCAAGGTAGACAAAAGTTCATTTTGCACTACAAAGAAGTGCTCTCCTGTTGGCTTTGAATCTCTACGCCTGCTCCAAAACTGTGTTTCATCTTTGCCTATTTAAGGCTTGTTCTATCCACCTGAACCTTTGCAATTTTTTTCCACAGCATAAAGTAAAATTTAATTTTTCAGAAGCAAATTACATTTTCAGACTTTCCAGCCCTGTGGGATGTTACAACTTGTTCCAACTGCCCTGGAAAACCTCTGCTCTTCAAAACTACCCATGTTGTTGCAAAGAAACCATAGAAAGTCAAGCACTAGTGCGCACACAAACAGATGTACACACAAAACACTAAGAAAACAGACTGCGTGAAGTTGTGATGAAATGGAGCTGCTGGCTGAAACGAGCACGTTAGACTTAGCTGTGCACTTACCACTTATGTGAGCTGTAACAATACAGCAAATTCTGTATTAAGTATCATCTTAAAAGAAAGACATTCTTTGCCAAAGAACATCTTTCCCAAAAAGACATCTTTTTGGCCTCCAATGTTCAAATCACATAATCATAGAATAGTTAGGGCTGGAAAGGACCTTGAGATCATCTAGTTCCAACCATCATATCATCCACCTTAACCCTTGTACTGGTAATAAAGAAAACCAAGGAGATTTCTACTGTTCTATTACAATGAATAATGCCTCCTCTGACCCACACCATGATCTCTCATGAACCTCTTTTTTTTTGCATTCAGATATCAGTCAGTATCTTATTTCTCTCCAGGCACATGGCAATTTTGTCTCAAACTCAGCATGTTCATGATTTACTGCCAACTGAAGGCTAATCCACACTGAAATGCAGTTGTACACTCAGGCATATTCACACACCACCCACAATCCATCAATGCACCTGTATGCTGAGGAAGCTTGTACATCAAGAGGAACACAGATATGAGAAGCCCAATTCTGAGACACGTTACAGCTATTTGAGAGTGGACACAACTGATAAGCAGAGCAAACCCAGCCAGATGAAGCCTTTCTGGACCATGTATGGGCTGAGGAGCACAATGGACATTGATCTAAAGAGATGGCAAACCCCCTTGTTTCCCACTGAGCTATCAGACTGCTCAGGTTTATGAAAGAGAAACAGGCAACCTAAATGACTTCCTTATTATATTCTTCTTTCCTAGCACACCAATCAATTACCCTTGTCCCAGCAATGCTTTGGATGCATTACAAACCCTCCTTACTTGGTGAAAGCATTTTCACAGAACAACGCCTGCTTCTGAAAGCAGGAGCCCAGGCAGCACCATAATGGTGCTTCTGCAGACCTACAGCATCCTCACCAAAGAACAGAGAAAAGGAGCCTGCACCAAAGCCTGTTCAAATGGAAATCGCATCCCATTTAACAGGAGCCCAAACAGGCCCTATAGATGTGCTGCTCAATATGTGTGCCTACGCATAAATGTGGCACAGCCACCTAATGTATACTTTCCTGTGACATCAGGGTTCAGCCATTGTAAGGGGGTCATCTAACATGAACAAATTAAAGAGTGATTTATATACTTGTCATTATTCGGGGCTCTAAAACATTAGAATGCTCTAAATAAGTAAAAACATTTTTGCAGCTGCTGCAAATGGTTCATTCCTAGATGTAAGTCTGGCCAAGAGCACTGTGCCAAATTCACACTGAAGCCATTAGCACACTAAAAACCACAATATACCTAATGCAGCATACGCTGGCCAATGCCCTAACATGAGCAATGCTGATAACTACCAGCAAATACAAACGTTTCCCAGGCTGCTCCCTTCCCCACAGGTAACTTTATCCCTTCTCCCCAAGGTGTGGAAGAGCCAGGATGAAGTGTTACAGAATTGGAAGGACGTTCCACATTACAGATGTGTAAAACAGCTGGGCCAATGATGTCATTAAAACATACTTTGCCACCTCTGCTACTTGCTCTTGTTATTAGAAGCAGACATTAACTTGCTTTACCTAATGGTGCTGTGTAAACCTGTTGTGTCAACTCCTCAAGCACGTTCTGTTCCTCATTAGCACAGACAACCCGCAGCTGCTTCCCATAAACATCTCCGACTGGCTTTGAACTTGCCGTGCTGTAGCGCAGACATGTTCTGCTTCTGACATGCACATTTTGATCTGGATAATAATGTCTTCTGAAGAATCCATACATGCTCTATCCCAAACCTATGGAGTATGCATGGACCGCAACAGAAATTAAATGGAAACAAAGCCATAATGCTTTTCCTCCATCTTTCCATCACAAACACAGACAACACTTTAAGCTCAAAATTTCAAGCTCCGCTTCTCATACTGAAGTCAACCAAACCTCTACTGAGCTTCTTGAAGCACCAAAGGTGGTTCCAAATTCCCCTACAGAACATCTCAGCAGCTTTAAATTGTGCCCAAACAGCTACTACTAATAGAGAAGAAGCAGAGTAGGTGCTTTAGAAAGTAGGGGCCTTATATATTAGTATTGATCTAGGTTCAGATAGTGTCCTCTTTCTAATGGAGCATATATAAATGCTCCTGTGAGCTCACCATGCCAGGATTTCCTGTCTACTGGACTATGTGCAGGCAGAGGTTTCTAATCTCAACATGGTTCAGCCACACTCTCACTGAGATCCAAAGTAACAAACCTGAGAGCTTTAATTTTGCTATGACAGGAGCCCAATATACTCATATTACTGATTCTGAATGACTGTTCACAGGTACCTTCTAAATCTTTCTCCTAAGAGCTCATCTCAGTCTCCCCTCTGGCAGGTTCAAGCCATTCCCCTTGGCCTGTCCCTACAGGCCCTTGTCCAAAGCCCCTCTCCAGGTTTCCTGTAGCCCCTTTAGGCACTGGAGCTGCTCTAAGGTCTCCCCTTCAGGAGCCTTCTCTTCTCCAGGCTGACCCAGCCCAGCTCTCTCAGCCTGGCTCCAGAGCAGAGCTGCTCCAGCCCTCACAGCAGCTTCATGGCCTCCTCTGGACTCGCTCCAACAGCTCCACGTCCCTCTTGTGTTACTGCCTCAGAGCTGGATCAGGACTGCAGGGGGGGGTCTCCCCAGAGCAGAGGGTAAGAACAGACATCAGAAATCTCCAGCTAAGCATTTAACTCAGCCCTCAGATCAGTAGTTAAGATTCATGGCACATGCTCTAAGTGACTACACCATCGCAACCTTTTTTAAGCCATCACCAGCCTAACATCACAGAGGTCTTGGAAGACACTGACTCCACTGGCCTGGTTTTGATCTCAGCCCAGTTTTGCTGGGATTCACTGGTCTTCAGAAACATGACTCTGCTCTGACACTGCTGTAACTCACATTCAGCATTGTGAACCAAGCATGGAGTAACTATCAGAAACGCTTGCCTTCTTTTGACATAACAGATACCCAGGATTCCAGCACATAATCGGCATTACCTTGCCCATTTCACTCTTTTCCAGTGCCTTTACATCTCTCTCCCAACAGATTCGTTAAGGAATGCAGGTGCATCCCTTTCTTCTTTGCATTAAAAAGCCTAAAAGGTAAGTAAGTTACACCATTATTCTTACATTGGTATTTCTTTTGGAAAAGTTTCACATATGCAGCTCATTCTCCTAAAAAGCTGTTGCAAACGAATGGGCCTTTTCCTCTCATGTTCAAGCTGAAAACAGAAACATAACCAAACTGGTGTGAATGGTCCTTTTGTCCCAAGACTTCTCACAGAGGCTTTTGTAATCCCTCAGAGGGTCTACAGCAAAAGGTGTAAAATGCTCCCTAATAGATCGTTTCTAGAGTGAAGTCAAGAGTCTTTCAGCCTAAGAGCTGAACGTTTTATTACTCCTGGTAGAGTCATAATAAAAATGCAAAAAAGATGAGAAAGTCCCTTACAAGGAAAATCTTCATAGCTCAAAAACAGAGAGCTCTCAGCAGAGGAAACAGCTGCCCAGGGAGCAGAACAGCAGAGATAATTCCTGCTCTATCATAGCCACATGGCTGGAAAACAACTTCACCTTACATTTTCCAAACTTCTCCAAGTGACAGAAACTATCCAGGGTTTTTCATGCACTGCAAATTGCCTTCTTTAGCTTGACTGCAGCAGGTTGAGAGGTAAAAAAAAAAAAAATGAGTAATTTTCCTTGGACTTCCTAGCAGAATTTTAAACTCCCCAATATTTTCCTGCTATACTCAATATTTGATTCAAATAAAAACTGAGTATTTAACCTTTTCAGGCTTTTGACTTTTCAGAAATTAAGCTATCAGTAGAAAGGACAAGCGAGAGGAAAATCTCAATCGCTAGTTCTTTTGCAAGTAGCAGAAACTGAAAAACAAAGGAGGGTCACAGAGCTGCTGTGAGAGCTGGAGCAACTCTGCTCTGGAGCCAGGCTGAGAGAGCTGGGCTGGGTCAGCCTGGACAAGAGAAGGCTCCTGAAGGGGAGACCTTAGAGCAGCTCCAGTGCCTAAAGGGGCTCCAGGAAACCTGGAGAGGGGCTTTGGACAAGGGCCTGTAGGGACAGGCCAAGGGGAATGGCTTGAACCTGCCAGAGGGGAGACTGAGCTGAGCTCTTAGGCAGAAGCTCTTCCCTGTGAGGGTGCTGAGGCACTGGCACAGGGTGCCCAGAGAAGCTGTGGCTGCCCCATCCCTGGCAGTGTTCAAGGCCAGGCTGGACATGGGCTTGGAGCAAGCTGCTCCAGTAGAAGGTGTCCCTGCCCATGACAGGGGTTGGGACTGGATGAGCTTTGAGGTCCCTTCAACCAAGACTAGTCTGGGATTCTACTGAGGTTCCTTCTCACTGTATGTACTCCACGTGTGCTCCCCTCTCACTCAGTCACAGCCTCACACCATGCAGATGGTGTGCGATTTTGCAGCGGCAGGCAAAGCAGTTTGGAATGCTCTGTAGCATGAAATGAACTTAAGGTGGCTCTGCTGAGAAATCTCCATGTATCTTATAACACCAACCTCAAATATCAAACAAGTAACTAGAACTATTCCTTAGATGGGATCCTAACCAGCAGCTGATACAGCCTCAGGTTTGCTGATGCAACTTGCCAACTGAATTTTAACTTGAAAATAGTTCCTCTACAGGAGCCCTTCTGCCATAAGCACTCAGTTGTTCCAACGGATGTTTTCTCATCACATCTCCTAACACAACGTTCTGCTGGATTTCGTTTCAAGTGAATTATACCTTTTGCTGAGTAAGCAGGAAGTGCTGACCTGCTGTTATTTACTGTCTGAATATCACTTTACTTATTCCACTTACAAAATACATTGTAAATAAAACTATTTTTAAAGAGAACTAATTTTTACTTTATTATGATCTATAACAACCATTGAAACTCTTCCAATATCATCAGTCATATATTACACCAGGTAATTTTGCCAGTACAGGCAAAACCAACCTGTGTTTATTAAGAGTTCCTGCATTAGACTGTAGTTCTCTTTACACTGTAGATGCATCAGGAAAAGCAGGTTCAAAATATTATTTGCTGCTTTTGTTTTACAGCCCTTTCCACTCTCCAGCCCAGCTATACTTGATGTCTTACTCAGCTCCTGTCACTGCAAGGTGTGAGAAGATACAGGATATTTATAAGCACACCACCTCTTCATCCTGGGTACATGGGACCTGTCCCAAGGACAGCACACAGGTCTTCTGCCCGCATGCAACACTGGTTCACTCTGTAAGGAGCAGGACAGGGAGGGCAGGGTTGTTCATATCCATGTTATCACCACTGCTTATCAACAAAAACTTTGGTCATAAACTAATCTGACAGGAAGAAGCTTTGAGCATTCTTAGGAGCACCCTGCATCTTTAAAACTGACACACAGTTTGGTTAAGACTGTCTCAAAAGCACATTTAAGTCAAAATTTACAGGAAAGACAGGACCTGCTTGCCTTTAAATGACATTTGGAGAGTATGACAGGTAGAGACATTTCTAGCACAACTTCAAGAATGGCTTTGGTGTTTTTTCCCCTCTATTAGCTCTTTTCAAGAATAAGACTTTTTAACGTGGAGTCTGAGTTGGCTGGACAGCAGGCTCCAGTTATGGGGAAATAAGTTATTACAGTTGGTAGGTTAGAGCTAACAAGCAACCAAATATAGGAATCTCCTCAATGACGGCGCAGCTCAGAGGGCTGTACTCCTACAGTGACTACTGAGTGGAAGTCTACTGGGCTGGTTTGGATAACCTCCGAAACATTCAGATGCTTTTCCAGATCCCCTTGGCTTAGAAACCACTCTGGCAACCTCTCCCCAGCAGTCTGATTTTAGTTTTTTCCTTTGGCAAGTTTTCCAAAGCTTCGTGGGTTTGGCTAGAACAGTAATCCCACAAGAATGGTCTTCCTTGTGTATTCCAGAAGTTTCGTTTCCAGTCCCACCTCAAGCTAGGGTGTGCCAAAGCATGCGGAAAAGACAAAACATGAACCACTGCCTGATCGCACTGGAGTCTGGGTTCTCTCACTGTATATCCTGGCTCGAGGACTGGGTCACTATGGGGAACAGCTATCCTGCTGCTCCCAAACTGCTCTGTAGCCATCAATACAAACAGCTACAGGATACAGCTATGCATTCTGATTGTTCCCAGTAGGGTTTTCAAGACCCATTACAAACAACAGAATTATGTTGTATTTATTTAGATTGGTTTGTTTTTTTCATAGAATCCCAGACTGGTTTGGGTTGGAAGGGACCTTGAAGCTCACCTAGTTCCAATTCCCTGCCATGGGCAGGGACACCTTCCACCAGGGGAGGTTGCTCTAAGGCCCTGGCCTCACATTGCAGCTGGGCAGTATATGAGGAAAGGCTGAGAGAGCTGGGATTGTTCAGTCTGGAGAATACTGGGAGACCTTATCACCATGTTCTAGTATTTAAAGGCTACAGAGAAGATGGAGAGTCTCTTTTGACAAGGAGTCCTATGACAAAAAGGAGGGGTAATGAGCAATAGTTACTCCTGGGGAGGTTCCTACTAGACATGAGGAAAATTTTCATACTGAGAACAATATCCCCAGGGAAGTGACGGACTTCCCAACACCAGACATCTATATTTAAGACTGGGCTGGACAGGGTGCTGGCACATGTAGTCCTAGGTCATGTTTTCCCTAGAACGGCTGGGCCATATGACCCCTGAGGTCCCTTCCCATGGGATTCTAGTAATCTGTTTACAGAAGTGCTACATTTGCCCCTTTTTCACACATTTTTAGGTTTAGTTTTTCAGGCAGTAGAGATCATCAACTGCATCACTGATGATGCCAATCTGCTGTATGTTGTCATCATATTTACATTTATTCTTTGAGTGCCAGAGCAAAGGTATTCTGACCACTAACAACAATCCCAGGACATGTGTTCTCTTCAGTAGCAGAGGAGAACCTGCCACCATCAGGGACTGCTGTTACAGAAGCTAGAAGTTCTTCAAATTCTTTCTCCATATTTTTCAAATCTGGGGAATGTGGAAAATTCCACAAACCATTCTCAACACTTCACTGGTTTCCTTCTGACCCCAGCAGCTGTCTTTCATCTTTCTGCACTGGACCTTAAGTCTCTGCAAAGGCATAGTTCATGAAGTGATAACAGAAATGAAGCAAAGTGATGAATGGCTGAAGCAGCACAAGCAAATGAGCAGTTCTTATTTTAAGGGACAGTTCCACTGATCTCAGGGTAGAGACTGAATATTTGACAACCCATTCCCAAACATTTGATTTCTTCTTCCTGTCTATCTTTGAATGCAAAACTGAAAGGTTAAGCAGGAATAAACCACAGGCTGTTAGGGATGCAGGGACAGCAATTCCACAAGCACTTCAACATGTGCCTTTAACTTCGAACATGTGTTTCAAACCCACTGATTTTGTTCAGGCTGAAGTACATGCTTAAGAGCTTTGCACAGCAAGGAATAGTTATGGGATTACACATCCATTCTGAGTTGATGTATGTGCTCTAGTGCTTTCCAGCACAGACAATAGATAAAGACTCAGATAGCTCAAACAATCAAAGTGCTTAAGTTTTGTGTTCAGAAATATTTCCATAGTACCTGGCATTACAGAGAGGATGCAGGGCTTAATCTGTTCCCAGTTTTCCTCAGCCATCTGTTACTTCTTGGATTTACAACTTTTAAAACAGACCAACAAATTAAAGCAATTCCTGTCTCATTAACATTAAGGCTTTCAGCCTTATCTGAGGCTTTTCACTGCTGTTAGCACAGGAAAGAAATTCCCACTGTCTGTGTAAGTTCAGGTTTCCCAGCCAGTGCTGTGTCCTCTGAACACCCATTTTAGACCTCTACAAGGAGAAAACAACATTTAAAAGACCCTTTAAAAAGTCAGGTTGAGCTTGTGTAAGAGCACAGCTTATGCCACGCAGAGCGGTATTGCTGTTGCTTTGGGGTTAAGGGTTTTCACTAAAAGGCAATCCAGGACAACATAAAGGATGCAGGTAGACACTCAGTTGGCTCTAAAAGTAGGAGCAGACGTGTTCTTCTCAGACACTCAGGGAGTAAGAAACAATCTGTGATCAAAGCTGAATGCAGAGGGCAAAATACAAGATTACATCCCCATTACCTGTTGTTGCCATCCTCAGGAACACCCTTCTGTCTCTGAAGGGATAGTTCAGAGAACTTACTGCCCCACAGAATTTACTGTCCAGTGTTCCCTGCATGAGGCTGTGGTATGAAGCAAAACCAGCCTAGGTAGAGAAGGCAGCCTCACTCCTTTACAGAGAGTCATCACTGAGATGCTGCAGGCATATGACTTGACTTTATGCTGGAACCACACACAGGGCCGAGTCTCCCTCGACCACTGCCTTTGAATATGGAGCTAAATCACATCAGGGCACCAAGCTGAGAAAGCCATTCAATAAGGAACCATGGCATGTCATGGATCACAGACTTGCGTTTTGCAGACACCGAGTGATGACAAATGCAACAGTGTGAAGGCTGTACTACCTACACATCCTGTGGTACACTGCCAGTACACCAGCTCTGCTAGTTCACCATATGGTTGAGACAGTAAGTAGAGGGGACATGTACCTACATACCAAGAAGCCTCCAATTCAAGTATGGCCAGCACAGAGCCAGAACAATTCTGACTTGCTTCAGCAGCTGGACTAGTCCTAAGGTCAAGTAAAGGTAAAAACAGCTCTATGAAACATGTGTTCCACTTTCCTGGTCTTGCCTCACACACAGCTTGGCTGCAGCAGAAAACCTGGGCCATGGGCATCTTTCAAAACAACATGAGCCCAAGATCCAGGGGATGGAAGATAACCATTTCTGCACTTCTTAGGAAATTCTGTATTTCTGACAAATGAGAAAGAATTTGTTAGCATAAGAAGGACACGGTTCAAAATGAAAGTAAGGACCTCAGTACTTATTGTACTGTCATTGAAAACAGTGTCAATGCGCGATAGGCCTGCATTATGTATCTGGATACTAAAGTCATGGCATAAGTCATCCCAGCCACATCTCCAGAAGAGGTTCCTGTTCTCATCAACATACCCCAAGCCCAGGAGCTGCTGGTGGGGTTGGGCAGTTACATGGCTGGCTCTGCTATGAAGGTTCCATCATACTAAGTAATGGCTTACCCTGCACTCACAGATGCTAATACATATTTTCCTACTGGATAAAAGCCAGCACTAGAATAAGACACTGTGACATCTCCCCTCGACTGCAGAAAGCCTGTTCTACTTCAAACAGGAATATAAATGGGTGAAAAACAGATTTGCTGCCCAAAGGAGATGTGCAGATGATGCTATAAAGATAAACAACACAGCTGCTTTTTCAACACTTGTTCTGGAGCCAGTGCTACTCTTCATCCCCTTTTCATCATGAAATAATAACCTGGCACAGAATGGGGCAGATAAAACAATCTCCTCATACTTACAGCTGTCCTTTCACTGCAGCCACAGACAGGTTCAGAAGGAATCCTTTCCATAGAACCTCAGCTGACCCTTCCAAACAACAATGAATAAATCTGCTTCTCTGTTCCTTCACAGGGTTTTACCTGCAGGAATATTTAAGGTGATTCAAAAGCAGGAACACTGCAAGGTGTTGGTGAAAAGGGAGGTTTGCATTTGCAGCAATGTTTGTGTCACAAATTGGACTGAGAAGCATGCTCTCATTAATACACAAAACTGACACATTCAATCTCGTATGCATTTTGAGTAACTAAAAGAAAGCAAGTCTACAGAACTGATAGCCTAAAAATTACACAAGTCACTGAGAGAACTTAAAGTTATGCGGAATAACTAATCCTTCCTGATGGATACAGCAGAGAAAAAAAGGCGGTTTTCAGTGCAACAACAAATAATGCACTGAGAAGCCTAACAGCAAAATTTCTAAAGACACCTTCATGACCTTGGAATCAACCCTGTGATTTTTCAAGTAAAATTATACTTCCCCCATCTGTGTCAACTTGTAAATAAGACTCTGATTTTGAAGTCATTTCAGAGTTAGACACTGTGCCCTACAGGCTCTTCAAAAACTCACAAGAAAACAACTACTAAAATGTATCAGATGTTCTTCCAGGTACAAAACTAATGACAATGCAAAGCAACTTGATCTGGGCTCACTGGTGTCTTCTCACATGAGCAGCATTCCCAGCCCAGCTCTGCTGGGTTACACCAAGACCACATCCACCTATGTATCAGAATGAGGTACCCTGGCACTGCTCAGCAGTTACTCCATTCATAGCCCATGATTAGATACAAGATTCAGCGAACTGCCCACGGATTTAATGAAACTTGATGGGCAAGAAATCTCATATCTCAGTTATCCTTGAAAAAGGATTATTAACTATATGTAAAGATTAAAAAACTACAAGTTCTCTCTGGACACATCTCTGCCCTGGTTTCTGCTAGTTTGGATCATCCCATGTTAAAACAAGAAGGCAAGAAAGAAAACCAGAACATGTTGGTGGGTTTGACACATGCTGAAGGTACATTACAATGAATGGACCAGTGACAAAGGGAAAATGTCATTTAAAGGAGGGCAGCCCGAGCTGTACTATTTGAAAGTGCCATGAGGAAGGTGGATTGAATAGAGCAGCTATGGGGAGAGCATTCCTAGCAGAGACACAAATCACAGGTGTTGACAAGCAAGGTCAGCAAAGGGTAAATGTTGTGCAGGAACTACTTAAGACTTCAAAACCAAACTAACTCACTGTGGTTTACTCTTGTTAATGTAGGGATACGCACACTTTTCATGCCTGTTGAGAAAACTATACAGAAACGGTGATAAGCTTTGGAAGCATGCTGGGGAAGCACTGCTTTTGTTGATGCTGTGCTCTGGGTGGTTTTGGTCTTTCATGTAGAACAGGAACAGAACACTGTGTGAGAGCTCTTACTCAATCTAGTAACGAACAGCACATACCAGTGTGTGGACACACTCGAGTCGCTCATGCACTGAAGTTCTCTCACAAAAAAAAAGTCAGTCCAGCCTCTCTGGGTACAGGTAATTTTTAGTTCATTTTGTTAACATGGGTTACAAAGGGAAGGAAGTGTTAGTTTTACCACAAATACTGTGGGACCCCTTGACCAGCAATGTGATCTAGCAGCTGTTATTCTGGAGAAGTAAAAGCTCCAGGGAGATTTTAGAGCAGCTCCCAGTGCCTAAAGGGGCTACAAGAAACCTGGAGAAGGGCTTTGGACAAGGGCCTTCAGGGACAGGCCAAGGGGAATATCTTGAACCTGCCAGAGGGGATACTGAGATGAGCTCTTAGGCAGAAGCTCTTCCCTGTGAGGGTGCTGAGGCGCTAGCACAGGGTGCCCAGAGAAGCTGTGGCTGCCCCATCCCCGGCAGTGTTCAAGGCCAGGTTGGACACAGGGGCTTGGAGCAAGCTGCTCTAGTGGAAGGTGTCCCTGCCCACGCCCAGGGGCTGGAACTGGATAAGCCTGAAGGTCCCTCCAACCCAAACTGGTCTGTGATTCTATGATACAACATGTATCTGCTTTTTATCCTGTATCTTCCTTCCAAAGATGCAATGTCCTCCTAATGATACACCCTTTCACTAAGTAGAGAGAAACTGTAAGAAACATTAATTCCAGAAGCTATATTAGTAATGGCTGTAACTTCTTCATAATCAGCAGATGTTATTTTTAACATTTCCCTCCCTCTTGTCTTCTGTAGCTTCCACCACACACCCATTTGACTTTGACTAATTACAAGTATGTTTTACCACTTGCAAACCAGACATCAAGTATATTGATGATCCTGAGCAATTGCAGAGCGGATACACAGCTCTGAGCTATTACCTCTGCGTCATGTTTATGCTTTTCATTTCCCTCAGCAGTCACTGCATGTGTCAAGGTTTCTCAGCAGTGACACAGTATTTCATAAACCACTGGCAGGCCCTGGGTCTTTTACATGAGCTAATGTAAGCTTTCTGCTTGCTTGGAGCAGGTCACTTTGGGAAGTGCCCAAACTCACTTCAAACTATTTCTACCCTGTGCCAGGAGCTGCTTTTGAAGTGCTGTGCCTAAGCCACAGGCATGCGGGTGACAGGATGCTCCAGAGCGGTACCCAACAGCCCCAAACAGGAAGCACGGCAGCACTATCTGCTCAAAAACAGCGTGGGAAGAGACACGGGAGGGGTGCGGGAATGCACCGAGTGGAAAATCAGCTGCCGTGGCCCAGGTTTGGGATCAGAGCATGATGGGTCAGATGACATCCATCCGTTCAAGCCTCGAGATCAAACAAGGCTTTATTCTTTCACAGTTTTGGCTCCTGCATGTGACAGCATGTTGTAATATCAGGCTTTTTAAAGTCCACTACGCAGGAAATCACATTTGAAGGGTCCGGCATGTATGGTATTTTTACAAAGTTCACTTTTTCTTTTTGCTTTTCATCTGTTTTCTACATTTTTTTTCCAGGATGGTTTTCCTTCAGATTTATTGGTTTATTATTCTATTTTTAAAATTAGAAGTATTTCAACTTAAGAGATTTTAATATAATGCACATGAAAATCAGCAAAGGACAAACCTCAAGCTCTTTAGAGGTCTGAGCTGGCTAAGGAGAAGCATCCAGAAGTTCAGAGACTTATCCAAAGCTAATCTGCGAATTTCCAAACCTCTCTGGTCTAGACAGAGGTACAGGAACTCACTGGCTCAGGCCCGCAGCCTGGGCTTGCCTCTCCCTCACGGAACATCCAGGACCAAGTTTCACTAAGCCCTTGCTGAAAAGCACACAAGGTAGAAAAACATATCCTTTCCTCTAGCAAAAAGTGGGCTCTGGGGATGCTGCTCCACAAAACAACAACAGATGCATGAGCCCCATTAGAAACAGCAAAAACTTAAAACATCTGCCCACGGGCTTTGCTTAGCAGAAACACTTTGCCCAATTGAAGCTCTATGGTTTGGTTAGAATTCATCATTCCCCCTTCATCTGCCTTCACTGTGCTTTGAAGGAAACACTTCATGCCTTAACACATGTTTACATATGCAGTATCTGTTCCATCAGGCACAGAGAAATGAACATCCTAGAAGCATGGGACAAACACATCAGTTGGACAGACACTTGATAGGTCAGTTGTCTTCGACCACTTCATAAGAACCTCAGTCTATCAGAGAATCATTTAGGCAAACATTTCACTAAGAATTCAGATTCACTCCAACATGCAGCACACCTAAAAGTTCATCAATATTTAAGAAAGGCCATCCAACTGTGGGAAGACTGCAGTGAAAACCAGCAGAATCCAGCTACAAGTATGGAATCTTCCCAAAGAAATATTCCACTACAGTTAAGTGTTAAGCATCTATTAACCTATTATTTTTTCACTTAATATTCCATGAAAAATAAACCCACCTTGCAACAAGCGGCAGCAGCCCATGTGGAGCATTGACATGGACCTGCGGTACATTGATGTTCCACTAGATGCCTCTGTGTGTTACACTGAATTACCGATGTGATGCTCTGACAGACAATAAAAGTGAGGATCCTGTACAGAAACGCAGCTTTAGGGCTCGAGGAAACACTTGGTTTGTCCAACACCATAAGCAAAACCACAATAGAGATTTCAAGCCAGTGACAGTTCGAGTTCTTCTTCAGCTGATATACCCCTAATCCTCCAGGAACAGACCAAGAAGGGGAGGTAAACTCAGCTATCCAGTGCTTTACGGGTCTTTTAACTCATTTTAGAGAAGTCCTGCAGCTGGGGAGACTTTATTTCATGTCTCCATTAAATCCTGAGCTTTACACTGAGTACAAATACTTTGGTTAGCAGTTTGGTTTTAAACTGGCAGTTCATACATATAAAGAGAAGAACCATTATATGGATATTATATTGATTACTAATGGGGCTCCTTGTTCTTGTCCCAAAGGGCATAATGCAGTCTTTAAACATAATTTGATTCTAATAAAAAGAAACTTATCCCACAGTCCGTACCTTCCTATTACACTATTACACTGCCTGAAGTGGATCCATGTGACAGGAGAATATGATCCAGGACACTACTTTAAATTAAGGGTGTATCCAAACAGCATGAAGCACATCAGTGATGATCTGCTGTTACTGCTGTATTTCCATTCCATGGGACTAACCCAATACAGCTCCTGGAAAACTGGACCAGGCTCCTGCAGCAGTGAACCTGCTGCATAGCTCAACTGACAACAGCAGTTACATCAGAAATCCGGATATACTGCCCATACAAACTGCCTCAGAATTAAATCCCAAATAAAGAGCTGAGCATCAGGTGTTTTGAAGAATTAAGAAACAACGAGAGGTATTCAAATCATTTCAGGGCTCTGGATACTTCGGCCTTTTGAGAATATGCTGGCAAATAGACGGCAGTAAGAACTGTAGGCTCCAAAGAGTGCTAAGCACTGACTAGAGGGTTTCACCTTTCTTTGCATATCTCCAGGGCTGCAGCTTTCAGATGAGAACTGCCTCCTCCAAGCACAGTTTCAGGGCTTGAGCCTTTCCCTTGCCCTGTGAAGTACTAAAAGTTTGTTCTCCCCAATTCACTGCAAAAATACTGACAAAAAAAAGCCATTTGTCTAGAGAAAAAACAAGGAGATTTAAGTGAATTAACAGCACCAGGGATGTACCCAATCTTAGCAGGTACAAAACACCCTCAATCTGTCCATTGTCTTTAAAAGTTAAACTGGTATCTGCATTGATTTACCCCAGATGGAAAAAAAACCAAGTGATCTACATCTGGTACAAGTATGTTCAACCAAGTCTTAATGAGGAAGAGTTCTTCCCTCCAACTAGTGTGCACAATGAAAGTGTCATTACAACCAAGGAAATGTGGTACATCCAAGAGAACATATGTTCAACTTGTGATGGATTGTCTGTGACACTAATCCCTGCATAGAGCAATCTATTGACTAGTTATTGGAATAGAACAGAAAATGCACCAAGGAGAACCTGGCTGGGCAGGTGAAATCCCAGGCTTCCCACATCATTTGGCAATTTGCTGCCTTCTCATATTGCCCCCACTTGCCAAGACAAATGGGTTAACATCAATAGAACCAGAGGGGTGCAGCAGAGATCTGGTGTGTTTCTTCCTTTCTCCACATGACGTTCAGCCAATCTTTGGGGGTTTTTTATATATACACTGACTCTTGAGAGCTATGAAGTGGATGCTTTCCAAACTGGAGCATACTACTGCATGTCTGAAGTCAAATCCAGCTTCCTAGAAAGGTGCAGGCTGTGCAATTGCTCTCCAGGAAGAAAAGAAACGCAGCACAATGTCATGTGTGGAAAACAAATAGCTGCATCAAATGGAGACAAAATACAAGGTTTGGGGAATGCTTTTCAAAACAGATTTTAACCCATCTTTTATTTATGTTTACTGTATTTATTATTATATCCTAGTATTTTACATTCACGTCCTGTTTGATTTAGTGTGCCTCCCAAACACTTCACAGCAGATCCTCAGCCCTCTGTCTTTTCTGCCCAAGTTGGCTGAACACAGGATGTTATTTCCTGGATAAACCCACTTAGTTTCTAAGAGAAAGAGACGCAGACAAACTATTCTGTGTTATCTCATTGACACCTTCTGATTTCTTCAGCTATAGTAACCATTGCACCATATTTCAAATATTTAATTGAGAAGAAACCATCCATGCCATGGCTCAACCATGGCAAACACAAACTCTGAACTCTGCTTGAAACCAGGGACTGTTTCTGACATTCATCCAGGCTGAAAACTGGCCACCCAATGAGCCACACATGAAGATCAGGTTAGATGTAAGGAAAAAGTTCTTTCCTGTGAGGGTGGTGAGGCACTGGAACAGGCTGACCAGCAAAGTGGTAAATGCTCCATCCCTGGCAGTGGTCAAGGCCAGGTTGGACAGAGTCTTGGACGACATGGTCTAGCGTAAGGTGTCCCTGCCCATGGCAGCAGGGTTGGAACTGGATTATCTTAAGGTCTTTTCCAACCCTAACTATACTACGATTCTATGAAAAAGAACTTGATGGACGCCTGCAGGAAAATTAATGCATCAAAATGAACAAAAATTAACAGAATGCAACCAAAGTAATACATAAGAGGCTACACTTATGGCAAACCTTCCAGTAATTTCCATCTGACACAGCAAGTAACAAGGTCTCTATTACATGGAACCAAAGACAGTAATTGAAGATTTTTCCCATGTGTTCTTGCTTTCAGCAGAAAGAAGGTGGTCAGGTCAACCTGAAGAGATGTTCCCAACAGACCTCTGAGCAAGGATAAACATATTTCCTGTGAAAGTTGGGAACCTCACATCATCCATGAGCAAAGAAATGTGGGTTTGCTTTTGTCAGCATCCTCTCCTGCAACGTGATATAGAGGGCCAGTGATGACCAGAGGTGTGAGTGACACTAAATGTCAAAGCATGAGACTCCACCAAGTCATTTCATAACCACACTGGTCCTCGAGCAGAGAAACCTGATCAAGGTTATGAGATGCACAGGGGAACAAAGGATTCGCTTTCAAGTGTGTTGATTGAGAAATACTGGGTTTGCTCTTTTACCTCAGAGCTACAGGGTTGTTTCTCATACTGCAAAAAGCCACCCCTCGTTGCTTGGTACTGGATGATATTAGAAGGAATTCAAAGCCGACTATAGGGTTAGGAACCGTTCATGGTTAGTGCTTACAGCTGGAAGAACCCCAAAGGATTTTATGGGCATACTCCTAACAGTTAATTTTTCTAGATACAGGCTCAAGTTTAAAGTCATGTCTGGATCTGAATAATGCACACCCCATAACTCGAAACCCTTAGATCCCAGGCTTGGGCTTCAGCCAGTTTCTACTGATAGGCCACCACTTCCCTGATCTGAGCACACAAATACCACTTGCCAAGTACATGGACCCTCTACACTACATAACCCACCCTGCTGTACCACCACATGTTTAAACAACAACTGCATTACTCCTACCCCTCACAGGTAGACACACCTCAACAACATGTTTTTGACAGGGTTTCTTCTGGTGATTGCCTTCCATAAATACCTCAAAGCACATGAGGCACTTTCTCCAATTGCCAGAGTGCTGGGTTTAAAACAAAATCACCACCAGCCCCGGGAAACAACAACACAAGCCTTGGTCACCTGTCATGCAGAAGGTGACCTGCCCTTGTTTCTAGAAAGCAAAGGGCTCATCTTCCTAAGAACCTCTATTTTGCAGGTATCCACTTCGTTGCCCTTGTGCTATGAATGAGGGCACAGTCTTGCCTCTCTTTATTCCTGTGTTGTGGGCTCTGCTCTCCACACAAGACAAAGCTCTGCCAACGCCGACCCTTCCTTGGAAAAAAAGCCTCAAATCCACATCTTTCCAACTTCAGTACCTCCCAGCCTAGAGATGCAGTCAGCTCAGGTATTTGAACTCTTAACTCATCCACAGAACATGGACAACTGGGTATGTACATAGCCTAAGGAAGAGCAGAATCTATTTCATCCACAAACTATGCAGCCACATGTAGGAGCTCAGTAAAAGAAAAAGCAGGTAAGATGGTGTTTTTCACCACAGAAAATTCTAAGAAAACATAACTATTCACTCCAGAACTGAGGAAAATAATAATACAGGAAGAATGGGTTTATTTCTATACTCTGCCATTTAGTCAGATTTACCAGAACTTGTATTTCTTCATGTAAAAGTGAGCATTAGCAGCTCGCTACACAGCTCCTGGAGCAGCTCATCAACACTGCCTCTTCACCAAGCTCCAGGCATCTGCTGCTGTGTCTGCACAAGGGAGATAAACCCACAGCTATGGTGACCAAAACCAGAAGTACTTAATCCACATGAGGCTTCAAAACATCCAAAAATGGCCATCAGATCATGAGTTTCAGAAAAACAAGAACTATGCTTTCTGTACTTGTCCTTTGTTTGCTGAACCCAAAGATGCTTCTTGGCTTTTGCTCTCAAGCATCTTTGAGGGATAATAGTTTATTTTAAGCAAAGCAAGGACACACAGGCATGTGATTTCTCTATGCAGTGCCTTCAAAGACCAGGAGAGAATGGTCAAACTCTTTGAATTCAGCAACACTTGCTTCACCTTGACCTCGACATACTGTCATTACACCAGAGCTCTCATAAACCAGGATGATCACTGATTTGGCAGTAAACCAAGAGTTGCACTGCGCTTAGCAGCAGCTATCACTTGATGGAAAACAACAACAGAAGCTCAGACCCCACCACCAGCATCAGCCAGTTATGCTGAGTGAGGGTCGTGGGTACAGTAAGCCTAGCTTCTCCCCTTTCTGCCATTAGAATCCCAGTAAGACACCAGCGTCTGTCCCAGCCCCTTGTTCTCAGGGAAGAAAAACTCCATTCTGCCCACAGCTACACATCAAGTCAAACCCAAGGCAAGGCATCCTGATGAGCAAAGCTCCTCAACCACTATACTCATTTCAGCTCCACAGAACCATGCAATGCCCTGCCCACACAGACTATCCCCTCCAGAGCAAACAAACTGTGAAAATGAAAAATGCTTCATTAACAGGATTAGAGATGCAGATCTAGTACAAATACCAGGACACTGGCCAGAAGCCACATAATCACTGCCTGGCACAGCCCAGCCACCAGCTCAGTGCTGAGGATTAGCAGCAGGTCAAGCCCATGTCAGTATCATTCATAGGCTTTCCAGCACACCAAGTGTGGATATGCTTGTTGCAGGAGACATGTGGAAAGCCTTGAACTGGGCAGATGGTTGGCAGAGGCTTTAGTGTACAGGATCTCAACCTGCACAAATACAGCAGCACCCTGGATAACTACACAACTACAGGCTGGGGGAGACTGGATGGAGCTGCCCTGAAGGACTTGGGGGTGCTGGGTGAGGAGAAGCTCCCCATGACCCAGCTTCGGTTTGAACTTGAGCCCAGAACTCCCTCGTGTGCTGGGCTGCACCCCCAGAGTGTGAGCAGCAGTCAAGGGAAGGGATCCTCCCCCTCTACTGCCTCTGCCATGCTCAAGGCCAGGTTGGACAGGGCTTGGAGCAAGCTGCTCTAGTGGAAGGTGTCCCTGCCCATGGCAGGGGTTGGAACTGGATGAGCTTTAAGACTCCTTCCAACAAAACCAGTCTGTGATTCTATGATAAACCTACAAGGAAGCCAGAGATGCCCAAAAAGGTCACCTCTTGGAGCAAGAGAGCCAGAATGTGGCCTCCTATGAAATCATACAAAATTATGTGAAATAACAGAACAAATAAATCTTCAACCTTATGCCAACAGCAGCAAGTCCCCTGGTGTCACTGGAAATCATCTCACTGCTGAGAAAATACTATTTTCACAATCAGAATGAAGAATCATTCAACATGGCAACATGCTACCAAGTCTTTGAACAGTGAAAAGCCAATTAAAACAACGAAGAAAAATCGAAGTCTTTGAGCAATTTGAAAGGGACTGTTTTGAATCCCAGTTGCCCAGAAATACCTGTAAGACACAAACCCATTTGCATTTTGATTGTCACTCAGAACAAAAATTCAGTAATGCTCGATGTTTTGATACTTGCTCTTTGTAAGAATAAATTCTGGGTTTCCTTCCCCCTGTCTGTAGGGAAACTCTCAGTGTGTTTGTCAATACCCAGAGGACTCCCCGACACTGTGCTATACTACACACATAGACAGCAAGTATCTCAAGAATTCATTCCCCCTGAACTTGACTGGCCACCAAAGTGGACTGGGAAAGAAGATCCTCCCTCTGGGAGGAACAAGCAAGCCCTGGAGCTGCACATTTCCTCCTGTCAGCTGCTGAGGCTGCAGCAAGGATTTTCCCTTGCCTCTTGGCTGACAAACCATGTATTTACACATGTAACTTGATGTTTCATTTGCCCATGTTGTTTATTCTCTCTTTATACAACATTGTTTCCCACTGTTGTGAAAATACCTACAAAAACATCAGAGCTGTTACACAAAATCCCCACGAGCCTCCACGCACTCACACAACTGGTCTGGTAACCACAAGAAGTCGCTCAACCCAAACACCAGCTACTGCCAGCCCCAAGCACACCCAGTACATTTGGGATTTCTTCTTCCTTGCTGTTTGCTTTCTAGACACTCCTGTTATTCTTATGTCAGATTTTCCCCAGCAAATGAAAGAACGCGAGACCTTCTGTCTTAACAGAAGTTCAGATTTCCACCAAAATTCTTGCTTTATCAAGCAGTGACATGAAGGAGTGGAAGATGGATACACCACCCCTGGCAGTGTCTAAGGCTACATTGGATGGGGCCTGGAGCAACCTGCTGTAGTGGTGTCCCTGCTCATGGCAGGGGCTTGGAACTGGATGAGCTTTAAGATCCCTTCCAACCCAAACCTGTGATGATTCTACAAGGTTTACAGGCAGGAGAGCTGGCATCACTGAGGCAAATGCCTTCACACAGTAGGCTGCAATAAAAGACAGTCTAACCAGATCTGAAAGAGAAAAGGGTTCTGACTTCAGAAGACACCTGAACTGGCCAGTGCTTCCCACAGAGACACAGGGACAGACCAATCCCCTGGGTAAAGACCCCTCACACACCTCCCCCCATTCATGAGCTGCTGCCCTACCACTACCTCCTTGTCCCCAGCCCAAGGGAGTTGCTGAAGCCTTTGAGCTAGTGCACCCTGGAGGTTTCTGTCCCCACTACACATTGAAAGAGGTAGCCTTTTGCTATACCACCACATCTTAAAGATTGGGGGTTCGGAGCTGCCTCTACAAAGTTATTTAGGGGATGAACTGGACCACAAGAAGAGAGGGAAGAATGAGACAAGATTTTGTGGATCTTTCTTCCCCCAAATCCAGCACATTTGTATAACTCCCATAGGAATGCTTCCTGCCTGGAGCACTACAGCAGGCATCTCCTGTCCATGGCACACTTGCTTGATGCTTGGCTTTACATGTTAATCAACCATGGGGAGGGAAGCACCAGAGCCTAACACTGCAGGCCCTGATAATGTCAATTTTACATCCACAACCCAGTTCTTTTATGCCATGAATGCTGTGGTATCTTCTTTATGTTCTTTAGGACAGTTGAATCTTTCTAGACATGCCTGGCAGGCGCAGTTAAGTTATCTACTACACGCTTTGCCAAGACACGGAATGCTGCCCAGCAGCTCATGCTCCCCAGCTCTCAACATTCCCAGGAACCGGGCTTTAACTTTTGCTTTGGATACCACAGTCCCTAATCAAACTAAACCTAAACTAAAGACCAGCTTTCATTCTGTTTTAGAAATTAAGCTATTAGATTAAATTTATAAATAAAATACTAAGGCTGCCATGCAGCCAACAAACCCATATGACATCAAATTCTCATCACCTGAACCACACAGGAATGCCTGCACTGACATGAGGGTGGTTTTGATTGAAAGCATGAGAAGATAATAAGATGGCTATGAGCCTTACACCTATTGAGCAGCTTACATTTCAGACCAGATCATAGATAGCAACTCCAGCTCTTTATCACTCACCATTTCTCAAAGCATGTTACAGAGATAAACCTTTCACTAAGAAGGTCTACAACATTTACCAAGAGGAAGAACTTCACTCTTTTACTGTGCGATAGCCCACATCTTCTAAGCATATGGTATCCAAATGCCCATTTGGAGCCAGCATTCACTCTCCCGGGGCAAGCATACACATACACCTCATAAAACCAGCTTTACAAGTCAAAAATCAGCTATGGTTTGGAATGCAGGTCCTTCTCCATGAATACTGCAGAGCACAAGGAGTTCCCCAGATGTGCCTATTGTAATAACATGCACACTTGCAGAACAACCACCAGCTAATTCATTATGGCTTCTCACTTCAGTGATCATATTATAGAGCATAAAATCATGATGGCTCATTCAAAGGGAATGCCATGGGGGCGCTGTTGGTTCTTAACTCTTTATTCCACCTAATTGGAAGTGCCATGGCAATCCTGGGGTGTGCACACACAGTTCACAGGGACAACAGTCAAATGACAGTAGTTGTTACACACCAACGTCACTGAAATACAAAGCAAGTGTGAACTCTCATTCTGACCCACTAGTAAACTCTCCATTAAATTAACTAAAGGGACAGAAACATCTTTCATTGGGCACACTCAGAGCTGACAGAACTATCCCTTGGGAAACATGAGCAGTGAACTTACCCTATGCACCACATTTGCAAGCTTTTTGTTTGTTTGAGGTTTTGTGTTGGTTGCCTGAGGTTTTTTTACAAATACTTCTCTTCAACTGTCATCATTTAGATTTTGGTCAGACTTCACAGAATTCCAGACTCGTTTATGTTGCAAGGGACCTTAAAGCCCCTCTAGTTCCAATCCCTGCCACAGGCAGGGACACCTTCCACTAGAGCAGCTTGCTCCAAGCCCCTGTGTCCAACCTGGCCTTGAACACTGCCAGGGATGGGGCAGCCACAGATTCTCTGGGCACCCTGTGCCAGCGCCTCAGCACCCTCACAGGGAAGAGCTTCTGCCTAAGAGCTCATCTCAGTCTCCGCTCAGGCAGGTTAAAGCCATTCCCCTTGGCCTGTCCCTATGGGGCCTTGTCCAAAGCCCTTCTCCAGGGTTTTTGTAGCCCATTTAGGTACTGCAAAAGGTACTTGTTTCAGCCTGTGGGTTGCTCCAGGTTTAACCTCAGCTAGACAATGTTCACAAGTGGTGACTGCTTTAATCACTGATCTGACCTCTGACTAACACCACATCCTTGTGCTGGAAATAATAAATTACAACTAACCCTTCTGCGAACACAGACACTGACAGGAAGAGCAGCCACCCCTGAAATACAAGCACAAACAAAACACAGTTGTGTACATTCCCTCAATGGTACACGAGGAAGGGACAAGAGTTGTCAAAACAAAGTTGAGCTGTAGTGGATTTGCTAAGTTATTCTGCTGTTAACTCCGCCCTTAGGATAGAGCAGGATCTTTTTGGAAAGTCTTATAAAATCCACTCAGCTCTTTCTGAGGTAGATGGATGTGGAAAAACCCCTCACACATGTCAGCTTAATTTTTCTGATTTCTTTCTGGGATTTTTTTTTTTTTTTTATGCCTGGGTAATTCAGAAATGGTTTTGATTTAAACCTCTGAACTTGGCAAGGGTGAGCTGTAGCCTTAACTGAAAAACAAGAGCTGTGCTTTAACATCTGAACTAAGCAGCTTATGGATGCTGAATACACACAGCTGACCCTGACAATACCAACAGGAAGGACCCTGAGCCTCAGCCCATGCAAAGGCAGCACCTGAGAGACTTCAAGAGCATTTGTGTATCTGAACTTGGAGTGATCCACAGATCTGAAGCAACACAAACAATGAAATACAATAATCATAGAATCACGCGGAAGAAAATCAACTCTGTTGGAAAAAACCTTTAAAATCATCAAGTGCAACCATTCCCCAGCACTGCCAAGGCCACCACTAAACCATTTCACTAAGGGTCTCATCGACACAGTTTGTGAATAATTCCAGGGACAGTGACTCCACCACTGCCCTGTGCAGCCTGTTCCAATGCCTGATCACCCTTTGAGGAAGGAATCGTTCCTGATCTCCAGTCTAAACCTCCCCTGGTGCAGCTTGAGGCTGTTTCCCCCCCCCCCCCCCCCAGTTCCGCAATCATACCTCATCACACGTGCTCCAGGCCCTTCACCAGCTTTGTTGCCTGCCTAAAAAAACACCAACTACTGAAACCTGCTCTCCCTGCTAGGTCCCACAAACAACTAACACATAAAACAGCATCTCCTCTAAATGGCACACGCTATCTCGTTAAATGTTTTTATCTGCACTGAAATGTAGCTTTAAGAGTGTACATGCTAATAAAGCTCCCTTATGCACTGACCAAGCTGGGAATACACTTCCACTGGCATCATGAAGCGGTACCTGGAAACTGATGGCTGCGCTGGCTGGGCGTTACCTGTTTCCATTTGGTTTCTTCCAGCTTAAATGGGTTTGCATGTTACTACTACAATGGCACTCTGTGTTGAACATCATCTTCATAACAGATGGTTTTCTACTTCCCTAAACAACACTTTCAAAAAGTACCACTTCTGATCAGGTACAAGTACTCAACACCATAGCTCAGATGATGAACTTGACATCTCAGGACCCGTTTCCTGAGGTAAACCCAGTTTAATTCATAAACTTATATTAGGGGGGAAGTAAATTAAAGCAAAGCTTCGGTACAACAGAGGGCTCTCAGTAACCTCCATTCAGTAGCCAAGAATTAGCAAGGAAAACACCATTTCCCCCTTTTTCTTTTTTTTTAAACTGATGCTTATGCCAAAGCGCCTCCGGTATGTACAATCCCAAACAAAAGTCTCTGGAGAATTTCAGCCTCAGGAAACATACTCTCCTGGGCAAAATGTGGTTTCCTGGAGTCAATAGTTGTACTGCAGAATACTGGATGTTAACTTTGTTAATAAGAAAACAGTTTTCAAATGAAAAATGACTTGTTAAACCACTTTTATGTCACTTTTTCAGTAACACATTAAAGTAAACAAACCTAAGATGTTAACTAAAATAAAACCCCCACTACACCTGCAGAGTTTTACCAGCTCACATTACAAAGTCCTCTCTGAAGTGGTTGCTGAGCTATTTCCATTACAAACAGCAAGTGTTCTTGAAAGTAATTCAAAGAGTCAAATTAGGCAGATTACATCAGAGTATATTTCCCTGCAGCATAAGGACTTTGGAAACACCTGCCTGACATATTTCACCCACTGCAGAGAAACACAGCACTGACTGGTTTCAGGAACTGCTACAACCTCAAAAGAAAGGCTATTTTAGATTCAATTCTACCAAACCATTTTTAATGAACAAAACCACTTGGTTTGCTATTTATACTCTGGGCTTTAAACACAAGACAACAATACTATGGGGTAAGACAAGAGGCCAAAAGCTGCTCTAGCTAAAACGAGAGCAAGTTTTGTACACTTCATGTTAAGCGCTAAGTGCCTCCTACTTGTCCCATCATTTTGCTGGAGAATTTGTCTTCTGGGACATGTTTTAGATCTATTACCCACAAAATTCAGGTGGCAAGTTTAAGAAAGGAGTAATGGCAAAGTCAGGCAACCCAGCATCAGAAACAGACAGGTACAATTTCACCTCGGCTTTGGGAAAGATGAGTTAGAGAGCATATAAATGGATGTACTGTTCCAGTTGAACTGCCCCAGATGCATCACATCATAGGGTACTTAGCATCTGAAAATGCCAGAGACGGCTGCAACTGCCTTTTCACGTCAGTGCTTGGAAAAATGCTGGAACAAATCACTACACAAACATTTAGGCAGGAGACGGAGATGACTGATAGCCAACACGAGTTTCTCGAGAGCAGTTCATGTCAAAGCAGTGTATTTCCTTCAACAGCAGACAGACAGGTTACACAGACTGGGGGAAAACAGCAAATGTAGTTCATGCCCTAAATTATCAAAAGCAGTAGACAGGGAGACAGCACAGGAGCAGGAATATCTTGATGTAATAATGTTTTGAAGCTGCCTTTCAGGACACGCAAACCTGGGTGGAAAACAGAAGTCAGCCTGAACCAAGCTGGTATCACTGTTTCCTGCATTGAGCCAGACTCTGCTTGGTCTTGTCCTGCCTACAGTTTATTTAGCATTTTCTTGAGTAACTCAAATGATGGACTAAGTAATATGCTTCTTGAACACACAGCTAATGCTAAGCCAGGCAGAGCTGCAAGGGAAGCAGAGGATTACTAGGGAAAGTGGAGAGTAGGAGTGGCTTGTGCGCAGCGCAAAAGGGATTCATATTCAACTCAATAAGCATACAATCGTGGACTTGGTTTGGACAAGGTTGGGGTTGGAAGGGACCTTTAGAGCTCATTCAGTTCCAACCCCCTGCCATGGAGAAATGAAATCAAGAATCATCCATTGCATACATCAGAAGCTAAGAATCACACTGTGTCTGATACCAAACATATAGACAGAAAGTAGAATTATAATCAAAGAATGAGAACATCAGGCTGCAACACCAGTACAGAACATAATGTACAAACAAGCAAAACGGGAGCAAGACACACATGCTGTATTCAGCATCAGATGGATCACATCTATGATACTATATCCTGCTTTGAAAACTCCTCCTCAAAAACATAAACCATAAGAGAATAAATGAACATGTCAGAAACAGTGGCCAAAGGAACACCACATAAAATGAAGTTGTTGAGAAAAAAACAGAGACACTGTGTTAGTCTTCAAGCACTTACAGGATAAAACACATTATCCACTTTGGTTTCACTTGGATACCCACGTAGCATGCAGCCTATGGAAATACAGCAGGATCACAGCAGTAAAAGCAGAAATATTTATTTGTGTGAAATATGTTAAAAGTCAGTCTCACTAAGATAAACTGCTGACTCTTAAAAAAGGACTCTGTTTACATCACAGTTCTTCTCAAAATGACAAGATAAAGCTATTGAGAATCAGAAAGAAGATGCAAACATTAGAAAAAGCTTTTCAACTGCAGGGGCAGGTACGTAGAGCATTGGATTGCAGCACAATGCAAGGCATTCCTACCAGGAGGAAAGCCAAACCTTTAAAAAGGTTTGGGAAACACCCATGTGCCATGAAGCCTGTCCTGCTCCACCCAGCCTTGTCACTGAACACATCATCTACATCCACTGCCCTCTGCAAAACAGGAGGTGGCCAGGGCATGGGACCTCCTCCTTTGAGGGGGGAAAGATTAATTACTGAGGTTGAAAACACTCCATGATCTGAGTAAGCTGCCACTTGGATTTAGATGAAATAACACGAGCAGCAGTTTCACCAAGGAGTGCCTGTAAGTACACATGAAAGCATGGACCTTTCGCATCAGTTCATGTTAGAGGTCCGCCTAAAGTTAAGGACATGACATCTCAAGTTGAGCTGAAAAGTATTTCCTGGCAGAGATTCTTACCCTTGCAAGACAGCTCTTGTTTAGGCTTTGCCGTTTCAGTGTTCTCTACTATTGTATTTTTCTTTTATTTTTTCTTTAAAGAAAGCTAAATCTGAAGTTCAGCACCAGTTTCACAGTTTAAGCTTTTTTCAATGGACAACATCTCCTTATGTCAACATAGTATTATTTAGGAGACTCCATCCCTGGCAGTGCTCAAAGCCAGATTAGACTGAGCTTGGAGCAACCTGGTCTTGTGGGGGGGTCTCCTTGCCCATGGCAGGGGATTGGAACTTGATGGGCTTTAAGGTCCCTTCCAACCCAAACTGATCTGCTATTCCATGACTCTTTTCTAAAATCTGTGATTAAAACCCAAAAGTTAAGCCCATTCCTCATGTGAGCAGCCCCTGAAGTCTGTCAAGATGACTGTCTTCAGTCCATCAACTCCAGGGTAATAGGATGGTCCCTGGAGAGCAGAGCTCCATTCTGCACCCAAATGGCATAATGGAAGTATTAAAGCCAGATGCACTCCCTTAGCAATGCTGATGAATCTTTGCAGGGAATAGCAGAAGCACAGTCTGTAGGAAGAGGTAAGGATCTTTTATTAGACCACCGTATCTGGCATTACTGATTCAGGGCTACATAGTCAGATTTCTGCTGAGATTACTGAGCTAGGAATTAGTTTCCAAAAACTTTCAAAGCAAGATTTTCACCTCTTATTTCTTCCAAGAACAGGCACACAGCATTGCAAATTCTGTTCCCACACATTTCTGATGACCAGCTTTTAGCTGAAGACCAGAGGCAGGCTTTCCAGCTCACAGTTGCCACCTTTCACTTGTTTTTCGCCCTTGAAAGTGGTAGAATTGAACATAGTTCTACTATGTAAGAAATTAACCTGCCAAAATTCCTTTCACCAGAGGAAATGCAGAATTACAACACAACGGAGGCAGCAGGGAGAACTGCCAGTAACCTGCTCAGAGAGCAGAGCTACCTTTAGCTGCTAGCACCAGGTTGGAAAAGATCTTCACAATCATCAAGTGCAACCATTTCCCAGCACTGCCAAGGCCACCACTAAACCATGTCACTAAGGATCTTATCTACATGGTTTGGGAACACTTCCAGGTATGGCGACCCCACCACTGCCCTGAGCACTCTTTGGGTAAGAAATTATTCCTTATCTCCAACTATACCTCCATTTTTTCTTGTCCTATCAGTAGTTACTACGGAAAAGAGACCAGCCACCTCCTCACTCTTGAGCAAAACAAGAGCACCACTGGGTTGCAGCGTGCTGCTGCAATTGCTTTAATTCTTCAGAGGTATAAGCTGGGGATTGTCACCTTCAGAAGTTGTGCTCCCTGAGGTGCTGCAGCGCAGGTACAATGAGGATGTCAGGGTCAAAATGTAATTTTCATTTATGTTATGCAGGCTCTCAACCTGTAAACCCAGCAGCCTGTAAGGCAAGCCCTAGTTTTACAGAGTTCACAGAAACAGTACATCATCGAAATAAATCAGTTCTTGGGAGGAAACTGGTGTGTCACAGCAAGACCTTGTAACACCCTCTGAACTGGGATCCAAGAAAGTGGGATGGGGCAGCAGAAACAGCTTTATAGAGAAGGAAGGTACTTCATTATTAGCCTAATTACACATCTCGTTCCTCTGGCACAACCAATACATTTTTCTTCCGTACAACTAGAGTACTTAAACAGTCCCAGGAACAGGAAGTCCGAGGCTTATAATGCTGCCATCCCCCAGGTTAGGTGTTTATCTATTGAATGGAAAGCTGGTTTCACGTGAGCACCTTCTGGTGTACACTAGCACATCCTAGAATATTTGGCTGTTCAGGTTGGGGAAGAGAAGCTGCATAGTGACCTCACAGCAGCTTCCAGTACCTGAAGGGGGGCTATAAGGATGCTGGGGAGGGACTCTTCATTAGGGACTGTAGTGATAGGACAAATTGGAATGGGTTCAAACTGAAACAGGGGAAGCTCAGGTTAGATATAAGGATTAAGTCCTTTACTGTGAGGGTGGTGAGGCACTGGAATGGGTTGCCCAGAGAAGTGGTAAATGCTCCATCCCTAACAGTGCTCAAGGCCAGGTTGGATGAAGTCTTGGGCAACATGGTCTAGTGTGAGGAGTCCCTGAAAATGGCAGGGGAGTTAGTACTAGATGATCCTAAGAGCTTTCCCAATCCTAAGTATTCTATGATTCTATGATTTGTTTTAGATCGAAATAACTTTTTTTTCTTCCTATACTTTAATTCAGGTTTTATCCCCCCTCTTCTGGGACCATAATCCAAAACACTTCAACAAATTAGGAAATGAATGTCACAATTAAAACAGATGAATGCTGAAATTACTTCTCCATACAGTGAAGGAGAGGCCTCTGGGGAAATCAGCATATGGTGCCCAACTTTCCCTCATCTTTATTCGTTCTTGTGTTATTTTTGGTATGATGTTCATGAAGATCACAGCAGCACTTAACCACAGTATCTAACTCAAACCATGACACTACTTTAAATTTTAATAAAGGAACATCTTTGATTCAGTGTTAAATCACTGCACTGATAGAATACTGTGAACTCCCCTATTATGAAACTCTCAGTAGCCAACTTCCCAAAAGGATGTTGTGCGATCAGCAGAGATACTTCTAGAAAGATTCAAATGCAGAAGCAGGACATTCACTAAATGCCCTGCAAGATTATATATTATCATCTACATTATGGCAGTATTCCAGACTTAGATGACCACAGGAATAAGAGTGAAAGATCATTCTTGTGCTGAACCTACAAAATATGTTAAAAAAGCCCACTGAGCAGCTGGAAAGGAAAGCAACAATGTAGACAGACCACTGGTATATACAAGCAATGTGAAACTGACTTTCCTGTCATACTCATTACAAGAATTATTCTTGAACAAAGCCTTATTTCTTAGGGCTTTGAATTCAGCACAACAGGTTTTTAGTTAAATGTGCGAGCTTCAATAAGTGAAGGTATAGAACTGCTTCAGAACAAAAGCTGTGATGGGTTTCAACAGCAGTAACAGACACACATTGGATGTGCAACCCCACTACACACCAAAAAAACCTTTCCAGATCACCTGCCACATACACTGCTCCTCCATAAATGTGGCCATGAGCAAGCTGAGCACTTCCATGCAGGCTGTAGGCTGGGAGGAGTTATTCCAGCCACTCTGAAAGGGCACCCATCTCTAGAGCAGGACAAAGCAGCTGTTTAATCACACGTCAACACCTCTTCAGGAAAGGAAGTGAAGGCAAATACCACAGCTACCGAAATGTAATTTGAAAGAATGCACACGTGGCTTAGGAATAGAGTGAGACAGAGACAACACTGTGCAAACAACTTCCCCGTCAGCACATCCCACCCCTCCCATCTTGGAGGGACAGAGTTCAGAGACATACCGAGGCCAAGCCTGTTAGAGCTGGATAGAGTCCTTCCACTGGAGAGCAGGCAGGACAGGAGCCTAATCCAAGTTAGCTCAAAAGCCTTTGAAGTGGGAATGCAGTTTATAGTCCTCTGGTAATTCCTTCCTTGATAGGCTGGAACAAAGTATTTTGAAGACTGTTTTCTTTTTTCCTTCTTTTAATGGAAAATGGTCACCAGTAGAACTGCACCCATTCTGTGTGAGGGCAGTCACTGTCAGCCTCAAGAGGGAGTTAAGGTTCTTTATAGAGATGCCTGTTCTTTGATCACACTACATTTATTTTGAGTTCATTTAACTTAGAGCTAAGTACACAAGACGCAGTGAAAGGAGGAAAGTCTTGCTTGGGGCCTGCAGCACAAAGGTAGACAATTCTTTCATTGTCACAGCTCTTGACAATAATACTGAAAAATGTATCAAGCGGGGTCCACCCCTCTCCCCTCCCCCAGAGAAAGAAAGAATTCCCTGGGTAGTGAAGCTACAAACCCCTGGCAATAACAACATTAACACAACCAATGGTGTCATTTACACACCTCCCTGATCCCTCAACAACTTCCCTCTTAAAAAAAAAAAATCCATCTTAATTACTTCAGGAATGCTTTAAACAGGAACTTTTTTTTCCCCATTAAAACAGAAATCTATCCTGTGATTAAGGTAAAATCATAGAATCCCAGACTGGTTTGTTTTGGAAGGGACCTTAAAGCTCACAGGCAGGGACACCTTCCACTAGAGCAGGCTGCTCCAAACTCCTGTGTCCAACCTGGCCTTGAACACTGCCAGGGATGGGGCAGCCACAGCTTCCCTGGGCACCCTGTGCCAGGGCCTCAATCTGCAACAAAAATAGAGGTTACCTTGAGGGTACCACTGCAACAACTCTGTCCACACATAAGCAGCTCATCTGACCTGTTAAGAGGCCCAAAGAGGTAAGTTACACTGTCAATGCCTCAACAGTTTCCAATCACCAATCGGGAGCCCAAGCATCTCCCTGCTCAGCAGGATGAAGCCATGCACACATACACCTGCTTTCTCCAAACTGATTTTGGTTCTTCCCTGTTGCTAGTGAAACAAAACAACTGTGGGTTTGTTCAAAGGTATTCAATAAGCTGATTAACTATCCACCCAGTGCTCCCCTACAAACATCCTCTGTGTACCAGCTGGGACTCTTCAGACCACAAGCAGGGTGGTGGGGAGGGTCCCATCCCCACCACCATCAGTTCACACCTCACTGGACAAGGCTTTTCACTTCTGTGTCTCACTACCTGCACCCTTTGTGTCCCTCCCTAAACTGTAAGAACTTCAAAGACTCTTCTTCTATAGTTCAGGCTAATGGAAATGGTCCCAGAAGTCTGCTGTGGTTCCCAGGAGCCACGATACAAAATACTCCTGGGATTTTTGCCATTTCCTGCATGTAAGCCAGCAAACCTCTGGATTTAAAATACAAAGGAATCCAACCAAGCCTCAACAGCAAACTTTCCTCTGGTGGAATGTAATTCTCTGAAATATTTTGCATGAGTGAACAATAACAAACAAACAATAAATAAGCATCTACAGTAAGAGCCAGGAAACATGAAGATATGCTGATGTTTCCATCACGACTAGCCAGGTACCTAAATAACCTGCACATGAGACAGCAATTTTTGAGGACTCTGGCAACATGCAAAAGCATGGGTCTGCTTTGGATACAGGTAGTGTTTTCCAACAGCATTCTTCTTTCAGGACAGATACAAACATCATTTCCCTCAGACCCCATGTACCAGCTTGGATCTCTCCCTGGAACTGACCTGCATTTAGGAAAGTGTTGCAATTGCTTCAGCTTCAGTTCTGCCAGCAAGGGAAGACAGTGACGGAACATGAAGCAGAGTTTTGGTGTAGGACTACACCAGATCCCATTTACAGTCAGATGTAAGCAATGAGGAATGGAGGTGAGAGGGGAGAAAATAAAGCTATAATGGATAAAGAGCAAAGAGAAGCCCATAACAGGGCCTCAGAGGCTCTGGCTAGAGCTGCACTGCAACTGCACCAGCACACAGAGAAGACTGCTCCCCAAGCACATGGGTGACGGGGAGCCAAACCCAGGATCAAAGCAGCAGTGACCTGTCCATCTATGTGCAGCCCTGATACCTTAATGGAAATACAGACCTGTGCTCCCATCAGGTCTATGCTCCCTTGTCTCCTTCCCATTCAACTCAGCTCATTCCAGTATTGTAGCTTCCCAAGTGTATTTTCTACCGACTCATATCCTCTTTCATCATTCAAGAGCTGTTCATGGAGCAAGTCATGATCCAGTCATGCTAAGCTGGCTACATAAGACTAGGCTGGCTAAGACCAAGGACAATTTTGAGTCATGCAAAGATAAAGTTATATTTCTACTCACCCAACATGGCCTCTAACATGCAGCAGTGGCTGCCCACTCCTACTCTACTTTTGACTGAAGGCTCTCCCAGACTAATCCAAGGCCTGTACAAGCAGCTTCTGCATCCCTCCCCCACCCATCAAGTCTTGTACTTTGAACATCAGGCAGTGACCGTGTTGCCTTTCAACTTTGTGGTTAGATTTAAGGAAGTAGTAGGGTATTGCAGAAGACAACCTCACTCCAAAACCTAAAGATAAGCCTGCTACTGAAATCCATCTGGGTGGTATCATGGTGTATTCCAACAACCAAAACCAAAATGCCCTGTGAACTTAAATTCAGCCTGGCAGGAAAGTGTGGAGGAGAAGAGTATTAGCCTTACTTTAAGAACTGAAATAAAAATTAATCTTAAAGAGACCAATCTTAAAACTCATCCATAGTCCAGTCCCTTAAGAAAGATGGACCTGTTAACATCAGGCCTCAAGCAAATTTGCTCAAGAACAAACAATAAATCAATGTCATTTGATTGTTTCCAACTTAAGTGAATTATATACAGTTTTCATGTCCAGTTACAAGTTTTCTGCTATCCAAATATATCCACATAAGCGTTATTTCATAAACTTGCCTTTTCTGAAGGAAATGTAAACATACATATACAAAAACATCACCCAGGCTACAGACCCAAGCACTCCAAACTTCAGAAGTGCCAGAATTAAGTTGCATGGGCAAAAGAAAATATTTTTCTCTTCATTTCATTCCCAGAAATGGTGAAACCATTTTTTGTCAAAGCTTTCCAAACAATTCATCTGAGGCAGACATTCAGCATGAAAGTTTCAGCCCAAACAGTTAAAGTTTGGCAAAGTTATATGCCACCGAAAATAGGGGCTTCTAATGGGAAATGTGAGGCTTAATTACAGGCAGCACAACCAGCAGCACTTATAATACATTTCAGACTAACATTTCATACTTGCTTTGCTGGGTCTGTTTTTCTAGGAATAGTGTACAGAAGTATTTGAATCTTCTTATATACATTTACATTTCAGACTGTATTTGTAAGGCTGGGGTCTTTGACAAGCTTGGCCAAAATTACAACACAGCTATTTGCATGAACCATCAGAAATACAAGCCACTAATTTAAGTAGTAATAGTAATGACAACAACAATAATAATCTTACTTGTATACAAAGTAGAAGCAGCCACACATTTTCAAAGCATCTCAATACTCACAGAAGTTTCAAGCTTCAGCCAAATTTTAACACAGATATTTTGGGGTTCACATATTTCAATCAACGCCAGAGCTAGTCAAAAGGTGATGCCCTTTTTTTTGCAAGAAGTTGCTTTTAACATAAAAGCAAATTATTAATATAGAACTTTCAGCAGATCTGCTCAATAATTCATACCTGGATTTCAAATGGAAAGGAGCTGAGTTCAAACCAGACAGCAGATCTCCTCTGTCTAAGGAGCTGGCTGGCATCATCACAGTGCTCTCAATTCTCACCATTCCTGCTTTCTCCAAGGGCTTTTGCAGCACATAATCTACATTCAGGTCCTGCTCTTGATGGAACCCACAAATTTCCACATTATCTTGCAACATCGGATTAATCCTTTACCAGGTAATAAATCAAGATCTTCCACATGAGTATACTTACAAATTAGCATGTACCTACATTTAAGAATTACCGAGGTCCAAACTCAGAGTCAGGATTCCAAACAAACATCAAGAACAGGAACAGACCTTACAATACCTCCTTTTGCTTTGGGGTTGGTTGGGTTGGAGGGGACAACCGCATTCTTATGTACAAGAAGCTTCCTGTCTGATGCTAAACTGCTCACTGCAGTTAGGGATTTACAACTTTCACACCCTGCTTTGTATATGTAAAACAATCCTCAAGTAGAAACTCAGTAGAAGCTGTTTCTTTTACCATCTGATGAAGACAGTGATATGCTTCTCACCCTGTTTCCATTCACCAATTCAAAAAATTATTCACAGGAAGTCCAAAACTAAATTTATGAGGGGACTGAAGGAAAATTTTTCAAGAGTAGGGGATGAATTTCTGTGCTTTCAGTATTAAATTCTGGTTTATTCAATTCCTAAAAAGAAGGAAAATATATCTTATGTAAATGACAAGTTACATTTTGTTCTGCTAGGAACCAGAATGCATTTATCAACAGGGAAAATGAGCTTTTGGCCAAAGCATTGCCTGAGATGCAGATCTGCTTCTACTTCTCTCACTAACTACAAACTATGTTTAACTTTAGCTAATTCATTTACCTCTTGCCTCAGCTTCCTATCTTTCAAGTGTAAATACTATCACTTCTGTTCTCCTTTTCCAGTTAGACATAAAGCTCTTCAGGCAAGCACAGTTTCATCCTCTATACTGTATGTACACTGCCACCTGCACAATGGCAACACAGCCTAGGTGGATTCTGAAGTAGTACCACAACAGAAATAAATCCCACTTCTCTGCTGCCAGTTGACTAAATGCATTCTTTCAGAAATTTACACCCCCATTCATTTTAATTAAGCATTCATATTTTATTTAGTGTTTCTTCAATTAGCCTCTTTTGAAGCAACCACCCCCCCCCCCCCCCCAAAACTGTATCAATTCTACCTTGCTACACACACAGTAACTTTGTAACTCACTTCAATAATACCCGGCGACATAAAGGAATCCTGCAAGGTAAGACATCTATGGTAGGAAAAATAATGGTGACCTGTAAAGTACTACTCCAACTTTCCTAAAGACTTCATGTTTGTAACTTATAAATCAGAGGTCTGTTCCACAGTGCTCTTGCCAATTATGCTCCGTTGAAACGACCATCTTTAAGAGCTCATGGTGACAGAATGGCTTCTTGATCGAGTGCACTTGCACAGAGTTTCCTACATCAATCTTGCAGCACCACTGGAGGTAATGTAAGAGAGCTGGGAAGCAACTAACAACTGTAAAAAGCTAAGGCTGCCCTCATCAGCTAAGCACCACAGTTACTTGTTTCAGAACTGATGCTGAGCTTCAGCTTTGTGTGAACATCACCCTTACGAAAACAAGCCTGGAAGAATTTGATTTATAGCAGCAAATTTCACACTGTGTCTGCCGAAGCCAGAGCATGAGAGTGTGATCAGAAGCATATACTGCAGTTCACAATTCAATCTTAAAAATCTCTCAGACTTGTGCTTTACACAGAAGGCCTCAGCTTCAGCAGCTGGAGGAAGACTTTTCTAGGAAAGAAAACCCTACATTTTGTATCCAAAATTACAGACTGAATCTGTATTTCTTTGGGCTACCTGCATCACCACGGGCCACTGTTACAGAAACACAAGCAAATCCTCAGAGAAAAGCTGAGCTTTCAGAGCCAGTCTGATGCACTGCTATACTGAAAAGAGTTACAGACTATTCAACTCTAAAATCAGAGTATTTCAATTCATCTCTAACACAAATATGTTAAGCAGGTTGGATGGGGCTTGGAGCAAACTGCTCAAGCGGAAGGTGTCCTTGTCCACGACAGGGTGCTGGAACTGGACGAGCTTTAAGGTCCCTTCGAACGCAAACCATTCTAGGATTCTTACTACTCTTCTAGCTTGCATATGATCAAAAAATACAGGTCTTTCCTTCGGTGATGCATATAACCATTACTCTCTCTTCTAAAATCCCATGCTATCAATCCAGCTAATCTTGGTTTTCCTGCAGAACCCCAGCATATTTTCACACAAGGCACTGCTCTGAAAATTCAAAAGGTGATCATTTCTCTCTACCTATAACCTGGGGAAGGTTTCTAAATGAACGAGACTCAACACAGCTTTAACATGACTACATCTGAGGAAGCTGCAAACTAAGCAGGAGAGCTTCCAAAGCTCTGTCACAAAACACTGTTCACTTGCTGAAACTGCTCTAAGATAGGATGAATTCACAGCTGCCTCAGAAATGAATGAGCAGTAATTACATACTGACTTCATACGGACCCAGTCTGACAACAATGCCTTCACCTTCAAAATTAGACAGTTTTGCCTCAGTATTGCCTCTGCTCCCTGCAAGCTCAGGTTCAAATTGGGATCTTGAGTATTAATGAATTTGAAACTTTTTGTCCAGGGATATAGGCTATGCTGTGGTGCTATGGGCAGTTCAGAAAACGGTTAAGCTATCTTAACCTCATAGCCTAGTCCTTCTTTCCAGTATTAATCCTCTGGGACCCCCAATTCCAGTCCCATCAAGAGCTGAAAGGCTCAGGAGGGTGGGGGAAAGATGTTTCAGCAGTTCTAGCCATGCAAGAACTATAGCACCCAATTTTTGTCAAAACATTCATAAAGATCTAATGGTTTTCACTTCAAATGAGGCATCATTACTGTACTTATCCTAGATAACTGGTGTATAAAAATACACAAATTTCTTCAGACTTCTCCTGTATCAAGTATACAGTGGGGAAACAATGTCTTTACTCAGGCCAGTAAACGAGCCCTCTTCCTGTGCAATGTTTTAATAAAAATGACAGGGTTTTCTTACAGCCACACTTTAATGTAAGATGCAACATCATCCAACAGAATGACAGGCTACAAACTTTGCTGCAATCCTAAACTAGCAAAAATATCTCAGCACAGCATTAAGAGTCAGCCAGACTAGAACTGGATGATCGAGTCATAGAAGTTGTCAAAGCTTCATTTTTCCATAGGGACTATGGAAAACTAGGCTGCCTGCCAGCACAGTGAGACATTAGAGGTATCACAGTGCTGGCTTTTCCGAGAAGAAAAAGTCTTGCCTCCGCTGCCTGTTCATATTACAGCGACGCAGCCTTCACCTTCCCATCACCAAAGGCTTGTGCTGCAGTGTGGTTTCAGGGAAGCTCTATAAATGGTGGGTGATTTGGAAATGCTAACCTAAAACTTGTATCTGCCAGCAATTACACTTACTCACTGAAGCACAGAAGAATTCTGCTTATTTGTATTAAGCTGTAAATGCAACATGGCATTGGCTTTCAAATACAGAGGTACATCTGTCATTACCTAAGCTGAACACTGTACATGATCAAAAAAGACAGGTGTGCCAGCAATTATGTTCTTATTCCCAAACTTTAATCTGGTTGTGTATAAATCAGCATTGTTTGCTACCTCTGAAAATTTATTACTGCAGTAAAAAAGATCCGCTCTAAAGAACTAATGTGCCTTCTCATAACCATACTCATACACATGTAACACTTGGGAATTCTCCCAAGCCTCTCAGGCAGAGTCCCCACATTGAAAGCAATCAACTGCTGAAGGACAAAGAAGAGTGCTAATCATGTAAGAGAATAAATACATCCTGTAAGATATATCCAATACTGCAGCACCTTTAAAGGGACAGCATGTCACAGAGGACTCCTAATATCTTGTAACTGAAGCAAGCTGAGGTAGCTGACAGATTTATCTATATGGTAAGCTGCAGAGATGTTTGCTATTAACATGCCATATGGATTATTAAAGTGCTATTACTCCTGAAGGACATACTGACCAGCCCTCTAGTATTTCCCCAGTATGTTTTGTGGTCTTTGTAGGCAGGTCCTGTAGCCCCTGAATTACTATCCTCAATTTTTAGTTCATGGAGACTGGAGTGACCTCAAGAAAGCTGTTATTCAGGACATTAGCAATCACACTGACTGATCTATGATATGTATTTAGCCTCTGCTTTCCAGGGGTATTGCCCAAGGCTTAGAAGTCAAGAGAGGCTTCTAGAGTCAGGATCATTCTGGAGGCTGTTAAGGCTGTGTAGTACTGCTGTATGAATGAAACCTGGCCTCCACATCAGTCAGAGCAGTACTGGCCAGAAACACATGCCACAGAGCTGGCGGTTACAGAATGAGCTTTTAAATGGTTTCAAGACATGGAAAATGCCACAATCAGGGAATCTTAGATTCCTTATGCAGATATTTTTCATATGTCCTCCCACACCAGGAGGCATTTGATTTTAAGTTTGTTTTCTTAGGGAAACAAGGTTTAAACAATCACAAAGTCTGTTTGCCCCACCCAACAATCTGTGGCGTTCATTACTACATCTCTGTTGGATTTATATAAAATCAGTTGTCCAGCAAAACTCATGAAAATATATGGCCAAATAGAAGAGAGTGATTATTTTCATGACTGAGAGGGATGACCTCGCACTGCAACCTTCATCACATGACCACTCACAGATCACTCTTACATACCACAGATCCTGACTAGCGGAAACAAATCTTGAAGAACCTAGATTTTCTAACTCTCCTACACATGGGACAACTCACATTAATAATAAGGGCAGGAGAAGCACTCTCATCTTTCACACTCTCCTTCCACTTATCAAAAAAAGCAGCTTACAGTAGCAGCCACACAGCACAGGCAGCTATTTTGGAGCTGGTGAGGACAGTAGAACATAATACCGGAAGTAATGGCAGAAGTCAGCACTGAAACAATGTAGGATCACAATTTTGCACCCAAACAAGGTAGTATGTAGGATCCCACTGGGAGACTCCAGCTGGAAGACTCTTTTCCCCAGTGAAGGTCATGAACAAAAATATTTGTCATTGGACCCCCTTCGGTTCACTAGGAAGCATCCAACACTGCTAACAGGCAATGAAGGATTGAAGCATAAACATGATCCGTAGCAACACTTGGAGTTGGTGTGTGACAATACAGAATTAGAAGCACATGTGCTAAGCGAGAAGTGTAAGGTAATTGGCATGCTCCAGACGTTAAGGCAAGACATTGACTGGGAGATTAAATTACAAAGGTGTCAAATTCATAGGAGGGATGAAGGCAACAAAGCAGAAATAGTAGGCAAGATGGGAAAAAGAAACATTGTATCAGAAAAGATGTTAAAAAATTGCAGGTTACTTTAACACCCCAGAAGCCACTTTGACTAAATAAAGAAGGTGGGAGTTGAAAGTGGCTGAAACACCTGAAGTCCAGACAGGGCATTGTTTTCCATGTAAAACATGTCAGCAAAGGCAAAAGGAAAACCAGGGCAGACTTCATCTGCTTATTTGTAAGTAGAAGCCTGGAGAGCACTATGGGCTTCCTTCTTGGAAACAAGCCAAACACATACAGCAATAAAGACTTTTGTGAGCATACAAACATCGGGAAACAGGGTAAGCACAGAGGATTGCTGCAAGGCCAATGCGACACTGACATTAGGACAAGGAACTAGCAGCTGGTATAAAGTAAGTCAGGAAAACACTTCTGTCCAAAAGGAAATGGAAATGAAAAGGGAAGGACCTCTATTAGGTCTATCCAGGGAGATGTTATTACCCATAAATGGGGCAATGATACTAAATTTGCATGCAACACTGCTAATTTGCTATCAGCAGGTATAACACAGCCTTACAACCTTCACTGCACACAAAAAGCAGTCATTTCTGGTGTTATATACACTCAAGCAGATGTAATCAGAAAGAATTTACAGTCTAAGACCTAGTATGCACATAAAAATGTACACCCCAAATTTATTGGGATTACACACAGCTTATAAAATTACTTTAGGTTTTTTTGCAAAGAGGGGCAAAAGTTTTATACGCTTACAAAGACCTGACTTGCAAGGTTTGTGCTCCAAGGAGAAGGCAAAGACGACCCAACCCCTAAATATGTTCAATTGTGTCATGTATCTCTTCCACTCCATCTTTCTCTCAATTACTTGCCTTCAAGTATTTCTGCCCTGAAAACACACCACCTTCAACAGTTCTCAATGAAAAATCCAAAAGGCATCAGCAACTCTGAACTTTCAGACATATTTAAAAATGGAGAAGTATTTTGATCACTCTGAAGTTTATTCATGCAGACTATGCTTCTCCTCCAGCAGGAGCCATAATCATAAGGACAGAGTTCAGAGCTTCACTTCCTTATCCAATGCTGTTTGCTATCTCAGTTTTCTGCTATGACCATTATCTCTTTACTTACACCATGAACTCCTGCAGATCTTTTGTGCTTCCTCCTGCCATAAAACACTATTTTGACATATCCAGAGACTTGTAATACAGAGTACCATTACAAACTGATCATTTTTCTACCACTCTATGTCAAACTCGTGCTGTTTATTAATACCATGCTATAAAACTCTACCATAAAATTACTTGTTTCATTAATTCCCCAAGCATCTTATAGGTTTTCAGCTATAACTATCACCACTGTAGTCTGCTCTCCCATTAACACTGGTTTCTCACTCTAGTCAGACTGGAAAGACAAACCATTTCAGCAGCTCCCAGTCTGACAGTTCCTCACTACCCTGACCCATTTTTGAAAGCACAGGGAGATAACTCAACTTGCTTTCAGAAATTTAGACCTGAAGAATTATGGTAATGGTGACATCCCAAAAGCTGGAAGATTAAAACATGAACAAGACTAATCAGACTCTTTATTAATGATTTACATGTATAATCATATAAAAAGAGTAAAAGCCCATTAGTATCTGAACATTTTTTTACTCCAAAAAGCCCATTAGTATCTGAACATATTTTTACTCCAAAAATCAAGAGACAAAATTGGGGAGGAGGAGGTATCAGGAAAAAAGCAGCAAGCAAATAAACAGGGAAGAAAATTCAAAAACCTTTTTTCATAATATTTCACTGCAGAAACAAATGTAGACAACCACTTTCACGCACATTTTGGGTCTTTTTAAATAAACATTACAGGAACCTGCCTTCTGACCTGGTCAGCTTCCTATTTGGGACCCTCAAATCCTGGCAACAGCCACGGAAATAACTCTGCTGTCACCTTGTTCAGCACCCTCGAATCCTGGCAACAGCCACGGAAATCACTCTGCTGTCACCTTGTTCAGCACCCTATCCCACAAAGATGACTAACTGGGGAGCCACTTCTGGGCCCTGAAAATTATATTCCCTATACAAAATGGATCTTAGGAATCATCTGTGTTTCCCATAAATAAGCCCCTACAGGTTAACTCATGAAGAATCAAGTATCTGAAACACAAAGAAAACCAAATCAAAGTCCAAAACATGTAGAAACATCTCACCTGCTAAAAGACCACTTACTTCCGTATTAGAACGGAATTCAGCCCATACATCACTGCAAGGTCTGGCTTGAGTCAGCAACCTGACCGTAACCAAGGAAGAGTCTTTGCACAGTAGCATTTAAGCAACATTTCTTCTCACCTAAGCAAGGCATTTTTCCTGTACACTCCAAAGCCCCTGACTCCAGGCTTCAGCTGGCTCTCCAGCATACAAAGCGGGGATCATTTGAGTCACTTGTTCCAGGCTACCACACAGACAATTATTAGTGCAAAGAAGAATCCAGAAAAGCCATCAAAACACACAGCACTTCATGCTCATTGATGAACTTTCTATCAGAAGCCACAGAAAATATTTCTGTAGCACAGGACACGAGCAGACTACCAGCATGACAGCTTCTCAGAGGACTCTGTTTCTCCTGGAGAGTTGATAATACAAGTAGAAATATCAAAATATGCCCCACAACTTTCCCAGTGTTGTTAGATCATGTGTAAGCTGATGACAGGTATGCACATTGCAGATGCACACACCACCACTCACTGCAGCTTAGAAATGAGATCCTACCTTTCCAGTACTTGAATATGTCACTGTCGTGGTTTAACCCCAGCCAGACAGCTTGTTCACCCACTCCCCCCCTTCTTGCCCTCTCCCTACTCCTGGAGGGATGGAGAGGAGAATCAGAAAGAATGTAACTCCCACGGGTTGAGGTAAGAACAGTTTAGTAACTAAGGTATAACACATATCACTACTGCTACCACCAATAATAATGATAAAGGAATAACAAGGGAAGAGAATACAACACCTCATCATCAGGCAACCGATTACTCGCCCCCCCTCCCCCCCCCAGCCCGACCAAGCACCAACTGATACCTCCTCCAACCCTGCAGTCCCCTAGCCCTTCTGGGTAACTCTCCCAGTTACATCCTGGGCATGACGTGCTGTGGTATGGAATACCTCTTTGGTCAGTTTGGGTCAGGTGTCTCGTCTCTGCTTCCTCCTGGCTTCCCTCCTCCCTGGCAGAGCATGAGGCTCACAAAGTCCTTGGCCAAACCAAAACATCATTTTTATCAGCTTTGTTCCCAGCCCGAAAGTCAAAACACAGCACTGCACCAGCTACCAAAAAAGAGAAAAAATGACTGCTAGTGCTAAACCCAAGACATTATCCACCCCTTATTCCATACCATTCACATCATGCTCAGATCCCACATTTTCAATATATCATCACTCTGATCTCAGTGCACTTCTATTTTAATGCATGGACTAGTCCCTATAAAGCTGCTGAGTCCACCTGGTCCATGATGTCAGGCTTCATCTCTTGTAACAGTCTTTCAGAACATGAGAGGCTATGTGCAGTGTTCACACTTGTGAATAACCTGGCAGTAGTGTCCATTGCTAAGTCCAATCCTCGATCATGAGTCCATCTCTATGTAGCATCTCTGCTCTGATGGCCTTAAGGCTCATGGGCCCACCAGGCTCAAAATAATTCACTGTCCCCTTCAGCAGTTTCTGCAGCTTGTTGCTGGGGACTCCATACAGCTGCCTTCCATCTCCAATGCTTCCAGAGCACTGGAGGGGCCCAGTGGACTAGATACTTGCCCATACTGTCCCACACACTCTGCCACTCATGACTGTCCAGCCTTGGGGAAAAACTCTTGGTCTCCCCATATCGTTGTCTAACCCCAGACAAGACCCAAACCCGACTCTGCTTAACTTTTGATATCAGACAAAATGGCGGTGGGTAAAACACACTCTTGTGTGTGTGCCAACATGCTGATCCCCATCACAGTCAGCAGGCAGGTCCCAAGGGTACCCAAAGGCCATCCAAAACCTTCAGAACTCTCAAGCGATGCTGCTGTACTTGTCACTGGGGCTGGTGTAGCTGCTGCGCTTGCCGGCTCTCCCACCACCAGCTTCTCTTTTTCTAAATCCATCTGTTCCTCCTCTGCCTTGCTGGGAAATGCTGCGGGGTCTCCTGCATCCTCCTGGGGCTCAGCTGTCGCAGGGCTGAGCTCGGCCACAGGGTTCGGCTCCTCCGTCGCCCTCTCCCACTGCTCGGCAGCCGCCTCCTTCCGCTCCTCGACCGCCCCGACCTCCTCCACCGGAAGTCGCTCCCTGCCGGCCTCCAGCCCCACTCCCACTTGGTCCCCAGGGGCACCCCGGGCCACTTCAGCAGCTGCCGGTTCCCGGGGTTGCTCCCTCTCGGCTCCCCACGGCCTCACGTAGACGGAGGCGAGCGCGAGGGCCAGGACGGTGAGGAGCAGCCGGACGGCCAGGGACCAGTCCACGGCCACGTCCGTCCCGCCCTGCTGCTGGAGCCCACCCGTATTACAAGTCATTGCCATAAAGTACAGTGAGACAGGAACCTTAGCCCAAGCCCCACACTTGATAAACACTAACACAGCAAATACCGGCTCTAAGTAAGTTACAACATTCTGAAGCTGTGAGATCAAGAGGAGCAACTCTGAGAGCCAATAAATCAGCGTTGTGACGAGTGACTATCAATCCAGTCAGATCTGTCATTATCTCAACCCCTTGTGCCCCACGTTGGGTGCCAAAAAGAACTCTCATGGTTTAACCCCAGCCAGACAGCTTGTTCACCCACTCCCCCCCCCCCTTCTTGCCCTCTCCTCCTCCTGGAGGGATGGAGAGGAGAATCAGAAAAAATGCAACTCCCACGGGTTGAGGTAAGAACAGTTTAGTAACTAAGGTATAACACAAATCACTACTGCTACCACCAATAATAATGATAAAGGAATAACAAGGGAAGAGAATATAACACCTCATCATCAGGTGACCGGTTACTTGCCCCCCCCAGCCCAACCAAGCACCAACCGATACCTCCTCCAACCCTGCAGTCCACACTTGCCCTTCCGGGTAACTCCCAGTTACATCCTGGGCATGACGTGCTGTGGTATGGAATACCTCTTTGGTCAGTTTGGGTCAGGTGTCTTGTCTCTGCTTCCTCCTGGCTTCCCTTCCTCCCTGGCAGAGCATGAGGCTCACGAAGTCCTTGTCCAAACCAAAACATCATTTTTATCAGCCTTGTTCCCAGCCCGAAAGTCAAAACACAGCACTGCACCAGCTACCAAGAAAGAGAAAAAATGACTGCTAGTGCTAAACCCAGGACAGTCACTTAAAGGCAACTTCAGCAACTCTGCTGGGGCTTGTTAACACTGTCAACAAAAAAAATAAAGGGAAAGAGGAGTCAGGAAGGAAAGGAGTATATCAGAAAACAAAGTGGCTTGTTCACAAGTAAAAATGGGAGTAATTCCTAACTTAGTACCTATATCCAAAGCAAAGTAATGGTTCCTGTAATTCTTACGTAAATTAAGGAAAACTTAAACCTGCAGAACTGAGCAGAACACTTTGGTAATACAAAGCCTACACCATCGGGGACAAGCCACTTCTTCCACACAGCTGTGCTGCCTGGGGCAAGTGCCACTTACCCTCAGGAGACAGGTCTGCATGGGGAGGACCTTGGGGTAGTGTCACACAGGACTCTGTGCAAACAGATTTGTATTGCAATTCATACCAGGTCTGAGGCTGGACATGCCACAACTTCTCAACATCAACAGAGGACCCTATTCCCATCTTTCATGAATTCCAATCCAATCAAATAATATAAATTTTTTTTTCTAAAACAGCCTCAAGTTCAGGTTTTTCAGTCTTCCATTGACAGCACCCTTTAACTGGCTTCAGTCTCTGCAGAGAGCACAGGAGATGCTGCCAGCTCAGCAATCAGCTGGGAACCTGACACTGAACTATTAGCCAAGCTCTTAGTCTGTGTTCGAAGGATAGTTTCAGGATGCAGCGGGGGGGGCAGGAAACTGGCTTTCCTTTTTCCATCACTCTGGGACTGTGGTTAGGTGCCTATCCCTGGGAATAGCAGGGAAAAGAACTCTGACAAAGACTGGGGGCTTAGGTCCTATTTACAGTGCATATGCTGGATCTTATTGATACCACTTACTTCAGTAGGCATAACATACACTCTCACACATACAGATCAATCCTTAAGGGTCCATTACTCTGCTGCTCCAAAAAGCACCTGAGCTCATAACATGAACATTTTTACAGCTCTCAGAAGAAATCTTTCTAAGTTCATCTACTTTTTGCAAGCCAACCTTGAAAGACTAAACCAGATGTTTAAAAAACAAAATAAATCATAAATGAACATGTAAAAACTCATGTCATAAGCTCAGGAACATAAAAATCAAAGTTTAATTATGAAAGAAACCTAGCCTAATTAATCTGATGTACAGATCAATGCAATCCAGTCCCCCTTTAATGACCGGTTGAAGCCAAGGTTATTGGAAGTATTATTTTTATGCCTTTCTACAAATTATTCCACAAACTATAAACAACATCTTCAAGCGCAAATGAACTATATACAAAGATGAGTATAAATTAATGAAAGCCATTTATGATTATACTGTGACAAGATAATTTTGTATCTTTTCACAGTTCTGCATTAAGTGGAGCATATTTTGTATCTATGATATCTGCAAATATCTATGATATTTGTAGCCAGTGTACACCCGCCTTTAAACCACCCAGGTCGTAAAACACAGAATTAAACGCACTTCCGTCACTTAAATACCAGCCATAAGGCCCTTTGAGTATTTACTGAACTCCCGACAAACCCTCGGTGTAACCATCCCAGCGCAACTCCTTCTCTCCCATGCAAGCCTACCTTGGCAACACTACTACAGCCAAGCAGCAACATCCCCAGCTGGCAATTAACACATTCCCTGAAGCAATACTTGCTTACACTAACCTTATCAGCGGAGAAGGCACAGATAACAACTGAACTGCAGAAGTTTAAGAGATGTGGGGCCTCAAGGAGCTTCCCCCCCACCCTCGCCGGCTCCTGCCGGGGTAGGAGGCACAGACTACCACAGTACAGCACACCCCACTTCGCACACCACCTCAAAACTAGACACCGGAAAAAATCCACCCTGGGAGCCTGTGCGGGTGTCGCAATGCAGACAGAGAAGCACATACTGCGTTCCTGCCCGCAGGAGCAGGGAATCACGTACTTCAATCATGGCGCCACCGCTTCCCTCACACTGCTGGGGTCGCGCTCCAGAACGTTCTATGTAGCCCCGCCCCTCCATCACCTGTACCCGCCGCGCTGGAAAGTACCATCAGCTCCACTGGGTGGGGGGAGATGGTAGCAGAAAGCTGGCGCTTCTGAAATGTTCTATCATTCACACTGAAATACTCCAGGCCGAGCCGGAGGGATTGAGCAGAGTGGTCGTTTAAAGTCATTTAACGCAGCTGCTTCGCTAGAAGCAGTGACACTGTCTTTCCCGCCCTTTGCAGCACAATGGTTGGTTTTGGCCGCCCGCCTCCCGTCACAGCGGAGCAGTGTGGGGGGTTATGGCGGGCGTTGCCTGTGGTGGGTGCTGTGTCAGAGCAGAGCTGGATCCCCTTAGAATGGGGAGGGTGTGTGCTTCCCAGCAGGACTCTGTTCTTCGTGCCAAAACCAGCAAAAATGACGACAATAACGCAGTGCCCTTTCATACAAACCATGCACTTAGGCATCGCAGTGATAAATCCTGGGGCTGCCCTACTTAGGGCAACTAAGATGATTAAGGGAGTGGAGCATCTCCCTTATGAGGAAAGACTGAGGGAGCTGGGTCTCTGTAGTTTGGAGAAGAGGAGACTGAGGGGTGACCTTATTAGTGTATATAAATATATAAAGGGGGAGTGTCACGAGGATGGAGCCAGGCTCTTCTCAGTGGCAAACAACGATAGGACAAGGGGCAATGGGTACAAACTGGAACACAAGAGGTTCCACTTAAACTTGAGAAGAAACTTCTTCTCAGTGAGGGTGACAGAACACTGGAACAGGCTGCCCAGGGAGGTTGTGGAGTCTCCTTCTCTGGAGACATTCAAAACGCACTTGGACACGTTCCTGTGTAACCTTATCTAGGTGTTCCTGCTCCGGCAGGGGGATTGGACTAGATGATCTTTTGAGGTCCCTTCCAATCTCTAACATACTGTGATACTGTGATACTTCCCTCCCAGTCAGTGCAAGCTGGGGTCAAGGGCAGCCCCAGCTGCTCCCACCTTGACAACTGCTCCAGCTCAGAACACAACAGGTACTTTAAACACAGCTTGTGTCCTACCCTTTGGTATTTAAACTTCTAGTTTCCTTTCTAGTTTGACAGTCTGTTAGCAGTGCTCCCAGACTCACAGAGACTGGAACAAAGCAAAGATCATGGTTTGGCCTGCGGTGCTGTCTGACGGTACAAGGCTGTTAGCTGTCCCCAGAAGTCACAGCTGCATAAGTATCTCCCATCTCTTGGTAGAATTTTGCCTTTGTGCTTCTGTTCTCAAGCTTACAGCTAAGAGCCTTTTCCTTCAGACCTCCCTCCTGCCTTTGCTGCTGAGAGGAATATACAGGGAATGACCTGTTGTTCCAAGAGGGGCAAAAATACTTTATCAGCCGTAAGACTGGTTGCTTTTCTTCTGGTCACCCTCTCCTATCTCACAACCCCTTTTTGTTCCTCAGGGGAAGGACGGAGCATTGCCTGCTCTCTCCAGAACTTAACCTACTTTGCTGGAAGAAAGAAGCAGGAGGGGTATCGAATCCCAGCAGCGATTTCCCACAGGCAGAGTGTGAAGACTGATGTGTTTCACCCTAACACAAATCCAGCTCCAACAGATTTATGATTAAACTCTAAAAATTGGCAATACCAGAAGGAATTAGTATTGTAGAAGATCTTCCAGTCAGAGGGGTTTTGGATTAGAAGGGCAGGGAGCCTCACCAAGAGACAGATTCATCCCGGTTGGACATTGCTTTCTGCCTCTGTGAACTGAGAGTAATTTTGAGCGGGCAGTACCTGAGACATGAAGTACATCTGGTTTACCCTGGTGTAACATGAGTCTGAGCTTTGAATTTTTATGAACACAGAGAAACAGCTGCAGAAGTTAAAACTCCCAATAATCCCCCTCGGTAAAGTATTTGGCCCAAAAAGGAGTATATAAACTCACAGGCTTTGTGCATCATTTCGCATACGTGCTATTCAGGTCTGCTGCTTCTCAGCACACACAGCACAACAGCCCATTCAGCCATGCATGTAGCATTAGATTTTAAAAAAGGGTAAAACTTGTGAGTGATCCAGACATTTACATCAACCCCACCTGATGCAGCAGGTGGCCTTTCAAAGCACCTGCAGTTTATTTGCCATTGAGATAACCTAGGAGGTCCAAAATGACAAATCAGGGTAGCATCATAGCGTGGAATCAATCTGAGAGAAAACCAGACCTTTTCTGCCATTAAAAAGTTCTTCACTGCCAGTCCTTACATTCCTGGTCACAGTCACGCTGTTCGTGGGCCAGCAGAGGTCGGGAGGAGACATCTTCCACAGCAAGAACAAGTAGGATAACTTTCCCCACAGCTGTGGGTAAACTGAGAGGATGATACAGGCTGTCAGAAGTATTCTCCTTCGTGTTATTAACTACTGCCAGTAAAGCAGTTGCCCCTTGGCTCAACAAAAAAGTACATTTTCTAAAAGGGAGCTTGGGCCTAGAAAAGCAGAAAATGTGTCTGACTTCATTTAGAAAGAAGAGACAGCAGAGAACTCAATTTGTAGCCTGCATCATGCTTTAAGATCCTGCATGATGAGAGCTGTTCTACTTTCAGGGTCCTATGCTGGCAATCCTTAATTACACTGAGCAACATTTCATTGCTTGAATAAAGCCATAGGGTTCTGCAGATCTGTTTGTGTGAAGTAGTATTCAGACAGCTGTAGTGTGGCTTTGGTGCTCATTGCTTCTCCTGTTTCTTCCTATAACATGAGAGCTCCTAAATGCTTTTCCAAAGAAGCCAGAGAGAACATTGCATGTATGCTCCTTTTTCGTATAAGTGAAATGCATCACTGCCCTTTACAGTCATTATCAAAAGCTGTATTTAAGCTCCGAGTATGGCACAGTCATTTTTACTGCATAACATGTTTTGGGCTAGTTTCACTTTTGTCTAAGTATCTTGGTTTGTTGTGGGTTCTCCTTCCAAGATACATACTGTGAAGTAGAGACTTTTACTGAATACTTGGTTCAAGAAATTGGGTTTTAGATATTAGGAAAAATCAAAAGAGTAGCTCCAGGGGGCAAATTTACCAGGTCAGAGCTCTGAAAAGTGTTACATAGGCTTTCTGACACAAAAACCAGTTTGGGACAGTTGGGAACAGGCTTCATTTGGGCAATAGAGTTTGACGTGGCTGTGACTGAGCATGATTGAAATCCACTTTAGAGCTCCTAGAACAAGAAGATAAGTCAGATCTACCACTTCAGAATTATTTCTTTCATATCTTTTATTAGCAATACTATGAAGCTCTGGTTAACAGTGTAGCAGCTGCAAAATATCGAGGTCACAGCTGCAATTTGGGGAAACAAGCAGAAGTTTAATTTGTGACCCAATCTGAAACTCTGAGATGTTCTTCCTTTGTCAGCATATTCCTGCCACCAGACAGGCTCTTAAAGCATGCAGTAAGGAGCTGTTTGCCAGTGCAGGGGTAGCTGTGCCACACGAGAATTCAGGATGAGAAATGAGACAAATTGCTTTCAACTCAGCACAGCAAGTTTCAGAAGGACTGTGAAGGGCTGTGAAGGTTTTTCAAGTCACCCAGAAGGAGCTGGGTATCACACTCCTACTGAAAGACCACAAGTATTTAAGCAATGAACTCCTCCTTTGCACTTTGGAGGAATAGAAAGGAACACTAAACAAATAGTGAACACCAGCCTGCTTTCAAAGTCATCGATGAGAGCTTCCAATCCTGGCCAGGCATTTGAAAACATTCAAAGCTGCAGACAAAAGCCTTTAAAGTCTCATCTGTGTAGTCAGAGAGAAAAAGCCGCTTGCTGTGCTCAAAGGGCATTCCTAATGGACACTTTTCCAGACGTGTGACGTGTTCCAGCTCTCTGTGAAGTTGTCGCTTGCAGCCGTGCTGAAATGTTTTCTGCAGTCATGAGAGCAGGCTGCAGGAACTTAATCCTTGTCATCACCTTGGTGACTCACCTTGCAGTTTCAATTGGACAAATTATCCTTCACATCTCCTCTTCAGAAAAACAAACGGCTGTGTGGAGTTGTTAGCGCAGAATGGCTGCCACGTTCCAGCCTGGGCAGATGGATTACAGCAGTGAGTCATCAAATTGAATGTACAGGCACGATAGCTGCCATTTACCAAGAAGCCTAAACTTTATTTATTTCTCTGGAGTTAAATATCTAAACCAATTGCATTCTGCTAAAACATCTCAACAGTGTACCTACTTACATGGGTACTGGTAGGTGTACACTGCAGGAGCTTCAAGTTTACAGGATACTGATTACTGAGCAAGAAGTAACTGCGACACAGTATGCAACAACACCAGCATGGTTGGGAACAGGGGATGAATCATTGTAGATACAAGATGTTGAACTGATCTCAGAGTAAACAGTGACAATGTTCAGGCCAAATGTGGGCAAATAAAAGTTTCATTCTTTTCATTTTAGCATCCTTAAAAACAGCTTCCTCAAGGGCTCTGACCCATGAAGCAATCTGGGACAGAGATGAGAACTTTTGTTGATGGTAGTTTTTGTTTATTGACAAACCAGAAACTCCAGGGGAAAAAGAGCCATTCCTTTGAACCATATCCACACAAGCTCTTATTGTTTTCAACTGAGATATCCCTATAAGTAAATAGATTTCTATGAATATTTATACAAATATCTCTGAGTATGTAACCTAAGTGGTGGTAAAGCTGAGATGCAAATTGTCTTCCATGATGAAGACCAGATTATGTCCTATTGTATTTTTAATGTCTTCTTTCATTCCTCTTCAACACCCTTGCCAGTTATTTATTCACTTACGGTCACTGAACAGCCTAATGAGCAAGGACCTGAACACATCACATCAAAAGATATTGATGTAATAACAAGAGAATATATGCAGAGGAGAAAAGAAACCAGCTGGCAAAATAAGTAAGGAAATTAACTCTTTCCATGTAAAATAACTGATTTTGGCATCAGAATTGAAAATCACAACATGTGAGAGACCAAGAGAAACCTCTGTAATACAGGTCCTGCTTTCAGCTACCTTACTCCCCTGTTGAACAGCCCCAGTTAGCTGCCTTCCTGTTGCTGAATCTGTTGAGATTTTGTTTATGAAAGTGTGATTCATCTTACCTAGCCCCTCCTGCACCAGTGATTTCAGATCTGCAATGCTATTTCAAATATTTCTTGTGCTGTGATAATAAACAATAAACCCAAACCTACAACGCTCAGAGTCAGTCAGGATGTTCTGACTGTGGATTTTCTTTGCCCAATACAGATGGCTCTAACACATCACATGAAGAGCATCACCTGCACATAGTGCTCCTTTGTTAAACAAGGTGACTGCGGGGAGACACTCTGAGGTAGAGACTTTGGTCCTTTAGCCATCAAGGTTTCAGAAGTTACTCCATCAGATGCACCAAGCACCCCTGGAAGTGTCTCGTTCACAAGTTGTCTCATTGCTAGAGACACCATTTGTCCATGTGAAACATGCAAATTATCTAATGGATATAAATCAAGTTACCATTGCAAAATCTGAACAGAACCCCCGCCCCCTGCAGCCCTGGTAACTAGGTGGGGGAACAGGTGTACAAGTTAGGAATATTTTTAGGTTTGTTTTGAAGCCAGTGAATAAGATCCCAAGCCCACGCAGACTCAGACTCCCTGTTTAATTTATAAATAAGGTGTTACTACAGCCACATTTGTGATTGTAACATACTTTGACCTTAAAATTCAATAAGATTTCAGTTTATGTAATCCCAAAAGACTCTGTGGGACATGCCAAGTCTTTCTCCCCCTTTCTCCCCTCTTTTTTTTTTCTGTCAGTGAAACTTAAGAATTTAATTCTAGTTCATCAGAGCAAGATCTACCCTTATACTCTGAAGTTGCGTGGTTACATTTCATCACAGATCTAAATCCTTGTAGCCCACAGACAGCTCCATCATCTCTCTATTTAGTTACAAATTATCGTCACTTAGACCAAAAATCTATCATGAATTGGATGAAGGCCATCTCATGGAACCATTTTGCTATTTTCTGTGCCCTCCCTTCAAGCAGCAAGGGTCTCCTCTTCATCTCTGCCAGAACCCTAAGTGAAACAAGATGTTTAAATTACTTTATCTAGCCCTGGTTCAGTGCTTTTACCAATGGAGCAGGCAACTAATTTGGTGTAGAAAAAAGGGCACAATCAGATTCGTCACTGACTTTGTGGACCTTTTCTGAGACTGATAATGCAAAATACCAAGTGGCTCTGGATCTGTCACTGCATCTAGGCAAGGTGGGCAGACATCTACTGAAAAACAAACAACAGCTCTTGTGACTGAGCAGGCTCTTATTCTCCTGTAGGCATTCACACCAGTGATAGAAAAGCAGTCTTCAAGATCCTTCACGCAACATCCTACCCAGGCTGCTGGACATACAATAGATATAAAGAAAGCAAAGAGAATTGGTCTGTTTTATCAATGTGATGGTGGAAGATGTTTTCCTTGTTTGTAGCTGTATGAATAATTGACGGTTTAATTAACTTTTCATTCTAGATAAAGAAGTGTGACTGAAAGATGATAAGAGCATGGTCATGGCGGGGGGTTGGACTAGGTGACCTTTGAAGGTCCCTTCCAACCTAAACTGTTCTATGATTCTGTGATTTTAAGAGCACTATAAGCCATCAAGCCTGAGACCTTCCTGCTGATATCAAACTTTTGCAGAGGGATGCTAAGGAAACTACTCACAGGAAGAAAACTAGATGCATCCTGTCATGCTCTGTCAATGGCACCATCTCGTTCCTTAACCTCCAGAAAGCAAGTCTACCCTCTGCACTGGGCACAGGCTGCTTGCAACAGCAGCTACTGGCAGGAAGCACAGAGGAACCTTGTCAGCAAATTAGGTGCTGATTACATTCAGATGAACCTTCTCCAGACCTTCACTGTGACCACATCAAGACCTAACAAGGTAGAATTCCATACTGCTTGTTTAACACCAAAGAGGTTTCATTTCCCATGTTACAGTTATACCTGCCCAAACATGTATTTGGAGATCTTAAAAAAAATGGAGGGGTGGGTGTGGAAAATTAACACTGAGATGAGACAAAAACAACCAAAAAGCCAAGGCAGATGTTAAGTTAGAGAAGAGTCTGGGCTAAGTTTATATGATTTGCTTACTTTTCCAGGTGATTACATCCCTCTAAGGCTGTCTTTCCAGATTTGCATCTGGAAGGGGCATCTTGAAAACAATACAAACAAAAGCAGAAACAAGAAAAATGACTGATGCTAAAATCTGGATGAAATTTTGAAGCTGAGGACTGAGAGAGAAAACGGAACAAAAGATTAGGTCTGTTGGTAGGAGAACACTAAGAAAAAGGTGGGACATGGGTGCATGAAGGACATGTGTGAGGAAGCAGGAGGGATTGGCTGTAGTTGAGTAGGACTTGAAAGTAGCAGGCACGAGGCAGGATCCTCAGCCTGTTTGCATTGGCATTGCTGCTTTGCCTCACCACAGCGGTACAATTTACACCAGCTGATGATCTGGCCCCATAGCTGCAAGTCTGAGGATAGACCATATTCATCCCACGGCTATAAACCTTCCCCACCCTAGGAAAACAGGCAGCGTAATCTGGTTCCTGGGCTTGCTGGAGCCAAGTGGAAAAGGTGCCAAACACCTGAAGATCCCATATGTGAGGCTCTTTATTTGGGTGGGGGAAGACAATAAAACAATTTTACTGCCAAATAAGTGTCCCTGATGCCTTCCTATAGAGAAACAATGACATCCAGTGGTGAGTTACATTAATCACGGGGGCTTTACATTAAGTCAATCCCAAGAAATCACAGCTCATACCTGTTCCAGGGAAGGGGTCTGTTGCTCTATCCATTACCCACAGGCAGTGCTATTCCAGCCCTTGGAGACTTTAGGACTGTCCTTGCTGCTTTCTTTTCTGTTAAGCCAAGTGCCTCTGCGTTTTTCTTTCAGCTGCAATTCTGAAGTCCAGCTTTAAGTGCTCAAAGTCTAACAGAGGCTTGATAGCTTCAAAGAGAAACATCTCCACGTGATACCAGTATTATCTTCCTGAGCAACTGAAGGCTTCTAAGCTGGCTAGGTGAAATAGAGTTTGCAGTGCCAGCAGAGCAACTTATTGCCTGGCACTGTCCTCCCCATGCCAGTGGGGACTGTCTATGCCCCTGGCCTGGGCACAGACTGACAAGCAGCTCCTGGCTAGAAGATAGAGGGAAAAGGTGATTAAGGGTACAGTATCTCAAAAAACCTTAAGATGATCTGATATTTGCACAGCATTTTCCTCCCCTTCTCCCCAACCCCAGAAGAGGTCGATGCCCATCTGGAGCACGATGAACAGTCACAGGCTGGAGACATCACAAAACTGCATGTTTATGCTGTTTTGTCCACATCCCCAGTGGAGGCAGACGACCTTTGATTTGCTGCTTTTATCCTGCTTCAGCTTGTCTCCCACTGCTACTTCAGGGACTAACACCTCAACCCCAGTCTATACAGTTTTATCTGTTTTCAGCTCATTTTTGGGTTTTTACTATATACTATTGTTTATGGTTTACATTTGAAATTTTAAAAATAATACATTTCATTGATCATACATCCCCTTTCTGTGATCTCAGTGCATGATGAGCTCTCTGAAGAGAACAGAAGGGGGACTTACTTAAATGAATTGAGAGGTGACACACTTAGCAGCAAGGTACTTTATCTTGGAGTAAACTGTCACACCATCACTACTCAGAGGGGTCTGGATGAAGAGCCACTCTCCAGAAGTGGATTTCTTTCCTAAGTTTGTCCAGAACCCAATCTTTCTAAGCTTTATTTCTTTTCTACTATGTAGGCCTCTTACATAGACTGATATATCTGCTATAACAAGGTACAAGAAGAGGTAGCAGTGGTACACGTGTTGTATTACTGGGAGGCCCAGTGGAAGATGTCTAGAATTATTTTGTATAAGCTCTTGGGATGAAAACACCTACCTGTAGGCTTGTCAGAATGAGCTAGTTACTGGGTTCCTAACAGGATTTTGTCATGTAGGTACTTTCAGAAATCCCATCAAGACCAAAGACTGCCCCAATTATTTCTATCGAAGCCACACAAAAAAACTTGTGCTGAATCAGATACTGAGGAAATGCTAAAGTGCACCATCAGGATTGAAGCCCTGTTGAGTAAACTGCTTTAAAAGCACACAATTGGGACTGATTCTCCCTCTAATTTATTTATAACCTTCACACTAAAGATGTACAGAAGAGACAGGGAGGCATATAGAGGAGAGAAAACTTTGCTTAGGGGCACACAGCAAAGCCTCAAATTCAACACCACTTTTTGTAATTGTGATGTTTATACCAATTGCTTGCCTACAGCCTTTGGAGATCAGGTCCATGCTAAAACTTTTGTCCTGTTTCCTTTTTACTAACTGATCCTCATATTAGGGAGCAATGTTAATTTGAGGAGTGGATTAGTTTTCCTGGTATCTTTCTTAAACACCTCACTCACATACTCTCTGACCCTTTCTTCTTCCAAGCTAAACAATTCTCACTTTTGCACTCTATCCTCAGATGTAAACCCCACCCAGCCTTCTAACCATCTCATGACATGCTTTTGGTGGACTTCCAAACCAAAGAGGTTTCCAAACTGAACCTCTAAAATGTTTGAGGTTTCCCCATCTCAGTACAGTACTTTCCAAGAGCACACTCCCATTGATTCTGGAGGCAGCCTTGAATCAAAACTAACCGTAATGCAATCAGGAACAAGTCTGGCTACTTTTTAATGAGGAAATGTGCTCTTGGGAAGTATCGTGCACTGAGGGACAAACCTCAAACACATTGGAGGTTCTGCTCGTAAACCTCTTTGATGTAGAAGTCTCACCCAATGGCAAAGAATTGATAATGGGGCATGCACAGAATCATGCCAGCCATGACATGAGAGAGCTATTATCATGGTGGGCAGGCAACACAGTCCCCAGTACACACCCATGCTGCTGACGGGAGCAGTCCTAAGTTTTAGAAAGAAAAGAACATTTCATTACCAATAATAAACAAAAAAAAAATAACCCAGAAGTATGCAATTCAAGCTAACAGTCACTCCTCCCCACCCCATAAACAGAAATTCCCGCTGCAGTTGCATTTAGTAGAGCCAGTTCTAACATTGCTCTCAAATCTGCAGCTGCAGAGCACCCCAGCCAAGCCAGGTTCACATGATAATGGAGCTTTAACTGCTCATTGTTCCACTAGACAGAGGAATCAAATTTGCTGGGATGCATCACCCTTTTTTTTATTAATCTAAACCAAAAGACTTAAACTCTGGAAGAGTGAATTTTGCTTCTGGTGCATGTCACAGTTCCCGCACGGGGACAATTCCATCTACAGCACAAAGTCATTATAGTCTCAGCTTCAAGGCTGGCATTTTATTTCAAGATGCAAAACCCCATACCTTCTACATCAAAGACCTGTCGTGTTAGGTAGGTGGTAACAAATGCTAGAGAAATAACCCTGAAACCAAGGTAGAGTGAGAAAACAAAACAAAGTGGCAGACACTCTATGAGTGTATGCCTGCTCATCCATCTGCCTCTGCTCCAAGTCCTGCAGGTGAGGACAGAGGTGATTCTCATTCATGCAGAGAACATTTTCATTGTGCTAAGGAGAGTTAGTCTTCTCCAAGTCATGTGTTTGTCTTACACAGGACACCAAATTCTGCTGACTGGTTTCCGCCAGGCTCCTCATCCTCTTTCTTTCATCCCTGTCCCCAGACGGATACAGACCCAACTACCTAAGAGTTCAGTTCATCATCAAAGTACTGTTAAAAGGCTTTTATGTAAAAACAGAACTAACTCTTGTTTCTTACAAAGTCCAGGAAAACAAGGCATTGTTGTATCATAGTAACAGACTCTTCACTGTGCAATATTACTCTCCTTCGAAGAGACTTGTGACAGGTCACAAGAGGGTTATGTACCTGCAGCCTCCGGAAAGGAGGGGACAAAATTAGTACTGAACCTGTTAGAACAATTCCAAGCAAGTGTGAGCAACTGCTAGTATTGTGATGTCCAGCTGAGTAATATCTTATTTCTAATTTTAACATTCAAGAGGAACTTTTTGTTTGGCCTGGCTTGCCCAGAGAGCCATTGGCAGTTGCCTGTGGCTTAAACACGGCTATGTCAGGAATGCAGGTTGGCATCCTGTGTCTCGATGGGTTGTGTTGCTTCTCAGTAAACTCTCACTTCCTGTTTGCCCCACTGTCGGCCTGTACGAAAGCCACCGAGCAGGACACTTGCAGGTCATGTGGCTCAGTTCCCGTTCACTGTAGGCTCTTCAAAACTTCTGGTTGTGTATCTCTGGGTCTCCTACTCAGGTGAAACAGAAGTCACAACCAAGCTCTCAAGTGTTAGCACTTCCATTTTTTCTCCAATACCTTGTGTAATATGGAAAGCTGAGCAAATAGGCTGGAGAAAGTAAGATGTGAACCAAAGTGAACCTTTCACTGTAAGGTCTGGAAAGATTCCATTAACTTCGTATCAGTACTATGTAACTTTAGATTGTCTTTTCATTCTTTTATCTACTGAGAGCAGCACCAAAACACTGCACTCACATTTGTAACTGCACATTACACTCTTTCCTTGGTTAACTAAACATGATAACTCAATATCAGCAGTAGCCCTGAGCTCTTACTTGCCTAAGACCGGGAGGACTGATGAGGAGAGGAGGTTATACCCTCTGTTTCAAACTTCTGAATGAAAAGGAAGCTTTCCAGAGGCAACAACCCCTTATCTGCCCCAATTAAAAAGTTCACAACACTTCTGCGAGAGAACTTAGATAAGCCTCACTTGACCCAACCATTTGATCCATTCAGGTTTAGACAAGATAATTCCAAAGTACATTAGTTAGATGAGACTAAATCAGCCTTAAAATTAGATGCGAAAGACTGACCTCATTTTTCAGTTCCTAGCCCTTCTTCACATTCAAGTTGTTTAGTGTGGTATTTCCTATTACTTTCATGAATTTACTTTAAATAAAATGAAAGCCTGGCTTAGCTGTTACGAGTCTTAGTAAGTTGCACAGTCCTCTCTTGCTAGTCGACCTAAAATTTTCCTTCCTCTTTCCCTTGAGATCCCAACTTGTATTTCATTGTGTGATTCCTCTTCCCACTTAGAGCTTTCATGTATTTAAACTCCTTGTCTCTTCCTTGTGCCATCACTTAGTCAAACTCCCAATACTTGCTTTACTTTTAATTATTTCCCCCCAGTTTTTTGTCTCCCTCACCTGGTTATTTTCATGGCTACTTCATCGCAGCAACTCACTGATATATTCCATCCAATTGGGACACACAACTGAACACAACATCCCAAATCCCATGATGCTAGTAACATCGCAGCAAAAGGCATAAGTATCTATTTAATATCTGATTTGCTGTCTCCCCATAACTCACAGGTCATGCCCAGTAATACTGCTTCCCAAATCCCTCTGTCTGATTAAGTACTTGCAGTTTCCTTTAGACATATTAGCCACATTTTTCTAACCTGAATCATGTTTGTTTTCTTCTTATTATAGCACTAATCTCTTGAGGCTTCTTTTGTGCAAGTGGATGGAAAGAGCTTTTTCCCCTTATTATTGCACAAGAGGGTTTTATGTCTCTGGATGTGTCATAATAAAATGGTTTTGGTAGCAGCAAACCTAATTCCTGTTGTTATTAAACTATAACACACTTCAGGACAACTTAGTCATTGTGGAATAATACTGTCTTATGAGCACCACATATACCTTGCAGGAAGTGCTGAAGTAAGAGGGTATGGGCTAGAGATAGACAAGGAGGAAGGATTTACAGGCTGAGTAAGAAATTAAATTCATCTACTCATACTGAATTAGTTAAAAAGAGAAAGGAAAAAAATAAACCCAACAAACCTCTAGTCACTAACAGCTACATTTTTCTGTTACTCAAGTAATGTTGCAGTGACCCCCTTCATATAGGTGAAGGACAGCAGAAAGCAGGGTAGGAAATTTTGATTTTTAATCATATAAATTTTTTAATGAAAGTAATGTAATCCAAACTTTGCCTCAGCAAGGGCATAATATATGTCCTACAGCAACTATTGTCTATTTAATGACAAATATGTACATATATATGTATACTGCTATACAAATATGTATATATGTATGTATACTGCTAGAATTCTCTAGTGGCTGGTCTACTATACATCTACACCCAGACTTGCCAAACAACCTTCTTTGACCCAGACAGTCAAACTTCAGGTTTGGTTAGACTGTAAACTTGTCAACAAGAAGACCAAATTGACAGCCTGACAGTACAGGAGAGCTCCCTCCAAGGTATTTAGGGGACTGGAAGGTTTTGTGGCTCAAGTTTGTTGGTAATCCAGTATCATGTGACAAAGCTGAAAGATAAGGTATGGCAGAATAAAAATGCATGTGTGAAGAAGCATTTTGATGATGGGTTAGCCCAAGTGCATTACATCTCTTCCATTCAAGAGGCCTGGTCAGATCACACAACACAACTGAAGAAGCTGGCAATGTACTGTTTCATACCACTTGCTGCCTATGAATTTACATTGTCTTGTGACAGCTGGATGTATTTATACACAGAACCTAGTTAAAAGAGTCTTATTTTGGGAAGTACAGGCTGGATCAAAGGGCTGCAGCCAGTGATACGAGGTTCAACAAGGCAAAGTGCTGGGTCCCACACTTGAACCACAACAACCCCACGCAAGACTAAAGGGAGAGTGGCTGGAAAGCTGCTCGATGGAAAAGGTGTTGATTGATGGAGCTGAACATGAGCAGGTTGTGCCCAGGCAGCCAAGAGGGCCAGTAGCATCCTGACCTGTATCAGCACTAGTGTGGCCAGCAGGACCTGGGCAGTGATTATCCCCCTGTACTGGGCACTGGTGAGGACACAGCTCAAATCCTTTTCAGTTCTGGGCCCCTCACTACAAGAGAGACATTGAGATACTGGTTGAGAAGAGGACAACAAAGCTGGTGAAGGGAACACAAGTCTGATGAGGAACAGCTGAGGGACCTGGGGAGGATTAACCTGGAGAAGAGAAGGCTTAGGGGGGACCTGATCGCTTCCTACAACTGCCTGACAGGAGGATGGAGCCAGGAGGGGCTGGGGTCTGCTCCCAAGGAACAGGTGACAGGACAAGAGGAAACGGCCTCAATCTTCACCAGGGGAGGTTTAAATGAAGATGTGAAACAAATCTTTTCCCAAAGGGTGCTCAGGCATTGGAACAGGCTGCCCAGGGCAGTGCTGGAGTCACTGTCCCTGCAAGTGTTCACACACTGTAGACGAGGCCCTCAATGATATGGGTCAGTGGTGGCCTTGGCAGTGCTGGGGAATGGTTGGACTTCATGATCTTGAAGATCTTTTCCAACCTGGTTATTCTATGGTACCTTTCAGAAAAATACCCTTGAAGGTTACTTTAAAGGAGTAATAATAACCTGTGTCATAGGAGATGGCAACGCACTTCAGCTTTGCCCTTCAGCTGAGAGAACTTCGCCCTTTAGAGTCATTCTGCTTCCTTGCACTGCACTTTGGTAATGTTCCACCATTCATACTGCTCTGGGCAAAGAGTAACTTGGGTGATGGAGAGGGGGAGAGCTGGCACAGTGAGTGAAGGGAGCTCAGGGGTGCACTACCTGCTACCACTGTCAGCCTAGCAGAATCTAGGCTACTCCCCACAACGTGAACAGCTGAGAGGTGTGGAGGTGGCAGTGAAGGAAGAGCAGGGGAGAGAAGCAAGTAGAAGTGAGAGTGGGAGGAATTAACTGGTCCTGGAGAAGCAAAGTAGATCAGGAGCAAACACTTCAGTCAACAGAGGGAGGAAATGAAGAAGAGAGAGACAAAGATCCTCACTTAACAGTTTATAGCAACTAGTCCTAGGAGAATTCTGAGTTTGCATCCCTTGGAAACGAAGCCATCAATAATGCAACCCTGGAAAAGGATCCCCACTCCAAGTCTTGAACAGTATGGATCCAGGAAATATTAAATCCATCTGCTGTGGAGAAAATGTTTTATCAACAACAAAAAACCCATTTGATTTATTCTCTAGACACTGGGCCCAGACTCAGTCACTAAGCTGTGCTATCTAATGTGGTTAGACAACTTCTAGGGAACTAACCTCTTGTTGCCATTACTCACAGTATTTGCTTTTCCCCTATTGCCTTACTCATCTGATTCCTCCTTTCTTATTATGACTCTGGTTGAGTTGATAGGTCATAATTTATACTACAGGCTGAGGCTTTCATGCCTTTGTCAGTAACCTGAGCCAGGGAAGTGAGTTATTCCTGCCTTTGCCTTGTTTCTCTGTCTCATTCCTTCTCCATCTGGGAGTTTACCTAGACCTAGAACATACAAAATCTGGCGCACTACCCATCAGGAGAGAGGCTCGTTAGCTTTGACTCCAGTTATAGTTACAGTATATGTCTTTGGATTAGTTTTGTGCTGGATACCAGGTATTTAATAGATGCCTCCATTGATACAGCACCATTAGTCCCAAAGTGCTTCCCAAGCCATAGATTTATCCATTTCAGCTATCCTAACTCACATTATAAAACAGGCATCACTGCGGAAGAGCAGGCACACAGTAAGCACATTTCCTGCAAAGCTGATGTGTAGTGGGCTTTTTCTCAGGCATTGTGGCCAGGTCACCTCCAGCCACTTCAAAAAACATTTCACCTACCTTTGATGCTAGTTCCAGATCAGTTAACTGGCTCCTCCTGTGTGGACAAAAGCCAGAGCATGGTTTACACTCATTTTACATTGTAGCCCACCCACGTTACACAGAGAACACAGACTAAAACTACTCAAGTCCTGAGAGGGAACCTCATTGCTTTCCCTCAGTGATCACGAGTACTCAGCAGTACAGAAGGGTTCTTCCCCACCTTTGGGGGCAAAGGACACACAGACCAGCACTGTTTATTGTGAGCAAAAAGCCCATGAGAGCCCCTTATGTTGTGCAGCATGACACACCCAGGCACATGGACTGGTGCTCCACTCCAGGCTGCAGCTGTGCTGAGTCCCTCCGTGTAAAATGCTCCTCTGTAAAATACCACTAACTTCAGCTAATTCTACTGTGATCAAAAAACATCAAGAATGGGTGGAGACAGGCTCCTGCTTCGCCAGAAATGGCTGCCCTCTTCATATCCTCACATCCATTCCAAAATGTGTGAAGGTGTCCAGACCACTTACTAGTAGACAAAAGGCAAAGGTTTCACCTCTCTCTCCTCCCCTCCCCTCCCATCTCAAAAGAACCTTCAATTTTCATAGAATCCCAGCCTGGTTTGTGTCGAAGGGACCTTGAAGCTCATCCAGTTCCAACCCCTGCCACGAGCAGGAACACCTTCCACTAGAGCAGCTTGCTCCAAGCCCCTGTGTCCAACCTGGCCTTGAACACTGCCAGGGATGGGGCAGCCACAGCTTCTCTGGGCACCCTGTGCCAGCGCCTCAGTGCCCTCACAGGGAAGAGCTTCTGCCTAAGAGCTCAGCTCAGTCTCAAAAGAACTTTCCTCAACAGAGGAAGCAGGCGCTACCTCAGGTGAGCATTTTCTTATGAGAATTTAAGACATTCTCTACATCTTCTGCCACCAAGAATTCAGCACGTTCATTACCTGCGGCAGCATAAGTCAGATCCGGCTGGTTCTTGCCTAGATGACATCGAAAGAAAAATGTATGTGTTCACTTAGGTAAGAGGAATGGATAACCAGGTGGCCATCTGAGACACATTAAATTTCTTCCCAGGCAAGGTTAAAAAGCTGAGCTCACCTGCCAATTTTTCAATAACCAGAGTCTTCAAACACACAAAAAGCCAAAACACTATCCCACGTATGAGAGGGCCGGAATTAGCCCCAGCAATACAAGCAAATACAGAGCTGGCCCATTAAAATACACTTCACCTGCTGCGCAAATGCCCTCATGATGTGTTGAACTGGAGCAGCAGTTCCTGATGTGCTGCTTGACAGCTACCATGGCCTTGCCAAGGGTGGTTCCTGCGCGGTGCTGAGTGAAGTGATTTTTGTATCTGCAGTCAGCTAGACACTGCAGTGGGGAAACCTGGGAGATGAAAGGCACCATATAAATATACAATATTATTACTGCTATTACTATTATTTCACTGGCCTTTTGCCTCGCTTTCTGGTTGAGCAAGAGAATATGAGTATTCCTGAACGTCCCCAACCCTGCTTTTAGTCAAGCCTCATCTTTAGCACTGTAGACCTTCGGATATAATTTTTTCCCATCAGCTCAGTCCACAGAGCCACAGACCATGTTTCTTTACTTGGTATTAACTTCAAAGTCTTTTTGCCTTTAAAATACAACTCAACGTTAGTTGTTAAATGACTGTTTTGAACTTGGATCCAATATTTTTAGTAAAAAAAAAAAAAAAAAAGGTTTGTTTTGTTTTTGAACTGGAAGGAATCCAAACTATCCATGGCTTTTATAACCCAGCTTCCTTATGAGTCAGGACATTTATTGCCAGAAAAATATTATTGTAACTTTATTAGTGCAATATAGCAGTGACATCTAGTGGCTTTCATCAGCGTCATGATGAGCGAGGGAGAGGCACAACTGGCAGCACTTACGGGATCAGGTCCATGTCGGGCTTCTTTTGCCATTGTTGAGAGTTAGTGAAGTTGGATGAGCTCTTCTATGGAGTTTACCAAAATTAGAAAGTTCTAATAGTAATGAAAATAAACACTAAGATAGGCAGAGTTCTAATTGTGTAACAGTCAGGGGTGGTTTCTTCAGCTCACATTTATAACAAGGTAAAATTCCTGGCTTCCTTCATCCCAGCTGAATTTTGTTTGCACTACGGAGCTCCTGCACCACAAACTAAAGAAGCAATGTTCTCAAATCACTAAATCAGTGTTCAGTCTGATTTAGAGCAATTTACCGACTGTATAGCTTAAATGCCATGGGCACAGCCCAGCTCCTTCTGAAAGAAGCAGGAGTTGTGCCATAGTTTTCCATAAAGCCTGATCATGTCTTCAACATTATTTTTGTTCAAAGCTGAAGATCGTTCTCAGGCTTTCAGCCAGGACACATTTGCATGCTTGCAATGTTTCATTTTACACTGGGGAATACCAGAAAAGGCCAAGATTGGCCTTCCAGTAGCAGGATTAAGGTAGTGCATTCACCAAACTGGCAGAGGCAGGCAATGCTCACAGGGCTGCTGAAGTAAAACTGACACCAAAACTTGGTCAGTGTAACACTTCTAGTGCTGGCATGAATGTTCATCACCAGTTTTGTAGCTGAAAATGTTTTTAACTCTAGAATAGCATTAATATTACAACCAGCTTGTGGGTTCTTGTTCTTCCTCTATGCTGCTTCCTCTATTTAGTTGGGCACACAAATTGCCAGATGTTCTTCGAAGACAAAGACAGTTCTGCTTGTCTGACAGTGCTCCCCTGGCCTTGGAGCTTCAGGCTATTAAGCATCACCATGATTTTAAGTTCTACCACAGATCTGATACTTCTTTCTGTCACTTCGGCTCTGAAGTTCTTCCTTACTTGGTCAAACTTTCCACATAGAAGGCCCATTTAACAAAAAAAGGCTGTAACTGAGAAAAAGCTATTAATAATATTGTTTAGTGGTGCACACTCTAGCTGAATACTGAAAAGGAGATGAAATACTGGAAAATCTATAATATGCTTATAAACATATCAGCCTGTATTGGCTGACTGTGCCTTAGATAAAACCACAGGTTTGCTCTATAAGGACAGAGGTCTTACATGGGCTTTGCTGAGGAAGCCTGCGTTGTACAACTGCTGGGTTCTGGCCATGCAGGTGTGTGCTTGGGCATGTGTGTATGTGTGTACATCTTCATGTGTTTTATTATGAAAGGATTTACTTTTCCATGTGCAGCAGTGACAGCACCCCAGAGGAAGTCATAGCTGGGAAGTATCTAATATAATATTTGCACTGCGTCGGCAGTTTGTGTCCATGTGCCAGCTTTGTTGCTCTGCTTTCCCTTCTCAGGATTATTAGGGGGCTTGTAACATTAAATATAATGACTCTCTTTGAAGTTCAGACTTAAACTGAGACAGTTTTTCCATGTTGGCAGTTCAGCTGCAGCCTTCTTCCGTGGATGGCAGGCCAAGGAAACAAGCAGTCAGCTCCACATCTGCCCCAAGCTCTGCAGAGTCAATCTCGGTGAAGCTCCCACCCAGCCATCACTTGGCCCCATATCCATCATGCTCCAGGATGAGGGCAGACCTAGGGGTGTCCTCCAGGGCTCCCCAAGGAAAGCCCTCTTCAGGCAATGCTGCCTCACGGCTATGGCTGAGGTTGTCTCCGGGATCTGGAGAGCTGCTACCCACAGGCGGCATTCCCATCATCCTGGAAAGTGGTGAGTCAGAGCAGCGGCTTGAGGGAGACTTCAAATACTCCAGCAGGTCTGGCAGAAATATTTATCCACCTGCATTTCCAAATATGATCTACTTTCTCACTTTATAAATACATGGGATGCAGCTGAACACTTGGCCTAGCAGAGCCAAGCGTGCCCCTTTTTATTTGATGAACCAGCTGTTTTTCTGGCCTGCTCATATAAACATATTTGTGTGTGTTGATTTTGCAGTTCATTGGGAAAAAGAAACAGGTTGTATTTGCATTTTGTTATGTATACGACTACCACATAGAAAAGTCTCCGCAGCCCATTTACTTGTTTACTTTGCATGAAGGGAAGCAGCACATAAAACACACAGAGAAGGCACGGGAGGTTGACTGCTAATGCTTTTGCAACCAAGCAGCTGCAGAATCAGTCCAAACAGGTGAGATATTGCAATGAGTCTGTTTACAGATCACCATGGGCTGCAATATCAAGTGATTGGAGTCCGCCTGTGAGACAACTGAGGTATCCTGGACAGCAAGCTCCTGCTCACATTCACTGCTTTGGTTTTGGCTTCCACAACTGTGTTTCTGTGTGCAAACTGGCAGTGGCAAGATTCAGACCAAGCTTTCCAAACATTTGATCTAACCCCCTGTGGCACTAAAATGCCCCACCAGCTGGCCAGTTTGTAGGTGCTTTCATTATGTCTTTCTACAGAGCAGATGAGTCAAAACCCTACCTGCTTATCTCCAGCATTTCACGTAGGTGACCACCAGATACAGGCTTGTGCTTCTTCCTGCGTGGAGGCTTGTCAGGAGCTAATGGAATATGACAATCTCAACCAGCTCATAAAATTATAACGGGATGTCAAGGAATTTATTGCCAAGTTTAAAAAAGAAAAACAGTTCAATATCCTATTATGGCCTCTCTCCAGCCCTATAACCTGCTGAGAACTAGGCTTTAAAATGCTGTACTAGCCAATCCCTCTGAACTTTGACTTCTATTTGGAGGCATTGTTTTTTATTCAGCTATAAATAAGCTGAATTATGGGCCTTTCAAGGTGGACGTGCATCTGGAACATTACATGGAAAATCTCAGGTTAATGCTCTGACAGTTTGTCTAGGCAGTAAAAGGTAATTGCATGCAACACGACAAAAGTTGTGCAATCCCCAAAATAAGGAACTTTGCGTAATACAAATCATTAGAATTAGACAAGGGATAGAATATATTCCTTGGAGGTGCCAGATTTCATCGTGCCAATTTTATTCTTTATACTTACCCAGAGAATACATTTATAATTTTATATTTTACTCTATTTCTGGTTGCCTTTGGGGCCAGACTGGAGAAACTAAAGCACTGTAAAATGGTTCAACCTGGTAAACATTCACATTTCACTAGCTGCTTTAAATAGTCACGGTATGTTTCCACAGCTATCTGCCCCTTCCATTCCAGCAGCAATGCCACTGAACTCCCTACTTCAGGCAACAAATGAATATTTAAAAGAACTTACTTGTGTGTATGATTTTCTGATACCATTTCACAGCCAAGCCAAAAGGGAGAAAGCAAGTTAACAAAGAAAGCCCATTTCCCAAAAGAAGGACTTATGTTCTTGGTGACATCAGAGCTGACAATGGCAATGGATATGCAGAAGTCAACATGATAACACACTGGAGCAGTACTAGACAAAAAGATAGCAGTAAACTATGAAGTTCTATTTCATTTTGAAGAAAAAATCGAAGACTTTCTACTTCCTTTGGAATTCCACATTTCCCTGTAAAAGTTTGAAGGCAGCTTTATTTGAAAGCTCCGAAAGAGGCGTGCTGCAGGGACAGGACACTTAGGTGTGTTATCTGCATTCACATGCTCTTTACAAGTGAGTGAGTGCCTTCACTGGTGAGGACAGATGTGCCTGGCCTGCCATAACACCAGCCACTCCTTTCAAGTGCAGTAAGGAAACATGGACCCCTTCATTCCCTTTGTCAGCCAAACAACCCCACTTGGATTGGCACCAAAAACAAGCTAAGAGAACAACCTACTTCATCGACAGCCGAGCCAGGTGGCTGGATACATGGGAGAGAAATCATTTCCAAGTGGCGTGCCAAGCTCATGTTCTCTGCAGTGGGGCCCCGTTTTGTGCTGCGGAAGAGTTAGGACTCCGAATCGCAGTGTCATGGGATGCTTTGGGCAGAGAATCAACTGATGTTGGCTGGAGATGCTGAGAGACAGTGCTGATCTTGCTGTAGCTCTCAAAATAGATCTGCACCTGCTATTAGCGTCAGCTTTGCCATCCAAATCCTGTCCAAGGGTGTAAATAACTTACGAGATTTTGAAAATAGACTCTACTCTTCCTCCCTATCAAGGAAAAAACACAGACAAGTAGTCTAAATCTTCCTGATCATTCGAAAGTCAAGACAGAGCATTACAAATGTTAGAAAGAAGAAAGCGTAAAACCAACCCCTATGCAATAACAGCTGTGCAATGACAGCGTGCAACAAATCAACCTGGATTACAAATGTGGTCAAAGGTCTGGGTATAAATTGAATGTACCAGGGCAATTAAATGAACTTGCATGTGCCAGCTTCTCTGCTCCTTTTCTTACTCTCTCTTCGCCTTGCATATGGGTTCCTGGCTTGCCAAAGCACTGGCTGTCTCTTTCTGTCTTCTCTTTTGTACCTGCTGCCCAGGATCAGAGGTCTTTTTTCTGTGAATGAAAGTATAAGAAGGTAATAGAAGATACCATAAGTGAAAATGTCAAAAACAACTTACCATTTGAAACATTCTGATGTTGGGGTATGATCTGAGTTGCTTGCAATGCAATACCTTGCCTTGCAAAATAGTTTAACAGTGCCTCTACAGTAATCTTCAACCACTGTGGTTTCTAAAATCATGTGGCATTTTTCAGTATCTTTGCCTATGAGTTTAAAAGGAAGATAAACTCCCCCATCTCCTCCAGGAGGCAGGGCATCTTTATCCCTAGGCAAAGCTGGATGGTGTGCATTGGAACAGGTTCAGTTCTTTTTTGAAGGTGCTTACCAGCTATTTACAACCATAGGTTCTGTGATGCTGCTAAGAAGGACTAGGTAATAAACAGTTATACACATAGGTAATACAACCTGATTATACAGGGAATATAAATCCAAAGAGAGCAATAGCAACTTCAGCTGTATATGCCTGCCAATTTTACCCAACTATGGGCTTGAGGCCACTGCACCCATGCTTTAAATCAGTAGTTTTCATATTGTATGCACAAGTAACATTTGTGTTCAAAGTAGTCCCTACCTAGTGCCCAAATCTTCCCCTTTGACAAGCCACTCTGCTCACTCAAACTGAGCCAAGGCAGAGCAGGCACCAGCCTTGTGACTGGGACAAGCAAGAGAGTCCTCATGCTGTCAGCCCATATACCACCACATACACTTCCAAACCAGCGTGATCCTGCTGCCACTGGGGATTTTATTATTGGGAATGAGGCCAGATTTGTGCTGAACCCTCCTCAAAGATGGAGAACTAAAGCCACTGGTTTGGCACAGGTAACCTTGAACTTCTCAGAACAGGCTGAAATGAAACTTGCCTTAGCACCCTGTCCTCACTGACCTTGAACTCTGATGGCCTCCTTGTTCACGTGGATGCTGATGCTCTTCTCCCACCACAGCGCAGCGCTGGCTGGGCAAAAAGGACACGTATCCAGGCCATGAGGTTCCTGCTCAAAAATAATGTTGATTTTCCTTAAGGAAGAATATCATCAGGATGCATGTTATATCACTGCAGTAACTGAGAAGGAGCATGGCCCAGCATAGTTGGGTTTTGTCACATGGGACAAGTTAAAAGCTCAGCAATGGGCTCAGGAGTTGCCAAAATGTCACAGAGGTAGTGGAAGAAGTAAAAGTCTCGCCAGCCCTCACATGAATGTGTGTTGGCTCTAGCAGTCACACTGGAAGTCTTCATGTGGCAACTTGAATTTCCTCATTTCACTCCTCTTGTTTCAGTTATCCGGACATGGAGTGAAAAAGCAAAACAACACACAAGCACCCAACATACATGATTAATCACTCAGTGCAGAACTCATAGTAAATAGCCAAAGGCTGGTCACAGCAAATAACTCACTGACACTCTGCAAGCTGCAATCCATTTGCAAGCAGGGTTCAGCCAGTTCTGACTAAAAGACTCTCAGAAATGGGGATTTGCAGGAAACTCATCAACACAAAAAATATGGAATTTGTTACTGACATCTTTACCAGTTCTATTATTTGCTTAATATGGCAAAACATGGTGGGGATGAAGCAGAAGGTGCAAGCAAACTGCAATATGCTCACCAGAAAACCAGCTGGGTACGAGGGGCTCATGCTCCCTGGAAGGACACTTGGCTTTGTCACCATGCAGGGTTCAGACCTCTCAGCAACCACAGCTGGGGCACGACTTCCGAAAGCTTTGCTGAAGTTCAGCGCTGTACATGGCTCAGGTTTTCTAAAGCATGTGTTACTGGACATACAGAGCCCCTTTGAACCCCCTGCAGCCAACTGGGTCCCTACATGAGGGCTCAACTCTGATGGAACTAACCATTCAAAGCTAATAACCTGGCTTCAGGCTTGCTATTGTCTCACAGTGCTCATCAGATACAGGAGAAAATGAGACCCTGGGGGCAAAAGATCTTATCCAGGATATCAATAGAAACACACTGCTCTGCAAGCTTGCTTTCTAAGTGGGCTTCCCTCTCACTATACCCCAAATGGCACACAGCCTGAAACACAGATGGATCAGCATCAGCATATATACAGCTGTAAATAGATCATATATAATGGTGTTTCATTTTGTATTCCCAGCTTGCCAGCAGATATTAGGCCATGTGTCTGGTCATGAGAGAGAGAACTTAAGCCCTGGAATAATAGCTACGAAGTTTTCCTTTGTATGTGGTTGTGGAATAAGGGCCCCTAAGCAAGATCAAGGTCCTGTTGTGGCCGAGTGAAATGATTCATGTGAAGTCATGAGCAAGCAGATGAGTATCTGAACTGAACCAGAGCCCACAGCTTGGAATGAGGGGAGCTCCAGCCCTCATCCTGCTGGAAACTCAGCCCCAGCTCGAGCTCTTTCCCATGGCTGGAGCCCCACTGCTTTGCCTGCTGTCTGAAATGGTTTCATGGCAGAGTTCATACCAAGGAAATAATCTGACAATGTCAGACTTAGTAAAAGGCTTTAGAAAGCTACCAAAGCACACAGAGAACCCAACCCCACTATTATTGAGACTTGTATGTTCCAGATTAACAGCAACTGGAAAGTAAGCAAAATACAACACAGAAGAGGGAAAATTGTGCGGAAGTTCTGCTCTAAGTCTGCTCTGAGGCATCTTCCCCAAGAAATGAGGCTGCTCTAAGGTGAAATAGCTGAATACAGTATCTGTGTTTGCTTTCCTTCTTGCATCCATGCAAAATAACTGTGCACTCCAAAACAACCACAGGGAATCCAAAGGAACCACAAGGGGAAAAACAAGCAAAACAGCAGCCAGCCCAGGCAGGTCTCTACTGCATTGATGGTATTACTTGTCATTGCAACAACAGGTCACTGCGCAATGTAGGGCATCTAGTTCACACCTTTACATCCTGCGGTTGTGTTAAACAGGGCCCCATCAGATCTAAAATGCAACATTTCTAATGCAAATACCTACAGGCTTAATATTTCCCCCAGGGATTATGCAGAGTAAATAGACCTCAGATAAGTAAATACACAGAAGGGGCAGTACAGAAGTGGCAAATACAGTACAAGCAAAAAAACCAGTTTGTATATGGGGATTCAGCTGCACATGCCCCAGCAAATACACCAAGAGGCGTCGTGTCCATTTTCTTAGCCAGTAACAGGACCAAGAATAGAACAGAATAGAAATAAAGCAGGATGGATGCTTCCTCTGCTCCCTTGGGTCTGGGAGGCCCACATTCTGCTCACTGGAATCTCCCAAAGTAACTTCATGAGGTGCTATGAGGAGGGCACATGAGCCAGCATGTGCTCACATGTGATAGCATTACCATGCTTATCACAGGGTGGAGATGAGTTCTGCTTATACTCACCCCTGCTGCTGCAATGCCTCTCCACAGCAAACCAGGCCCACAAGTGTGGCTTTGAAAGAGAATTCATCCTTCAGCATCTTTATTTGCCTTGATGGTCATGCAGGGCTGAACCTGGTATTTCTTTCGTTGCTGCTCTTGCCCTGAATAGATGATTTTTCTCCCTTTGTTCCAATTTTCTGTCCAACCCCTGTCAAGCAACCAGTGCAGGCATTTATGGCCTTTCCGTTTGCTGAAACATGATCTTCAGCAAAGCAGAGTTCAACCTCTCTTGAGCCTTTCAGGCCAGAACAGCTTTCTCCCGAGGCATCACCGGCCATGGGCACACAGCAGCTTTTAACAGAGCAGTAAGGATGCTGCTAGTGAAAACAGACTATTTTTTCAAGGTAAACAGCACACACACTCCCAGATGGGTGGTTTTGTCCCATTTCCAGAGGGGCTGCTGGTGGGAGCCAGAATCAGAGCTGGAGGAGGCGAGGACCAGTGCATCTCCAGAAAGAGATTCAAACTGCAGCACAGGCTCTCCTTTTACCATGAATAAACACAGATACCTCCATGCTGGATCCAGCCTCACGTGCTGCTTAACCACAGGCTTGCCTAAAACCCAAGAATCTCCCATGGGAACACAACCAATCTGTTTCCAAGTCCTGCTTGTAATTAAACTGGCAAAGCATCTCCACCTTCTAAGGTCCTTTCCCAGCCTCTAGTCCAGTGGCTGGTGAGTGCCTGCAGTGATGACACTAACCTGCTACTGCTGTGCCCTGCTCTGGGAGCTGCTCCCTATTTCCAGAGCTTTTCCAATGCTTGAGAAGATCCACCATGGCTGTTACTGTGGCACACTAAGGAGCACACTGCCTGGTCTTCTCCATTTCTCTCTTCTCTCCCAGAGCCAGTTTGTCCTTCCTCAGTGTTATCAGAACGTTTAAAAGGCTGTGTTGTGTATGGGACCAGCATTTTCTCCCTCACTGTGCCTGCCCAGGCTCCCCTGCAATTTTTGCTGGTTTTTGGGCTTTTCATTTGTGACTTTGCAAGTTTTTGCCAGGTTTTGACCCCAGCAGCATGAAGTGACTAAACCAGATGGCCACAACATGGGGGCACATGTAGAATGCATCCCCTTTGCTTCCAGTATGCAGCTGAAACACCCAGCAACTCCAGCCTAAGATGATCCCATCCAAAGGACAGCCTTGCTGTAGGCAGCGCTGGCTGCATTGATTCAGCTACAGACGTTATCCAAGATGTAAACCAATCTTTTCCTCTGTGCTACAGCTCCTTAGCAGCAAGCAGGGATAGTACTTACTTTCTCCCACCCTTTCTGGCTTTATCTGTTCCAAAAACTCCGGTTCTTCAGGTACACAGTTTTGTTTTAACCCCCCCTCCCCATGTTTCTACAGCACACACAGGGTCAGCATTTGCTCCATTTTCAAGATCATAGGATCATAGAATGGTTTGGGTTAGAAGGGACCTGCAAAGCTCATCCAGTTCCAACCCCCCTGCAGAGAGCAGGGACATCTTCAACTAGATCAGGTTGCTCAGAACCACATCCAGCCTGGCCTGGAATGCCTGCAGGGATGGAGCATCCACCACCTCTCTGGGCAACCTGTGCCAGTGTTTTACCACCCTCACTGTAAAGATCTCTTTCCTTAAATCCAGCCTGAATCTCCCCTATTTCAGTTAAAAGCCCTCGCCCCGTGCCCTATCACAGCACCACATCACAATGGCTTCTGAGGTGAAAGGAGTGCACAGCTTTGCTGAGGTAGATCAGACAAACCAAGCGAAGCCCAGGCTGGCCTGGACTCCCCAGCTGAAGCTGTGTAAACCAGCACGTCAAGACAGCAGGAAGCCTTGGGAGGGTGGCAAAATCACATCTGTCCCAAGCAAAACATTGTCATTAATGTGATAACCACCAGCGTTTTATTTTGACAGCAAGATCCAAGGCCAGATCATGGGAAACGGCAACGTTCTGTCCAAAGCAGAGGGATTTCTGCTGGGGTTTTTACAGCACTCAGGCAGCCCAGGAGCACTCGCCCCGATTCTGAAGCAGAATTTCACCTATAGCAGCAAACACTGGTATGTGTTTTAACAAATATTTCCATATGCTAAAGGAATGCAAATGGTTGCCAAGGAAAGAGGCTGCTACGGCAGCAGGCTGGGCTGCTTCTGAAGGAAAAGCTGCTGCAGAAAGGAGGTATCCACAGAGGTGCACTAAAGCAACACCAACGGCAGTGACCTGGAGCTGACCTGGAGCTCCTCAGATTACACAAATGAAAAGGGAGTTTTAGACAAATCTGAGGCCAATTAGGAGCTTTTTTGCTTTTTTTCTTTCCTGGAGACATGATGAAATTTCCTGAAACAAAAACTTGAGCAAATTCTATAAAATACTTCTTGCTTTGGTGGAAAAATAAATGATTGCCTTTTTATCTCCTCATTCCTGAGGCGCAGAACTGGCCCACTTCTGTTTGTGCAGATGGATTGGAGGGAAAACACCCAGAGAAGGGCCAAGTGGTGAGATTCTTGGCACGAGCAATGAAGTGTGAAGTTATTCTCAGGGCTGCCTATTTGTTATTGCAGCAGGAATCATTAAGATTATGTGGAAAGATATTGTCTGGGAAAAAGTGTGAAGTAAGGATTATATGTCCTGAGCTGCGATCAGCGAGCAGAGCATCGTCTGTCCTTGACTGCGTCTCTCTGGAGCGGTGGCACTGAGGTTGCTGCGCTCAGGTGGCTCCCAAGACCTTTGCCTTCTGCTCTGAACTCCGTTTCCAAAGCACATCCTTCAAGCAGGCACAGACAGGAGCCATCACTGAAGGGAAGGTTGTCTCTTCACTGCCCTCCAGTGCTTCATTGTCGTTTGTATGCACCCCCATCCCTGGCAGTGTTCAAGGCCAGGTTGGACACAGGGGCTTGGAGCAAGCTGCTCCAGTGGAAGGGGTCCCTGCCCATGGCAGGGGTTGGAACTGGGTGAGCTTTAAGGTCCCTTCAACCCAAACCAGGCGGTGGCTCCATGTTTACAGCAGCACGCAGCTCTGGGGGTGTCAAGGTGCTGAGGAGCATCCCTCCAGTCATGTGCAGGCAGAAGATGGTCCTGGGGGAGGGTTTGGTGTCCAGCAGCTTCCCACCATCAGAGCCAAGCAGAGGTGGGTGCGATGGCTCAGCTCCCACTTCGGCTCCCTCAGGGGGAGGCCCAGCTCTGCGTGCCTGCACGGTGCTGCCCACCCTGCATGGACACCCCAAGCACCAGCCACGCAGTGGTGGGGGACGTGCACCTGGGCAGAGCTGTGCCCTAGGCTCCAGCTGAAGGCAGCTTGTCCATGTGGGGGTTACCGGACACAGCCCAGGCTCCCATGGGGTGAGCACCAGAGCCCTGAGCCGGGATGGTCTCCCCAGGCAGCAGGTACCACATCCAAGAGCCAAGTGATGGGGTGGGGGGGCTGACGAGTCCCCTCCCTCTGCTGCTGTTCCTGCACTGCCTCCTGCTGAGCTCCACTTCTCAAGGAAGATTTGGGGACATGGGGATGAGGCTGGGCTCTGTTAAGCTCCATGCAGCCCAGAACACAAGCTCTAATGCAGAGCCAAAGGGCTCATTGTCAGCCATTCCCTGCCACTCTGTCACATCCTGCCACCATTGCAGGAGGCAGGAGCTTTCTCCACCCTTCCCTTGCTAAGCACAACATCTCACTTCTTTCTGAAAGCAGACCCCAACATCACAGTGTAAGCAAGCTTCATATCTCACTGCCTTCACAGCTATGGCTGAGGCCCAACACTTGAAATGAGGTCCCCAGTGATAGACAGGCTCCATGAAGGCTGAGCCCCACACTCACAAAGCAAATGATCACAGCACAGGGGCAGTCAGTGATGGGCTTTGAGCCTCAGGGTCCAGTGGTTGCACATCCATCCCTGCCTTGGATACCCCCAGACCACCAGATGGGTGACCCACAGATTGGATTTAGCTTATAAGGCAAAGGGTTGCCCCCCACTAGTCACCATGGCTGTCCATTGCTGCCTTCATCCAGGAGATCCTGAGCAGCAGCTGCATTGGTTTCTCTAAGAAACGGGTGCAACCATGACAGATTCAGCATCTCTGTAAAGCAGACTTCCCCTGCTCCCATCACTTGTGGCAGAGCACGGGGCTGCTGCTCCTCACCCTGCTCATCCCATCCCCATCTGCATGCCTGTGTCTGCAGGCCAGGATAAATAGAGGGCGAAGCTGCAAAGAGGGATGGGGTAGGGTGCCAAGGAGCATCAGGATGGGGACAGGGGAGTAGAAAGGGTCCCCAGCAGCCAGGCCATGCACTGAGCTCTGCCTGCCCCCCTACACCTGCATCTCTCTAAACCTGAGGGCCCACGTGCAAGAGCTGTTTTCTCTCCCGCCCAAGAGGAAGCAGAGGTTGGGGGCCGCAGCCCCCTGGCCACATCCCCACCCCTCCCATCCTCAGCACAGCCCTGTTCCAGGGGGAAATGTCTGCGTTCCCATCCAAGTGCTGGTGGTTTGGACTTCGCCTTCCACAGCCCGAGTCTCGTGGCATCTGCTGTGGAGCATGACGAGGGGCTGTGAGCCAGCCAGGAGCGCGTGCCGAGACCGACGGGTGCCCGCAGTGCGGGGAGGAGCCGCAGGGTGGCTTTGCCCATCGCCTGCCAAACCAGCGAGGGGCACTTGGAGTCCACAGCGCGGGTGCTGAGCGCTCCAAGCGCCTCGTCTCAATCCTCCCCCCCCACACCTTGGCAAGGAGCAGCCGCGGTGCAGACGAGCAGGGTGAGGAGCGCAGGCACATGCGGAACTCATCAGAGGCAGGAAAGACCTGCGAGATCACGGGGTTCATCTGCTGGCGAGGAGCCCCGCTGCGCTGATCCCAGAAACCCCACAGATGAGAACCTGCATTCCTCTGCCATGGCTGCCTTACCCCAGCACGAGGGTTTTGGCTCCAGGCTGAGGCTGTGAGCAGGCAGGAGGAAAGATGATGTGGGCGAGAGGGCGATCAAACCCCAAACCTCTCCAGATGCAGCCGTAACTGAACGCTGCTCCCACAGCGCTGGTGGGGCTCAGGGCAGGCAGCAGAGCTACACTAAGTCCTTGTCGAAGTGAAGGCACAAGGTGTTCGTTTCTGCTGCCTGATGGGATACATCCAGAAACACTGTGCAGAGATGCATAAACCATGCTGTGGATTCGGTGGAATCTCTTTGGTTCAGCTGTAATTTTGACTTGCTAAATTAACAGAATAGTCAGGAAAAAAAGTCTAAATGCTAGGAAAAAAGGGAAAATTTTGTAAGGATAAAATGAACTGTTTCAGGCAATGCTAATGGCACAAACCCCACGTTTACTGACAGTGGAATCACCCAGAGAGCTCAACCAACCAACTCAAGAGAGGGCTTCATCCTGCTGCAGTGCCTGCACTCAGGCCCGATGAGGTCTGCAAGGAGGACGCTAGCTCTAGACCTGGGTGATCACCGCTGGCTGTTGCCATCTTACATTTGGGTTCCAGCTGTCCTGCAGAACAAGCAGCATCTCTGCTGCAGGCGCAGAGCACGCCTGCGAGGACGCTGCCTCCCCCACGGGAGGGCACTATGGAAGTGAGGACATGGCCCTGCGCAAGTGGTGAACAACTGCCCCACGTCCTGCTCCCGTCCCACAGAGCGCAGCACAACGCAAGGAGGACTTGGAGGAAGCACAAGGAGGCTGCGGAACCCGGGCTCCAACACTGCCATAAAACTGCCCTGACACGGAGCACGCTCCAACCCCATCATCCCACCACAGAGCAACCGCAGCGCGAGGTGAGCATCCCCCAGCGTGGGATTAAACTGCAGCAATGGCCACAGCCTGTTCCAACCCGTGCGACACACGGAGCCTTTCCCCTCCACACTGCTGGCGGAGCAGCACGGCCAAGGCAGGGCTGAGCTCCTGCGGCTTGGGTCTGGCCTGGGGTTGTCAGGAAGCAGTGTTGGGGTGGGACGGCAAAGAGAATCTGTCCTGAGCTTGGTTTTTGAGTCACTGCTGCACTTTTGCTTTGGGAGAAGCTATTCCTGAGGGCCCCTGCAGCACTCAGAAGGATGGAGCAGCATCCACAGCACCCCCCAGGCTCTCGATGCAGTGCAGAGGAAGGTCCATGTCCTGCATGGAAATGCTCTACCCATCCCCTCTGCCGGTGATGTTGCATTGTTTAATGTGGGCTGGAAGCTTTTGTCTGTCAGAAATCCATAGCCCAGACCATTACACACCTTGAACACAAAGAACTAAGGCCTGGATCTTGCTCCAATGGGATAATGTGCTTGGTGCTGTATAAATACAGGTGCTGAGGGCATGAACATGGATTCAGTCTTGCAAAAGTGCTGAGAACTGAGTCATGGAGCTTGTTTTCCACGTGGAGCAGGTGGCTCCTATGGGAAAATTGCCTCTCTCAAGTGAGAGAGGCACATCAAATGAGGCACATCAGGAGCTGCACCAACACCCTGGCTGCACCAGTGCCAGGATTCCCTTAGCATTCTGGCATCTCTACAGCCTTTGGTTGGGTTTTGTTCACCACCCATATTAATCTATTCCCCAGAAGCTCTCTTCCATAGCAACAGATCGATTTCATTGAAGTTTTTAAAAAACGAGGAAAAAAAAAAACCCAGAAGACACAATTCTGAATCCTTTTGAGTCCTTGCATCCCTGTTACTCTTCAGCTGCAGGGAAGAAGTGAGCACTGTGGGGAGCGTGGGGAAGGTCAGGGAGCAGCTGGAGGAGCATCTTCCCATGGGTGCAGGCAAGATGAAGCCCTGGCCAACAGGTTGGCTCCTCCAGCTGAGAGCCAGGGGATGGGCATGGCCCACATCATCATAGAGTGGGTAGAGCTCTTCTGCCTAAGAGCTCATCTCAGTCTCCCCTCTGGCAGGTTCAAGCCATTCCCCTTGGGCTGTCCCTACAGGCCCTTGTCCCAAGCCCCTCTCCAGGTTTCCTGTAGCCCCTTTAGGCACTGGAGCTGCTCTAAGGTCTCCCTGGAATTGCTGCCTCCTTGAGGCAGAACCAGCAGTGAAGACCCTTTCCCTGCAGACACACAGACACACACACACACACACACACACACACAGACTGCTCCAGTGGCCACAGAACCAGGCAATGCTTTGGGAATTCAATCTGCACCCTTGATCAAGGAAAAAGAAATTCCTCTGGGGATGTTTCTGCTGACACATGACATGGGAGCACCGCAGCCAAGTGGAGCCATGCGGTGCCTCTGCAACGGGTGACCCAGCTCAGTTCCCTATTGCACCACATCCTCCCCAGGCACACACTGCAGTACAGGGACAGGTAAAACACCAACCGCAGCACCGCACACAGCACGCCAAAGCATGGAGCTGGGCCCCTGCAGGCGCAGTTTGGACTCGGAACACTTTGGCCTGGCACCCCCAGGAAAGCACTTACCCACCACGCTCCGGCTGAGCGCGCATGAAGGCAGGCAGAGGCCGGCCCCTGGCTCATGCTGGTACCGATCCATCATTTATTTGACAAATTGATGCTGAAACGTTTTTGGTTTTATTTTTTTTTTATTAAGCACATTCCACAGTACAAAGCTTCAGGTCGGGAAGGGGATCTGTACAATTCAACAGTTTCAAGAAGCTGTTCATACACCAACTTTCCAAACAGATAATTGGCAAACATAATTACAAGTTAGAATTCGACTATCCCAGTGCTTTGAAACATTAATATAGCAGTAATGTACAGTTGCTCAGTTATGTTAGCAAAACAAAGTCCAGAGTGCAGCCAGGATCACTACCATTAATCCCAGGAGTCAAGTTCCTTGGGTGCCAATCACGAAGTCCACTGCTGTGGTACACAAAGCACAAAGAAGGTCAGATCGCGTGTTCAAACACCATTATCGCCCAAGGAAAAAGAGGAACTGAAATCTTATACATGCATTTACGAAAAGGACTCCGATCTTGGGAAAAAAATACCTTTTTCTTCAGGGCTGCGACAGGGGGTTGTTTTTAAACGGTTTGATATTAAAGCTATCAGATGAGACGGGTAAAGTAAGACACTTGCACGCGCTACTGCCAAGCTTACCACAGAGTGACCTTACAGCTGCTTAGGAGCAGGTTTTGACTCTCCCGCACTTCATCGCATTCGGTCACCTTGGTGAAATAATCATTGTTGTAAGTACACAGGAGCTTCACTCCAACACTGATCCCAACACCTCCCTCAGTGGGAAGGGTGAGCAGGAGGCGACCTGAAGCTGCAGTTCTGTAATGGTAACACCTTGACATGCGCATTCTCTGAGTTCAGGTGACACGGGAACGATGCGTCTGACCACGGCGGTCCCACTGCGAACACCATCGGACACCCCACGCCTGGTCAGGACAGGGGACAATGCAAACCCAAGGCAGTGCTTCCAGAGGACGACATGCACAGGATGTACAAAGGATCAGAGGAATGACAGCACATTTCTGTGCCAGCACATGTCTTCCCCAGGAGAAGAGGTGGGTTCTACGCTGAGCTCGAGTGAAGCATGAAGGAAAAGCCACCGACAGGCACAGCCACATGGGTAACGCAGGTACAATATCCGTGTTTGCGTTTATCCATGTCTTGCTCTGACATGAGACAGCATTTCTATGAGCACATCAATGAGGAGAGACCATGACAACAGAAGAAGAAACTACTGAGACTTCCTCAGAACAGCGCCAACAAGGAGGAACCGCAACCAGGACATGGGAACAGCAAACGGCTATGGAAGAGAAAACCAGCAGGGTCATTACCAGCACAGCAATCAGCACGGTAAGCGCAGCACTGACTCGAAGGGAACCTCCTCTCCACCATGAGGAACTGTTACAGATCACACATAAATAAACTGAACTTTGGCCCATGGCATCTTCTCCACCGAGCAGCCCAACTAATGCTGAGGGACACGAGCTGCGAGGACCTGCTGTTGGTACAGACATCTGGACACAGTGCGGCACACAAATAAGATACAGAACATAAATTAAACCTGGGTTTGTTTAATTTTTAAAAAGTTTAAAATTACATTTTAAAATCTGGAGTTCCCATTAAGAAAAAAAAAAAGGGGGGGGGGGCAAAAACCAGAAACCCAGAAAAACAACCCTAATGAATACTGAAAACCTCCTTTTTGCAGAGGGAACCTCTCGGTGACTCAGGTGAACGCCTCCAGCGCCAGTAGTTAGAACATCCTGCTGCCAAGTGCTACCACTTCTTGTGTTAGTGTGTAGTGTCAGGCAACCCTGACCCTAGCACCCGGAGGTTCCACTGGTATGTACATTATATCTACATGCTTATACAGTATTGGAAATGAGGCAAGCACACACGGGAAGGTTTTACTATACCAAACATTAGGAAGCGTAGGACGGCTGCAGTACAGAGCACAGTTAAAAGGAAAAGACAGTGCTATACAACTAGTTTAGATAACCTAGCCTGAAGTACAGGTAATCTTTAATTTAAAAGAAATTATTGGTGCAGAAACAAGTAAACCGTAATCCAAAAATATTACTGAGCAATTCAGAAATAGTTCTAAGAGTCCAACGTACACTCCTAGCAAACAGAACGGGCTCTGCATCTGTCATGAGAGTAAAGTCTAAAGGACAATGGTGACTGAAAGCAAAGCTCTGTACATTCTGGGTATGTGTTTGGCACCCAAATTTCATTGGAGAATGTTTCTTATTCTTTAAAGTCAGACAAAAGTGCAAAGCAATATAAATTAGGCCAAGTCCTTTCTTGACTTCTGATTTATTTCTGAAAAACAAGCCATCGGAGTTCAGTTTCTACAGACACTTTACATGTGAAGCTTTGGATTTCTCACTGCAGGGAAGGACAGGCTTCTGAAATTCATCTACTCCAAGTCAGTGAATTTGTAGTAAATTCAGAGATGACCACTGAGAGCAGGAAAGATTAAGAAATTTAGATATAGAATTGTGCTGCTTTGCATCTACACAGCATCTAGAACCAATTCTGACTTTAGCTGTCAGCCAACATCTTCAGGCATGTAGTCGCCAAAAATCCAGTAGTTCAAGACTGTGAAACCCTGAAAAAGACAAAAGAGAAGCTGAACTGAGGATACAACTTGAAAAGCATCACATGGAGACACCTGGAGAGGGTCAGGCCACGCCATCCTTTGCTCTCAACTTGGAAGGGCAAAATACCTGCGAGGCGCACAACACATTAAGGGGGTGCTCGCCCTGAAATACTTCCTTCTGTGCTGGAAGCCCTTCCTTTCAGGAGAGGTGCACCTCTACAGGGCAAATAGCTTTGCTGTGGAAGGTACTCCGAGTTCACTTGAAGTAAGAGCACACTGAGAATCTTGCTGCTCCCTGGGGGGTCACCTATAGCTTGGCAGTCTTCTTACACATAGTAAGGATCAAGACCCCTCCTGGCGCCTGGCAGGTGAACCACCAGCCAGTCGCACTGTTCACTGAAACAGTGACCTCCACAGAGCTGTGAGGAGTGGATTTTGCTCAGGATGCAAGTTCAGTTGCTTTAATACATAAATTTTCAAGAAAATGGACAAAAAACTCCAGTAGTTTTGTATTTTGGTTACCCTTTCCAGCCACGTGGCTCCATTATTAGCTTGGAGACAATGCAAGTTCTCAGTGTGCTTAAATCTGAACTTTTGTTTTTTCACCTCCCACGCCCCAAAACCCTTTAATGGCCAACCTAATTGATTCTATGGTCCACAGAGAACGACCCTCCTCTGATATGAAATTCCCATGAAAGGTTAAAACATCTTTAGGCACTTCCCCTTGACTTCCCTTCCCCCAGCCCATGGCCTACTGCTTAATATAAGAATATTAGACTATCATCTGGTAACAATTTTTATCATGTTACAATAAACAACAGGAATTCAACAGAAAGCAATAAAACTCTGGCAGCCAACTGCCAGGACTGTCAAAAATGATCCACTTTCAAGAGGCAGAACACTGCAAAGCCTTGTAAAAGTGTACAGGGCTGCTTCGAGATTAAGAAAGCGGCAAGGCTTGAAAGCACGTAAAGCTCTCACTAAACGTCATCATGAAATACAAGCTGTTTGACCATCATTTTATGTAGATTTATGTTTTTTGGATACTGAAGTCAGACAAACCTGTCAAAAAGTGACATCAACAGCATCTCTCCTATAGAGGAAGTAATTACTAAGGGATTGTCATTACCAACACCAACAACTCCCAGGATATGGAGGTCTGTGTGGTTTGAGTCAGGCGTCATGGGACAAGTCAGACCTAAGCTATGCAACACTGTCAAGTGTGCAGAATTTGAACAGAACAACACGTGCCAAAGGCATTTTGTATTTCACAAGCCTCAGTGCCAGTGGGTCTTGTGGGCCACATGTGGCAAGAGAGGAAAGAAAGACACCAACACACGGCTGGTCAAGTGAATCAATACAAGTTTTAGTCAACTCCTCATTTCTTTTGTGCTTTAAGACAAGCTGCGTGTAGCCTTCCCATGAATCAAAGCTAATGACAGCAGCCTGCCAAACAAACTCCTGTGATTTTCATAACATAAAACCAAAAAAGGAATTTATCAATCTCAAATTATCCTATAACTTCACAGAAGACAGCGCTGGTGTGCAAACTAGAACATAGATGGAAACTGTTCCTAATACTACTGTCATCTTCTCACGCAGCCTATTCCATCTGCCTGAAAAGGTGAGATAAAACAAATGGAATTACTCAGAAAGGAAGGAAAAGTTTTCCATAGAGAGGGAAAACCATTCAACTTCAACAGGCCTTGGAGCTGCCAGAGCATTAGTTCACTTCAGTATGGACTCTGGTGGCATCAAAGCTTGTCTGAAGAGGAGAAGGACAAAGTCCTAGGGACATCACCATCAGTGACAGCACCAAGCTTCTCACAGCAAAGACAAACATGCCATCCTGGATCAAATAAAACAGTTCTGAAGTGGAAGTCACAGGTAAGCAGCACTGTGGGACCTGGATCTTACAGTAGGTTCAGGATTTAGTTTCAAGACCAGGTTGGACAGAGCCTCGGGCAACATGGTATAGTGTGAGACATCCCTGCCCACGGCAGGGGGTTGGAACTAAATGATCTTAAGGTCCTTTCCAACCCAAACCATTCCATGATTCTATGACTTACCTCCCAGGAAGTTGTACCTTTCAGTCACTCTCCCTGTATAAACACTACTTTTAGCAGTTTTGCCTTTTCAGATTTCTTTTGCCCTACTGCAGGCAGGATAAGGAAGTCCATGAGCTTTAATAAACTACCCTGGCAGCAGTATTCTTCAAATGTGGTTTTAAGGGAAAGTTCCATTAACTGGTGATTCTGCACACTAGCTCATCATCATAGCATAAAGCTTCTTCCTTATCCATAGACCTAATTATATTAAGTAATTACAGATTTGGAAAGACGGGGAACTCTAGCCATGGCCAAGTTTTTGCTTTGACCCTCTGTGAAACATAACGAGCCAACAGATCCAGGTGTCATCTCCAGAGAGGATGTTACCTTGGCCTTTTTTAACGCGAGTAGGAAAGGCAGCCAACACTTTCCTGAGGAATGCATACAGGTGAAAGAGACCTGATTTTTAAGAACCAGCATCTCAAAGCAGCAGAGTGTGTCTTCACGAGGGAAAGTTTTCCTAGCCAGAAGCAGAGATCCTACAGAAGGAGGGGAAAACCCCAAGGATCTCATTGCCACAGCAGGGATCAGAAGATCCTGTAATGGTTTGGGTTGGAAGGGACCTTAAAGCCATGGCAGGGACACCTTCCACTAGAGCAGCTTGCTCCAAGCCCCATCCATGTACAGATAATGAAAGTCCAGGCTTACATGAAGACAGGGAAAGCTTTTCCCACAGCGTTTAAGCAAACTATTAATTATCCACTTCAAATAAAATAAATCCTTCCTGTGAGGGCAGTGTTACTCCTAACTGCTGCAGTGTCTCCACCTCCTTGGAAGCTGGATGGCTCAGCACTGGCAGAGACAGGGCGCTGGAAAAAGGGGCGACTGCTTTGCTTGGGGAAGGCAATTTCCATGTCTCCAATTTCCAACCTTCACAACTATTTATAGTCTGAAGTGCAATTGTTGGCAGCAATATAGATGACACAAGGAACAGCATCCACTGTCCTAACAGATCTACAGCAGAGCTTTTACCCACCATGCTACGAGAACTAAATGAAGCTGACTTGCAGAAAAATGGAAACAAAAGAGGCAAAGTTCATGTGCTGGGTTCCTGACAGCTCTGAGGTGTCAGGTTGCCTTACATGATACAATTTTCATCTCTGAAAGCTTTCCCTACAACCCTACTATTTGTGGTTGTCATGGTACCGCTCATTTCTGGTGAGCATTTACCCAAAGATCACACATGCATGCAGCTTAGTGCCCAAAGATCACACACATTTAGATCACACAGTCTTACAATGCTCATTGCCAAGCTTCATACAGAGAGCAAATGCATCAAGAGCTCCAAAAGGCTCTGATTTCATGGGATAGTTGGAACACCTGCACAATACACTGAGTCTCCTCAGTTTCCAAGGATGTTGTGAATACAAAATAACATCCCATAGAATACCTGAAGCACCCAATTATGAACAGGAGGGATTACAAAAGGGGGTGAGGAAACATGACAAGTCTTATGAGCTGAAGGATGACCATACAAAGGCTATACGGTGTCTCTGTGGCACAAACAGGCTTTGCTTTCTTAAGGAAAATACCAACTGCTTGCTCTGACTAAGCCAACCTGCAGGCAGAGTGACAATTTCAGATTTTATAACACATCAATAAAAAGAGGGAGACTTACCTTCTGAGGGTAGTAAAGTGCAGACTGTTATCTGGAGATGTAAGTGTATGTTCTGGATGGAGAGCGGGTCTCATTCTGGGCACTCGGTGGCACATTTAAGAAATCCCAAATCAGAATTGTGTCATCATGGGAACTACTGATGATCTGAAATTCATCAAACTGGAGTCTAAAGACACGTCCTGAATGTTCCTGTGGGTGACACAAATCAGTTAGCAAGGCAGGAAGAGAGTGATGTTTCATTACATTCGTACTCACACACCTATCTGGACACAGAGCAGTGCATTATAAAGCTGGTGTACTGGTAAGAAACCCTTAGTTATATAAACTCAGATTTAGGAAAAGCTGATTTTGTATGTAAACTTTTTTCACATGGCTTCCAAATCCAGTGCCTGTTAACCCTGAGCCTCCTCAAGGGGCCAGTTTTAGAGGCTGAGATTATTACAGACAAAAGCAGCCTGTCAATCAAGAAGCAGCCATGTAGAAGACTGGCTGGCATTGACAATCTGCCAGGGCTCCTTCTCCTACATAATATCTGCATTCAGTGCTGCTGCTAACTCCAGTTTTGTGCAGCCATCATGCACCACATCCCAGCTTCAGCTAGGGTATGCTGCTGAAAGGATCATTATGGCTCACTTACTAGGCAAGACGACTGTGTTCAAACACCGCCAAGGTGAAGGTGTACACGCTCCATCAGCTCTTGCAAGGCATCTCAAAATGGTACCAAAAGGCCCAGAAAAGGTTCTCCTCTTTGTCCTGCTCACCCATTTTTAATAGGCTTAAAATGAGTACGCTACCTTCACTGGAGAACTAACCAAAGCTGTCAGTGATCCCAAACTATAACCTGAGCTGCAGTACACCCACAGAATGGACAGAATCAACTTTTGCAGTAAAACTAAATGCACTGCATGCATATGGAAAAGAAAATGATTAAATCTTATCTCTGTGCAAAGACTACTGAAGAGAAAGAAAAGGCAAAAGCATTTCTAGCCACCTAAGCACTTCTTTAGGTGTTGGAAAGGCCAAGCACATGCTGAATAAGCCAGTTATCATCACATACAGTCAATAACTTTGGGTTGCTACTAGCTTGTCAAACTGATGTCTGAAGTAAAATTTCATGCACATTTCAGTGCAAGGAACAATGAACTCATTTCCCCAATCTATTTTTTATTAAGTCTACTGTTATAAACCAAAACCCTCATTACAAAGGAAAATATAACTTGAGCAACAGCCTTAAATCTGATAGTCCTCTGAAGTGATGAGAGTTCCTGTGGTAATCCCTTTGACTTGACCTCCCTTCCCTCTTCCCATTTCTTCCAAACTGAGAGATTAGAAGAAAGGTCTGGGAAAGGCTCACAAGATTCCTCTCCGCTTTTTAATATGAGGAAATTTAAAGCCAGCCCTACAACGATGTTAGGGAAACACACCAGGAACTAGAATGATTTGATACAGTGTCATGCTGATTTAAAGAGTATCCAAGAATCTGAAACTAGAAAAAAACAATCTTTCTTTTAAGCTCAGATCCAAATCATTCAGGATGTAACAACATAAATTTTTCTTTATTCTTAGACTAAGCAGCAGCCAAGGCTTTTTAAAACATCTTGAGTTTCTCACCTACCCCACTATAACATGGTAACGTGCCTCTCATACATAAAAGATCCCAGATAACCCCAAATAGATGAGGTTTACATACCACTAATGTACGCAAGCATAATGTACTTGCTGGGGCACGAGGGTCAAGAGCAGCTTGCAAGTCCCAAACTTTAATTTTGCTATAAAGTAAAATGAGAAGGTCATTATGAAAGCATCATTTCAAGTATAAGCATAGAAGAAACATCTGAAGCAATGGAGAGCATGCTAGATTTTTCCTACAGCTACTTCATCAGGATCAAGCAAAACATTAGAGAATCTATCTTCACTAAAATACTAAGGTTAGAGCTCATAAAACATAGGTAGGTTTGTATTTCTTTATAGCAACACATGTGATGTTTTTGTGATGGACCAAGCGGGTTGGTTATATGAAACACAAATTGACCATACATGCCCAAGCCATTTTGGAACTGCAGATAATCTTGAAAATTCACAGCACTACTGATGAGGTGCAAAGTTCCAGTGGGAATTAAGCTCAGACTGCCGAGCCCAGTGAGATACTGAACCCAAATAAAAGGCTAGAGACAAACAGCTGAAGACTTGTTTTCAGTAACTTTGCTGTTCACTGGAAGTATAAATCAAGCAAAGAAACTGAGAATTTGGACATGGATATAAGGTGTTGAGAATCCACTACACACTGAAAATATTGAGTCAGAAGTGCTAACAGTGGGGCCCTGCCCTCAGCCCAACAAAAAAGGTCACTAAAGACATCTGAGAGCCCCTCAAGGTATATTTATGCTCACAGTAAACATTCAGTGCTGCTGTCTTATAAAAATAGTCTGAACTACTCTAAGCACACAGTACCTGGCAAAAAGCAATTCCTGAGGAAAGAAACAAAGGAATGTCACTTGAGCCAAACAAAAGTTTACTTTCTACGGAAAGTCAAACTTCAGTGCTAACCATTTCAGAGCATGCTAAAGAGCACCAAAAAAGCAGCCTCCTGGCTACTTAAAACTGTAGTCTGCTGCGCTGAAATGCTCAAGCAGAAGCCACTCAGTTAAATATTGATCCACTAGTGAAACCAGAAGAGATCCCTTCACAAGGGAACACAAGGCTCAATGCCTTTCAGAAGATGTTTTGCTAAGAAAGGCAGAATTGCTTGAAATGCTTCAAACACATACCCATCATAGGCTCCACTAACAATCCTCTTGTTGTCGAACCTGATGCATCGAACCAGTTCTTCATGGCCTTCTAATACTCTTAAACAGGCACCACATTCAATGTCCCATAGCCTAGAGAGAACAGAGTCTTTGAGTACTTCAGGTTCAACACTGTCCCCCTTAGCCTCACACTAAGGGATTCAAGCACTCTGGTTTTCTGTGGGAGATACCACATAACTTGCTTAAAAAGGCATGAGAGCCATGAGATGTTCCCTGTGTGCAATTCAGAGACAAGTGTGTGCTGCAGCTGCAGTATATTAAAATTCATTTACTCATTCCAAATTCTATACAAGTAGAGGCTGGATACATGTCAAGTTATCTTGGGAAACTTGAACATACTTTTTTCTATTTTGTATAAATTCATGATTAGAGGTTCAGAAAAAAATTAAAACCAGTAGCCAACATCTTCCTCATCTCTCCAAGCAGAAGACAAGGTGATAAACTACAGTGGAAGGTCAATTTTGTTTACATTTAACATAAACCTCAGCATCCCACTTTTTTTCACAGGGATGTGAAAAACCTCCTGTCACACTGAGTTAAGTTTCATTCATACATCATCTGCTCCAATATCAAAACATACTAAGGATGTTTTGCACATGCAGCAGTGCAGAACAGCACCAAAGGTAAGGGGAAATCCTATTTTCACACATGCAGATGGACACCATTACATACCAATAGCAGCCTGTGGGCACCCACCTAATAGTATTATCTGAAGATCCACTGACAACTAGTCGATCCCTGTACTGGAGGCATGCAATGCCACGCTTGTGCCCATTCAGAGTACGAACAAACTCACACGTACTTGTACTCCACACCTGTGAAACACAAGAGAAACGCTCCTCTGAGAATTACCCCCAGGCAAGGGTCTTGAATTTCAGTAGAAGGAGAACTCATGAACAGAAGGAGGCTGAGGCTGACCTTTGCTGGCCACTGGAATGAAAACTCATATACTATTCTTATGGGCAAAGAGTGGGCACCTGGCATTAGCAGAACAGTGCTATGGGGACATGGCAGTGACAAGAGCCACAGGGACTGCTATTGCACATTGGGTCGATGAGAAGTTGAGAGGGTTATATAGAAGATATTTTCAGGTGGTAAAGACTGTCCCAAATGATTTCAAGAGCTTGATTACACTTTACTCTTGATGCATTAGTAATAATTTTTGAAAGTGGAAATTATCACATAAATAAAAGCCCCAGATTTTTGCCAAAGAAATTGGTAGCAATCTACTAGAAAGAGAAAGCCAAACCCATGGCCTCTAGAAGTCTGGTGGCCGCTTCTTTCTTAACTTTAAATGATTCAAATCAACTCTGCCCAGTTCTAATGAACTGTAATTGAAGTTGTAACATAGAGTATCCAGTGGCTCATTTTCCAACACAGAGTGCAGCAGGATCTCTGGCAGATATTTGGACATTAAACTGCCAAGAGCTTTTTGGCACAGTCCAAGGTAGCTCTGGTTCTAGAGAGGAACGGGTGGAAATGCCTTTGTTATATTAATACACTCTGGGTAAATCAAATCTTCTGGTATGTAAGAGTCTTCAAATACAGCCTCTTAATTCTTCAAACATGGCAAAGTCTGGTGGAGCTGCTGGGCAGGTGTGGTGAGGAAAGGCACTGCTGATAAATTTCATGTCTGGAACAGGACTGCCAATTGAAATAAAAAATACCGCTTGGAAAAAGGCACAAAATGTGCCACATTTAACAAACAAACTGATCTTGAGACTAGAGTTCAAACAGCAAATAGGCTTCACTTCTTTGCAATCGTATGACAGAAGCCACAAAAATGTTACGAGCCTAGTTATGTGCATAAAGACATTAACAGCTAGTGAGAGGAAGCTGAACACAAAAAAAGGCACAGAACTGCTCATGGGCACCTCAGCTATTCGCAGTAGAGCCATGCTCAGAAGCTTCTCTGGCCTGCAGACCTCCGTGAGAGCTCTGCCAACTTACTTTAATGGTCCTGTCACCTGATGCTGACACAATATACTTGTCATCGAAGTCTACCACGTTAACAGCAGCACGATGGCCAACTAAAACACGGCGCAGGGTGATGTCAGTAGGTGATGCCATATCCCAAACAGCAATTGATCTGTCCTTTGAGCATGTCACCATTAAGCCGTTGCTGAACCTCAAATGAAGTACTGCTTCATTGTGATGAATCAACGTGTTCAGGACTTCACCTGTATTTACATCCCAAACTCTGCAAAAGAAAAGCATTTTATTGCAAATGAAGGATGATAGCTATGCATGGGATAAAGTGTAAACATGCACAAGTCTGCTACTATCTCTAATGGAGAGCTCTCTGGTTGTTTAACACCTCTTAGAGCTTGGGGAATGCAGGGGGATGCATGCTGGGGAAGTATCCTAGTTCATGTGTCAGATTCCCAAGCAACAATTATGAGCAGCAAACAATTAGGCCAGGAAATGCCTAAACTGGGCCCACTGCTAAAAGAAAGAGCTACTTAACAATTGTGCAACTATTCAAGGATGACTAGAGCTTGTATGATACATAAATTGATGGATCAGGCCAGCCTAAATACTACCCAATACATTGGTGGTTTGTTACAGCTTTACACCATTCATTCAGATGTTATGGCCACCAGGAGCAGTTGGGATGAAGCACCGCCCAAGGCCACCTACTAGCCTATGTGAAGTGAAAAATCACCACTGAATTTTTAGTACCTGAAAGATGTTAAGATCAGCTCCTAACTTCAGAGAAGTTTTAGAGACCTACATTGGTATACCAGTGAAACACCAGGAGACAAGGCCCTTCCACTGAACTGTGCCTGAGTATCTTTATATGGGACATCTGCTGACCATACAAGGACTGAAACTTAGGATCAAAACTGCAGTCAGAGAAGTGCTCCATCTCTAGCAAACACCCTTTCATTAACAGTCATCATGAAGAGATGTCAGAAGGCAGTACAAGAAACCCTAAATTACTGTACAGTTGGCATTCAGCCATTCTACAACTTCAGGATATGCTTTGAATCACTCAGGTCATATTCCTTTAAAATTATTAACACTAAAAAAAAAAAAGAGAGACAGATTTGGGAAAAAAAAAAGAATGTGATGCTTTGCCAAGTATGAATATCTTGGGTTTGGAATAACAGTATCCCATTCATATTAGGGATGTTTTCTGATATTTAGAAATTATTGTAAACATTCCCAGCCATGATTTTTGTGCAAACACTTCACACTCACCTCACTGTAGAATCTGAAGATCCAGTTACAATGACTCTTTCATCATACTGCAGACAAAGAACTGAGCCCGTATGTCCTGTTAATACCTTCAAACATTCCAGGCTTGTTTTGTCCCAGATCTGTTAAAAACAAGAAGTATAAATGGCTTATCAAGACCAAGAACATGGATCCAAGACTTGATCATTGCTGCAACTGTTAAGGAAGGAAGAAAACTAGAGATAGGAGGAAGAATCCCAGGCCAGTCAGCCTGTCCAGTCAGCAGGCCCATCCTCCCTTATAGCTCAAGGAAGCCTTCATGCAAGTTTTTGACAGAAAGTGAAATAAACACTGATCATGAGAAGATAAAGTCCTGTTTTGCAAGAGGAAGCAACCTACTCACATGCAAGCGAACTACTAGCAGTGCCAAAAGACACAGGTAAAGGCAGTGAGTGGCACACTCAGTCTTCATTCATGTTATGTGAACTTCAGTTTCACAAGTGTTTCTTGTCAATGGTCAATGGTATTGATCTCTGGCTGGCAGTCCCCAAAGTTTCCAGAGCAAAGCACAGTTGAGAACTTTGCCAGGCTACAGAATACACCCCATCCCCATAAACCCTGCACAGATAAATGCTGCCCCATGAAGAGATATGAGGAATCAATACAAGCAGCTATCTTTCCAAGGCAGAATTATCCACTTCTCCCTAGGGAAAAGACTGAAAAGAAGCATTTACCTTAATGGAGTTATCTCGTAGGCCACTGATGATCTTTTCATCATCATACTGTAAACAGTAGACACCTTTGCTGTTCTCAGAGCGGCACTGAATCCTTTGCAAATTGTGTCTCCCACATCGCCAGTTAGATTCTATAGTCTAACAGGAGGGGAAACAAGCAGGAGTTAGGCACGAGACTGCCTGCTTGAGCATGACTACTCCCACCCATGGACAGCAATCTTTCCACTTTTGCATCCTTACACCTAAAGTACTTAACATTTAAATGTCCCTTTTCTCCCCCCAGTAAAGATATACAAAACACAATGAATTAGAATTAGGGCTTCTATAATTTGTCATGGCAAAAGCTGTATTTAGCTGTGAAAATTGTGGTCAACAAATCTTAATGAGAATTTCCAAAGGAGCCATTAGAGATATACGTTTCATAACAATTCAGTTCCACCCCCATATTTACATAACCAGCTAACATAAAGATTAAACCAGAGCTCATACTGTGCAGTGTTCAGCCTCACCCGAGTAACTAACATTACAAAATTGCTGAGTCCAACAGGGAGGTTTACAGGAGCTTTTGGACCTTTCCTTCCCTTACCCTGTCATTTCACCAATTAACTGTTGTTACACATCGTAGAAAAGGATTTTGAGATACGAAAGCCTCCTCTGAGCACCTTAAAGGCTGACGAAAATAAACCTGAACTATCAGATGACAAATAACCCAAACTTACTTCTTTTTTCCTCCCAAAATCTGTGCAAATGTAATTCTCAACATTTTCATTTCATGAGGTATTTTTACGGAAAAGAGACCTGGTGCATCTTAAAAAGCTGCAAAGTATTCCATAGCAGAAGCAGGATGATTTCCATGCTTTAATCTGCTTTATTACTTGTAAGATAACTAATGCTGGTTTCAAAGAAATGTGGGATTTGGGATAGCAAGTTTGTAACAACAGTCGTAAGAGAATCCATGCACAGAACTCCAGGCCTGCAGTACCTAGACAGCCTGAGATGCCTTCTGTCTTCCAACACAGGCACCAGAACAGACCATTTATTTAGCCGTTTCCCTGGGATCCCCCCAGTACTGCATGGAAACCTGGAGAGAAGCTGATAGACTGCCAGTTTGTTTGGAAAAATATGTTTATAATCAAATCCTAACTTTCAAAGCAATTGCAGGCACTTCTACAACTCTGCCAAGGCTGGAAAACAACTGAAGCTCTCATTAAAGATAAAAGTGCAGTGCAACTATGATGTCCCAATTCTAGGAAAACATGTCTGATCCAAGGGAAAACTAACCTACCGCTTTGTTTTCCATGTATTTGCTCCTTCAGTTGTCTCCCATTATGCAATTTGGAGAGGATAATACAAACCTGATGTGCCACAGGAATTTGTCTAACACATGACTACTAAGGGATGCTTCTAGAGGAACATGCTGACAAGTTATTCATCCCCCTCATTCTCTTCCAATTTGGTGGGGAAGCTAATGAAATTAAGATAGCAAGTCATCTGTCAGTTTGGGATCAGCTTTTCTGGCCAGCTAGTTCACTGCTGACTGTCAGACTGGGAACTGGGCTCAAAATGTTCAAACCCAACACTGCGCTGGCTCAGCCTTGGACTCCTGCCTTGAAGGTAGCAGCCTGCGCATTCTGCTACTTGCTCAGCGTGGGATGGAGGCTTTGAGGAGGAAGGACAGGCAATTTGCAAGCTCTGTCTGAAGATTTATCTGCGTTAGGAGGGCGGAACTCTAACTCATTAGCTTCTTAGGTGCTACAGAGGTGACCCTTAGAAACAGGAGAGGATTGCAGACATTAGTAGCATGAACTGATGTAATTATAGACCTGAAGGCAAGATATTTAAAAATGCAACACTAACACTGAAGACACAGGAGAAAAGCATTACACATTTGAGTCAGCCAATTTAAACAGTTTCAGAAATCATATAAATTCAGATCTTCAATACTAAGACGTCTTAAGGGCGAGTTTCCCCAAAGCAACACCACTGGAAAGGTCTGAAATAAGCAGCACATGCTGGATTACTCCAGCAGCCGAGTGCCCAAACACCTCCGGAGCTCTTTCAGCCTTCAGTTTCCTGCAACAGCAACTACCAATAGCTATAGAACACATTAAGAACCCCACAGACCAGAAGTTTTGCTCGCAGCGCTTTCCCAAACACACCAGCAGTCAGGAAAAGCATGCTCACCAGACACTGAGCACACTAGCTCCCTTAACTCTTAGAAGTTCCCTATAGGAAGCTACTTAATAAGCTCTCCATAAGAAAAGGCTGGCTTCAAATAAAAGGAACTAAAGTATTATGTATCTCTTTGTGAAGGCACTATGAAGCAGTAAGTCATATACAGGTGCACTTTTTAATCCCGGGAATAGATGTCATTTCATGTAGACATTATACAGTGTGGCTACTGTGGGAAAATACTTCATGTTTTTCAAGAACTTGTAAAATCCCCTTACACTGCGTAAATTTTCAATGTGCTGGGAAAGTAGCCACGATACACAGAGAAAATACAGCAGCATTTCAATTGGCAACAGAGTGAAAACAGATGTGGACGTATAGAGAAATAACATTATTGTAGATGACTGAATACGGCTGAGTGGGTGGGCAACCTGGAGGACCCTCTGAAAAGGAACATGTTTAATACAATACTGGCAACCACATTAAAGCTTCTTGCTATAGGAAACTTCTGGTTGTTACTGACTAGCGTAGTTAGTCAAAGTCTTCATCTGCAACCTCCTTCCAGGAGATAACTCAAACTGTGTATATGCCGAGTAGACAGGCACATGAGCACAAGGGGTGAGGAAGAAATCACCATGTTTTATGGACTGTTATAAGCACCAGGAACTGGACAATGAAGAGACCCAATATTTATTTGCCTATTTATGGTACTAAACCTAATACTCGTGCAACACCTGTATTGTACACCTCCAAGTCTCCAAGGCAACTGCCTTCACACTTGGGTTTCACAACTAAAAGCAAGTTGGTGCAGAACACTATCTCCCTAGTTCATACACACACACACACACACACAAAAATGTTTCTTACACTTTCCTACAAGCTTACTTGAGCAATAGCAGCAAGTAGCTGGCAAATGCTGCACAGCCAGCAAAATCTGGACATACAAGGGATAAAGACCAAGCACGAAGCCAAAGCATCTGCAACAGGAGAACCATTTGGCAGCTGAAGAAATGCATAAATGGATTTAAAAAAAGGCATTTAGAGAGAAAAGTACATGTAAAAAATAACCCAAGATGTAGAGGTATAGCCAAACCTTGACCATGCCAGAACACGTACAAAGATGCACAGTAAAAAAAGATATGCAAATCATCTGGATTAGCAGTTAGATCATTAACTATACACTGGAAATATTAAGGATAATTTACTAGGAACAGGGTTTTCCCCCTTTGTTAATGTACACTATGTTCAGCCCCTTGGCTAAAAACTGCTTTTATATCCTTGTGGATGTTTTTGCAGAGTAAGTGGGTTTATCTTAATCCCATAAACCAAGGATTTTGTTCCCTCTGAATACACAACTCTGCTGCAGGACAAATGGGGAAGAGAAAAAGGAACACATACATTTGTTATGTACATGGAGATTTCTCCTGAAGCATTGGGCATTAACACCAGGGGCAGTTAAAATCCAAACCCTTGTTCTTCACATGCTTTCTTCAAACAGAAAACAGAAAATCCCTCCTGACAGGAGTGTATGAACTTGTGTCAGCAGGGTAGAAAGGGCTTAATATTTCATTCATTATAAAATTAAGAAGGTTTGATAAGCAAAGACGAAACGACAGGCTGGCCATGGCACCAGGCTCCCTGCTTCTCTGAGGTCTTTCCTCTCTTGGACTCTGAAGATACTATAACTATTAGGGGGAAAACCAGCATCAAGCTCTTGAAGAAGGATTCTCTAGATCCTGGCTGAGTCCAGAATTCACTTTTGGATCTCTAAGCTGCTGTTAAGCAGTGAGGGCTGAGGAGCTTTCGCAGTCTCTGCATAAGCTTGCAGAAGAAGGGCTATGTGATGCTTATTACCTAGAAGTCTTGAACTGGTCCTCAAGAGGAACCTTGCAGAGATCTAGCTGTCCTGTCACTACCACAACAGCATAAACCATGAGATACTTGACCACAGAGGGATGACTGCCTCACAGCAACAGATAGTAAAACCTTGCCAGCAGCAAAGCCTCCTGCAGAAGGATTAAAACCCTGAAAATAAAGAGCATACCATCCTTCTTGCAGTGTCATCACTTCTATAAAGCACTTGTAAGGAGCTAAGCACCCGTGGTAGGTGTGGAGCAACAAAGACAACTGAAAACTCACAGACCACAGGAACTGCATCAGCACTGGGGTGGGTATTCTACACAGACAATAATAAAATCCCTCTGTCAAAGCAGTATGGCAGAAAAAGTACTTGCACTGTATCCAACATTCCCTTCATAAAACACCTCCTCCTCAGACCAGCTGCATAATGGAAGTGATGAACAAGAAAATGATGTGGTCATTACGGTCTACAGAACTGAAGAGTCCTGGCTGCAGGCACAGCATCCCTAATTACACATTCTCTATACCTAATTACTCATTCACTAAGGCTTGTACTTATTGTCACCTGAGCCAGTAAACAGGTCTTTGGAAGCAAGCAGCAGGGCATACAGATGTCCATACCAACATCTTGGACATACATTATGTTAGAAGAGAGAACATATACATAAGAGAACACCAAGTGCTGCAAACCATCCACCACTGAATCTTGCTATTTATTATCCCACTTTTTCCATTAAGCAATGTTACCTTTCCCTGTTAGTTCTCTTACCCTATTCCACAAAAAAGCTGAACCACCATGATTCACTAGAGGGCTTGGAACAGTGACTACATTTGGATTTTATTCTCAAAATGCTTTGAGAAACTCAGAAGACAGCAGGTATACAACTGGGAGCTGCATGACACTGTGCCCCTCATATAAGAACTGTTTAGTGCTTTACTACTGCTCATTCAAGGAATTTGTGCTTTCCACTACACCAAGAATTCTTCATATTTTAGATTATTCCCGATTAAAGCTAAGTGAAAGTCCAGAAGAAAACTAAAAGTTACACGGAGAAACTGCTGTCATGTTACATGGGAAGAAGTAGTAAACGGTAATACAGAAAACAAACACAAGGACTTAAACCTAAGCAAACATTAATTCAAAACAGTGATCGACTGATGTTTGCTGCTTACATTATTTCAGTCTAACAACCTATAGACCCCTAACATATACCATGCCACTTTTTACACATATACATGGATCTAGTTAAAGTTCAGCATATATTTGTTTCATACAAGCAGAAAGGCCCAATTCCACAAGAAAATAAAACAAAGGGAAAACACTTCCAAGAAGTGAAAAGTGGGCTTCTGGCTTCATTTGTAAAAGTCACAGGATACTCAGGCTATGTTTTGAAGAACGTCTGAAATCAAAGCAAGGCCAAAAAAGCAGAGTGTACTACTGGGGCACTCCATGCCTGAACACTACATTGGCTTTCAGATCAGTCTGAGGTAAAATATCACTTTTAGTATTCACTTAAGTATTAGCATTAAGGCCAGAAATAAGGCATAAACAGTGAAGTCTAGAAATCTAAACAGCTTTAGAGAAAAAGGAATGGGAAGCTTTTTCTAGCAAGTGTTACAATCAAATCAGGATTCTTGGCAGAATTTGAGACTTAAGAATGAAGTTCCTAATGTTTACAGCTGTTTAGATAAGATCCAAATGTGAACAATATAAACTGATGAAGTGTTGTCCCTGCATTCAATTTCTCCAATATGCATAATGCTGCTCAAAGGTCCTCCAAGTAAAACTGTTCCTGAGTCTTGCTGCAGCTTTGCTGAACCCTTTTTAAAGGCACTTTTAAAAAGAGCAGATTAACCTTATACTGAGCAAGATGAATCTGGACAGTGGAATATGCTAATGTCTTACAGAGGAAGAAAAAACTTGCAGAAACTGCATTAAAGGCCACTGACACAGAATACAGGAAGCCGCTTTGGAAGAAAGCTGGCTGTATGATACAGCCCATTTCATGAGGCGTGGAGACAGCATGTTCTCCAAGTGTCAAAATGGTGTTTTACACCAGAGGGAGCTGAAGCAAAGCAGATAAAAAAGACAGCTAATGGAAGCTTATCTAGGGGAGGACAATTCAGCCCCAGGACTCTCTTACAGCCCACAGTGGTGGCAGAGCTTGACTTGAGGGAACAGAACACACCGCAAATGCAGGACATGAGGGACCTGTAACTGCCATGTAAATGAAGTGTAGCTGCACTAAATCCCCATGCTCTGCCCCATGCATCTGTCACTGGATGCTCTCAAGAGACAAGATGCTGTGCAAGCCAATCTTTGAACTCACTGGTACTGTTCTGCTTCCCCAGGGAGGAAGCAAAGAATCCTCTCAACTCTACTCAGGAGAGCCCGCAACAGAAGGGTGTGGATGAACAAAGCAGTTGCTCTTCCCTGAAAGGTCTGTCTTTACAGAAATCCCAAAGGAGATTCAATGGTAGCATCTGATGAAGAAAACCTTTTGCATGCCAGCAGCTGCAATGATCACAGCAAAAATCCTCCATAGGGCTCACTGGTTTTCTCTTAAAGGATCTCCATTTCCACCAACTTCCATCAGCTTGGTCAAACACACAAGACTAAAGTTTCAAGCTTTCACGTTGCACAGATGCAACATCAAAATACACTGACTTTGAATGGAGTCCTGCTCACAGCAAAGTGACAGGAGAAGTACTGCTGTAACTTCCAGAGCTGAAGAGGAAATCTTGAAAACACAAGCCAACAGCAATGCAAAGAGAGCAGGGTCCTCTGAGGCACTTCAATGGCACACACATCTGGACTCTACACAACACCTCACAAAGAGCAATGCTGCTGAAAAACCAAGTAACTGCACCTTTTAGGTTTCACTGGAAACAATAACTTTATGCACAACACCATAACGATACAAAGTTCTATTGAAACAGGTAGCGATCAGCCCCTCTCAGAGCACAGAGGCATTCCAAGTACTCTAACAAGAACAGTAAATCCCTCTTTCAGCTGAGCAGAAAAAACCCAGCACTCTTAGTTTGGCCATTTTTGACAAAAGAGGGATGTGGACCTGCCTGACTGACTCCAGAGCATGGCCATGGAGATGCTGCGAGGGCTGGAGCAGCTCTGCTCTGGAGCCAGGCTGAGGGAGCTGGGCTCGGTCAGACTGGAGAAGAGAAGGCTCCTGAAGGGGAGACATTAGGGCAGCTCCAGTGCCTAAAGGCCAGGAGGAAAGTTGGAGAGGGGCTTGGGACAAGGGTCTAGGGACAGGCCAAGGGGAATGGCTTGAACCTGCCAGAGGGGAGACTGAGCTGAGCTCTTAGGCAGAAGCTCTTCCCTGTGAGGGTGCTGAGGCGCTGGCACAGGGTGCCCAGAGAAGCTGTGGCTGCCCCATCCCTGGCAGTGTTCAAGGCCAGGTTGGACACAGGGGCTTGGAACTGGATGAGCTTTAAGGTCCCTTCCAACTCAAACTATTCCATGAAAGAAGTCAAGCCAGGGATCCATTCCATGCTAGGGATATCTGAAAGGAGTCTTCTGCCCTGGTCAGAAGTGAGACATAAAATTTATGCCATTCACCTTAAGAACTTTGTCCCTGCCACTCAAAAGCCTCTTCTTTCTTGGGCCACTTTCAGTTTTAAGACATGTCATTTGCAAACTGCTGTGGAGTAAAGACTTCAAAGGCTGGCTGAAAAAAATCCAAGGCATATAATGCTGACCAGATTCTACACACACACAACTTCTCCAGCATCATAATTATAGAACAGTACTAAACAAACCCACTTCCCTCAGACATCATACACTGTGACTTTCATAAACAAAGATCTCTTGATGCTGGCAGGGACTGAGGATGAGAGCCAACTTCTTCCCCCTTTGCAAATCTTTCCCAAGGTTTTAGAATTTCAGTTCCAGTCCTAAACTGTGAACTTTTCCAAATTCCATCAGAACACATGGTGTTTATTTGATGGCCTGGTGCCATGTCTTCCTAAAGTCTTCAGCAAAACCACATTTTGAGTCTCATCTCAATTAGGTGGACCCAGGTCTCCATGGAAACAAGAGGAGGGCACTTGCCATGTGCCTAAAGATAAGGGGAACATTTATGAAAGAAGTCTTCTCAACTCATCACCAGAAATAGATCCTGAGGGGAAAACACAATAGTTGGCCAAGCTTCACAAATAATATGGAAAAAATCCAGGGACTTGGGGTTCTGGAATCGGCAGTATTAAACTTCCCACTCTGGCAAAGTGCCGATTAACACAGTCCCACTAAAACAGCTGACCTTGCCCACAACACTTTGGGACTGCACCCAGGGCCAGGATGCCGCACATCAACCCCATCACCTCCATAAACACGGTGTTGCAAAAGCAGGTTCAGTTTTTTTCTGGGATAAGCTCTAAATCAGGTTTTCCCTTTAAAAAAAAGCTCCTCAAGAGCTTGGCAATTCAGCATCTGACTTGGAGACATTTAAAATCACTGGACCACCTCTAGTGAAATGAAACCTAATTAAATATTTGGCTTCACAGCAGAGGTGGAGAGTAACGACCTCTTTCCAAGAACCTGGTTTCAGATCTCTAAATGTCCTGTTATTTTCAAGTCCAATGATTTCAGAAGTGGCATTATGTTCCTAAAATGTCTTTGGCATCAAACAAATACTGGCACTACAGAATTTTCAGAGAGGCATAGGAACCGAGTCATTGCCTATTTTAACCTGCAGCTAACAACACTTGGTGGTTGCATGGACTTTTGACCCAAAATGCAAACAGAGCCCAAGGGAAAGAATTCAAATTTGCTATTTATCATTCCTTATTTTTCCTTCCAGGGGTGAATTCAGGTTTTGGATTACTTTTCAAATTCTGTCACTCAGTCCAAAGGCCAGAGCACATGTTCCTTTGAGCTTATCTCTACCGACAAGCTCATTCAGTAACAGCTGCAATGACCAATAAATTTTATCATTAGAAGCAGCCTAAGAGAATACGGTTCATGTTTAGGCTCCAGAGGTAAAATACCAAATGACAAGATTATTGTGTTACATCAAATGTATTTTCCTGTATTAAAACATCAAGTCCTTTGGAGATAAAATAAATGTGTTATAAAACCACATAAATGCTAATATGGTAGCCTCTGGCTCATCATTACCTCCCTAAACGCTGATCCTTTGACAGCAACAGGAAGATCTTATAAAAAGTCCAGGCAAATATTTGAAGAAAAAACATTTTGATATTCAGAGATGCAAAGTTCTCTATCAGAGCTAAGATGAGAGTCTTATTTAAGAGCTTCCACACATTGCTTTGAAAAATGAAGGAATGGCAAGAGTATGAAACTGAGGGAGAGCATGACTTCAGGCTTAAAAACAGCATAAGGGGAGGAAAACATTAAGAAGTGCTCCTAACCTTATAACCAAGTTATGTTGTTATTTACCATCTACATTTTTAAACACTGTTAAAAGCTTCTTTTGACAGCTCTTTAGGGAAACAATCTGTGAAAAGTGCTTTGAAGGGTGATTTATTAGAAAAATTGTAAGAGACTTCTGGATGTGGAATGATTACTGGCCCCTTGACTACTAGCAGAAGTCTAACCCCACTCCAGTTGGCAACCTGGAAAACAGCAGTATTTCAGAAGGCTTGAAGAAAATATGCAAAGTGGGAAAGATGTGACATGGTACAATTCCCTGTCCTGCTGCCATCCCCCTCAGTTCTGCAGTTTCGAAGGACCAGGAGTGGGAAACACACTGCCTGTAGAAACCGAGCAGTGATAATTCTGGAAGTAGCCAGTAGTTTTCCAAGAGAGACTTCTCCACTCCAGAAGAATGGACAAAGACGCATCTGTTTCTTGTATTTGGGCAAACAGAGGCAAACAGTACTCAAAATTCTACCTCAAGTGATTGACAACTGCTATTAACCAGGTTTTTCACAGATTTCTAGACACAAGCGTGGAATGGAAAGTACACAACTACAGGAGATTTCCCCCAAACAGCCCTAATTCTTCCTCTCTGTTCTTACCTCCCTCCATCTGAGTAGGACACACAGGAGTTCTCTGCATGCCCCAGTAATATTTAACATAGTTGAGGATATCACCATTAGATAGAAACTATGGAGAGTATGGAATGGGCAGAAACTATGGCAACAGCTTTACTCCTCGTACACGGCAGCAAAGACAACTGGTTTCCCACACTTCTTACTCACGTTACTATTTTTAAGTGCTAGTGGCACAGCGTGTTTTACAGCACTTTCTACCCTGCCAGCTCCACCTCAAAGCCTGTCAGGAGATAACTGCAGAACATGCAGAGTAAGGGGTTATCACATCATACACCTGAGCTTTATAAAATGAAAAATAAGAGCTTATGAGCAGGAAGAAAGTTAGGGTGTTAAAGAGCATTATCATAGAATCCCTACACTGGAAAAGACCTTTAAGATAGAGTCCAACCATTACCCCAGGACTGTCGAGCCCACCACTAAACCGTGTCACTAAGGGCAAACTGATCTCCCCTCATGATCTCCATTCACAGCCACCCCCCCCCATCTGCCCTCTCATAATAGCCCACGCTATATAGCTGCTTCCTGTACATGGCCATCTCTCAAGATATCTCCTCATGGCCACCCCTGATGCCCCATGGTCACCGCTCACACCCCATGGCCACCTCTCCTCTCCCCTCATGATCTCCACTCCCCCCTCACAGCTATGTTTCTTGACCTCCAAACACCAGTGTATTTTCTATTCATTTTGAATAGATCAGCCTTTACTTTTCAGGCTGTGCAGTGCAAATTTTTCTAATATTTTGAGGGTTTAATATATTTATTGTTAATTTAATGAAATTTAGGGTTTTTTTAATTACATTCATTACTACAATATAAGTTCAGTGGCACATCTTTTCCCCACTCCCCAATATTCAGAGACTGAAAATAATTTATATTTGATATTGATGATGAGAGAAGCATAAAGGGTTTGGGGTTTTATTATACCATCAAGAACATTCCAATTGAGGAGCTTCATTTCTGTGCATGGTACTAGCAAATCTACAACAACTAAAGAATCAAGGGATTAAAAACCGGACTGTGACAGTTCAAAAGGCCCCAGGGTTCTCAGACCATCTCTAAGGAATCCTCCTATCCCTAATTAGAACAATTCCTACACAAATGTTCCACCTACACCTGAACAAATAACTTACTCTGAAACTTTAAAAATGCATTACAATGTCGCTGAACTCTGTTCTGCACAAAGGTTTTCATGCTGCTTTTTGCCCATTTTCTTCACTGAACTGAGCCAGAATTTTGCAGAAAGCCAGAAAATACCACATTAAGAGTTCTTAATCCCACTGGATTCTTATCACTGTAATATCACTCTGTCATTCCTTATAGGGAGAAGCCACCTCCCTCCAAATAAAGTGTATATCAATCAGCTCACAAGTAAATACCAAGTTTGATCTCACTTTATTTAGGCTACATTTCATGCCTAGTTCTTTGAGAGTTTATAGACTGTGTAGCAAGAGTTATAAGGAAAATACTTAAAATGGGATCATGTTCTCCAGCAGATACCTTTCACAGATCGGCAAAGAGGTCTGCATAATTTTGTTTACTGAGTGCCAAGCAACACAAATTCCCATTTGCCATAGCAGAATGAGTCCATTAGTTCACATCTGTCTGAAATATCAAAACATGCATTTCCCCACTAATGAATTTCAGACCAATAATTTCACATCCATCACGTGGTTGAAATAAATCCATTAAAGCCTGTGGTATAACTTATTTTGTGGTGGGTACACAGCAAACCGAGCAAGACAGATTTTTGCTGCTAGGCAGAGTACTAAGATGATCCTGATTTATCAGGAATGCTTTGAAAGGACTGAGCAAACCCAGTCTTCAGCAAGATAAGCAAAATTTTACGTCAAAGAAAAGAACAGCCATTCCTGCAGTTTTCTACTGCTGACATCCCTGTGGGGTTTCGCATTACAGGACTGATTATTGTTCTCATCAAATCATTGGACAGGGGAAAAACATCCTATATGGTAAAGAAAGCTGTATTTGCAATGCTTTAGAAGTAGTAAGTTACTAAATGAGCAACGTTTTAAATGATTGGTGTTTAAGATATTTAACCCGAGATCACAAAGTGAGTGTAACCAAGGTGTAAGAACATTCAGCAGTATGTGGAGTTGTCTTGGAGTAATGTGTCTTAAAACAGCTATTTTATTAAAATCCATAGTTCCAAAAACCTTTAAATTCAAAAAGGATGCTGTTAACACTTAATGCACATACTGTGGCAGTAAACTGCTGAGGCTATTTTTTACACAGTCTGACAAACCAGAGCTCACAAAGTCACTGTGATACGAATATGTATGACAGACTTCATTGCTCCAACACGCACCACCTTAGAAACACTAACAATATGCAATGTTATTTCTCCTGCAGATACTATATATCAGAAAACATACCTCTATATCCTGTATTATCTTTGGGTATAAGGACCTGTAAAATGAATTTGGAGGGCCGTCTGTTGGTCTGTTTTTAAACAGGTACTGATCCCTAGAAAGAACCAGAAATGTATTTTTCAATGTAGCACAAAGAATCCAAACTTTAAAGGAATTCAAACTCTGCACAGAACAGAACCTGATGACATATGCACACAGAACACTTGTGAGAGGTTTCAGTATTGCTGTTACAACCCTTGTTACAATTTGACAGCTTTATTTAAATTGTTCAACACTAAAAAGGCAACAGGGGTTTCCCTTACTGTTTTCCAAATTAGGGTTCACTGTTTCAATAAAGCTTTTAGCTGACAGGGTGTTGCCGTCGTGCTCTTTACAATACGCCTTGCATTTTGCCAGGCACACCACTAGAGAGCACAGAGAAACAGGTTTCTGAAGCAGAACGCCCCAACCCTTGGGATACTCTTAAAAGGATAGAAAAACTCCTTTGCCACAAACATAAATGCTTTCTCTTTGAGAGAAGCTTCTGCAGCCCAATGCGCTATTTTACATTTTAAGGAAAAATAATGTTGAATTGGAAATAGTTCATTTGCAAAAAGGAGAGGGGACACAGCCAAAGCAGGAACAGGAGCCCATAGCTCCGTGGCAGACTTACGCATCTTGGTGATACCAATTCACTATAAACTTACTTTTTGGCAGAGCTCTTGATTAGGGCGATTTGTAAAGGAGAACACTGTAAAAGGTGAATTTCGGTACTGTCGCGGTACTTACCAACCCCTTCTTTCTGACAGTCCCTTCCATAGCGGATCTGTGCGTACCATTCTTTCAATCAATTTTTTCCATAGCATTCCTTCAGAGATGACTCTCTGCCATTCCTTACATACCAGCTCTGCTGCACAGAGTGATCTGGCATCAAGATAGGAAAGGATGTTTTCTGCTATGTGATCTAAGCCTTGCTCTACAAAGAAATAAAGGCAATGAAATGTCAATCACTTCACAGTAAACTACTGAACAAACTTTGCAATACATTCAAAGAATCCAACACAGCTTTAAGGCACTGGAGCAACATGGGAATTAAATTATCATACCCAGAAGCACCAGTTACAGACTGATCCACATAGGTACATCAAAATCTGTGACACTTCACTCCTTTCCTAGTACAGTCTGCCTGCTGGACTGTCCCACTTCCACAGAGCAAGAATGAGCACAACCCAACATCTAGCAGTGTGCAAGCAGCAGAAAGCATTTTGCTTCTTCTGGGCACAGAATCCTGGACTTTTTGAGCACATAACACATTGTGTGACATGATCCAAAAAGATTATCATCATCAAGCAGATGGTTTACTAAGCAGCAGTAATAACATGTCAATTCTTTTACTATTTCTTTACATAACAATAGATACTTCAACTCAGAAGACAGGACTGCACAGGAACAAACACAGACATAGTAAGAGTACGAGCAAAAAAACCTGCAAAACAAATCTCACATCAAATGCAAGAACATCTTTTCTATTTAAGCTCCTTCTGTAATCTGCAGGTGCCAAGTAAACTCCTGACTTTTGTTCAGATGGAATAACAGAATCATCATAGAATGGTTTGGGTTAGAAGGGACCTTAAAAGCTCAACCAGTTCCAACCCCCTGCCACAGGCAGGGACACCTTCCACTAGAGCAGGTTGCTCCAAGCCCCTGTGTCCAACCTGGCCTTGAACACTGCCAGGGATGGGGCAGCCACAGCTTCTCTGGGCACCCTGTGCCAGCGCCTCAGCGCCCTCACAGGGAAGAGCTTCTGCACCATAAATTCTAGTGCAAAGTCAATTTAGTTTAATTTAACAAAGATTTCCCAATGTATTTGGAGTAGCCACATGAACTGATAATACCCTTGCACCTTTCCTGCACCTGCTGCTCTCCCACCTTCTATGCTCTGCCACCTTCTACAGCAACAGAAAGACACGTGAGTGTGTGTACCGCTATCTGAGGACACTAGCTTTACTGGGTCAAACAATGAGTTCAGCAATGTACCACACAAGAACGCCCAAGTAAAACAACATTATTCCAAACAAAAGCCTTTTGGCAGCACTCAGATATCCCAGGAACATCTAGGTGTCTGTGCCCATGGCAGGGGAGCTGGAACAAAATGCTCTTTAAGATCCCTTCCAACCCAAACCATTCTAGGATTCTGTTCTATGATTCTATCCACCCGGGCTCTAATTTCACACTCTAATTTCACCTGCAACACAACCTATGTTGGTCAACATGCAATAGTTCTTAGTGCACTGGGGAAGCACTGGCTTTCATCATGAAGATCCTCACTACCAGAAGCAGCCAATTAACCAGTGCGATCCACCATGGTAGGATTAGATTTACATATTAAATGCACTCAACACATCAGCAAATTCAAATATACCAGAATTGGAGTCCTGCCCATTGATCCACATCTATGTAAGGCAATGTGCTGTAATGTATTACTTCATAATTATCAGTTAATACTTATCCAACAGCTCTGGATACTTAGGCTGAAGCCTGCTAAAAATAATAGGCACATCAGTAAAGATAATGAATACAGTAAGCTAGTACCACTGATCTATAAAGACATAACCAGGTGGAATTTGTCTCTGAACTTCGCCTAGACCTTGTCCTTTGCTGAGGGTGTTAGATTCAAAAATGTGATTGCAGTTGAATAGAGGGACCAACATAGAAACCACTCAGACAATCTACTTGCACTAAATTTAAAATAGCATCCAACTTTTCTTGCTCACATTCCAGCTCCAGTGTCACTGGTCCCACAAAAACAATCACTGGAAAGTCTGTCACTTATTTCAAAGGACCTGCAATTTTGCTTTCCCCAAAACTCCACTAGATCAGAGATCTAGAATAACTCCATCTTCATGAATCATGTATGTCATTTGGCCAAGCATGAAAAACATCTTTCAAAGTCAGAGATGACGACCTTTTTAATTTTCCACTTTATCCCATGACAGCCTAATTTAGGCTTCAAAACAGCCCTGAAAAATCAAAGAAACTATTCTTATTTTAAGAATTAACAAAGCGTGCTCATATAGTCCTCCACTACACACTAACTCTGGCATGCCCTTTGTAAAAACGAACAGCAATCAAAAGAAAAAAACAATACATGAAAAGTGTTTCTTCATTTCTTCTCTAATTTAGAGAACTAGAAAAAGTTTAAATAAAGTTTAAACAAATCTTTCAGTATCAGTCATAACAGATTCAAGTACCTGAAGTATAACAAGGCCCAAATAACCTGCGGGTCTCAAATCTAACTATTTCCAAAGCAGTGAAGTCTCTCTTAGAGCAATACCATGTCTCAGAGCAGCTTTAAGCTGCACCATTTTCTGCATAAGAAGTTGAAGAAAATACCAGGGCATTGAAATAAGTCATAAAAGCAGTCTTCCAGTCAAATGCATCCCAGCCTTTCTAGTATCACAGTATGCTAGAGATTGGAAGGGACCTCAAAAGATCATCTAGTCCAATCCCCCTGCTGGAGCAGGAACACCTAGATAAGGTTACACAGGAACGTGTCCAGGCGGGTTTTGAATGTCTCCAAGGAAGGAGACTCCACAACCTCCCTGGGCAGCCTGTTCCAGTGTTCTGTCACCCTCACTGAGAAGAAGTTTCTTCTCAAGTTTAAGTGGAACCTCTTGTGTTCCAGTTTGTACCCATTGCCCCTTGTCCTATCATTGTTTGCCACTGAGAAGAGCCTGGCTCCATCCTCGTGACACTCCCCCTTTATATATTTATATACACTAATAAGGTCACCCCTCAGTCTCCTCCAAACTATAGAGACCCAGCTCCCTCAGTCTTTCCTCATAAGGGAGATGCTCCACTCCCTTAATCATCTCTGTGGCTCTGCGCTGGACTCATTCAAGCAATTCCCTGTCCTTCTTGAACTGAGGGGCCCAGAACTGGACACAATATTCCAGATGGGGTCTCACCAGGGCAGAGTAGAGGGCAAGGAGGACCTCTCTCGACCTACTAACCACCCCCCTTCTAATACACCCCAGGATGCCATTGGCCTTCTTGGCCACAAGGGCACAGTGTCAGCTCATGGTCATCCTGTCGTCCACTAGGACCCCCAGGTCCCTCTCCCCTACACTGCTCTCTAACAGGTCGTTCCCCAACCTATACTGGAACCTGGGGTTGTTCCTGCCCAGATGCAGGACTCTACACTTTCCCTTGTTATATTTCATCAAGTTATTCCCCGCCCAACTCTCCAGCCTGTCCAGGTCTCTCTGGATGGCAGCACAGCCTTCTGGCGTGTCGGCCACTCCTCCCAGCTTAGTGTCATCAGCAAACTTGCTGATAGTACACTCAATTCCCTCATCTAGTAAATCCCTCATCTAGTAAATAACAACTTACAGGTTCTAAATACTGTTTACTTAGGATATATTTATCTTACTGTTACGAAAGAAGCAGTTCTCAAGGTTCTTCCATAAAATATAATCACTGCAAGGTCATTTTCAAGAGTCATGAATCTCTGGGTATCAAGGAGACAAATTAATTCACTGTGCAAAGTGGAGGACACAGCTAGCTAAAAGAAGTAAGGAAAACAGCTCTGCTGAGTAAGCATCCCCCTGATTGTGAAGGTTGCAAGTGTGAATAGGGCACAGGCCGTGTTTTAGCAGGAACAGATCTAACTGTTATTGTAATTTTCAGTACAAAATAGTTATGTTTGACAGTGTAAGATCAGCTCATGCAGAGCAAGTATATCATACAGTCTGTTACATCTGTAACACTGGAATCACACAACACAGTCCCCTACATATTATCCCAGCCTGGAGGACATGCATTTTGAAGAGGACTAGAAAAAATGTTCTACATCAAGCATTGCAGTTCCCAAAGCAAACAGTGCAGAGGATATGACAATTAACCACCATAATTCCATCCCAGACAATGTTCAAGGCCAGGCTGCATAGAGCCTTGGGCAACATGGTCTAGTGTGAGGCAACCCTGCCCATGGCAGAGGGGTTGGAACTGGATGATCTTAAGGTCCTTTCCAACCCAAACCACTCTATGATTTTATGATTAATTCAAACTCTGTATGAATAGAGCTGTACACAGAGGTTCCTGTATAAGAGGTGCTTAAGGCTTCTGCTTCACTGCATCATTTTTCTTTCAGTAACCATTATACAACACCTGAACTTAGCTCACCCTCCTTTCCCTCTCAAGAGAACTAAGTTAGTGCATTCACAATCCTCCCAACATGTGTACACAGTTCAGGGAGTAAAGGTGTATTAGTATTTGCCTCACATAGGGATATTTAGTCAAATCATTAAGTAATAAAAGAGTCTACAGTGCTATGACATGACAGAATTGATAATTCAGTTCAACCAGCATCAGGCTGTTTCAAGGCTGCACATCAAACATAAACTAACTTTGGAAGTAGTTAGAAAAAACTAAGAGTACACACCAAAGTAGGTTGCAGGTAAAGCAGCAGACCCAAAAATTATTAAAAAGGGAGGAAAACACTCTGATGCCAACAAAATTTCTGCAAAATGAAGCAGAATGACAAGTGCACCAGACTTCAGCTTCCAGCTCTTGCAGAGACACGATGCTGCCCTGTCCCTTCCATCTGATAGGCATATTTAATCAGTGGTAGCGTGGCTGAAGAGCAGAGGCACACAGACAAATCCTTTCTGATAGCTTTAACTTCCCATTGTTAGAAGAAAAACACTCCAGCTGTATCTGGGTTCCAAGAAAAGCCAGGAGCACAAGATACACCAATGACAGTCAAAGCTTTCAATGTCTGCACTTTCAAGGAGTAAAACTCTTTACTGGTGAACTGAAAGATTGCAGGTGAAAAAGCAAATGAATAATGCATAGGTCAACATATAAACTGTACAGCTGAAGAAACAGCTGTCCCTGGGCACATTGTGGACAAAATACCACTATCTCTAGTAAAGAATGGGCAACAGGGTTCATGCTGAACAGGTACACATCCATCCGATTCTCTTCTCATTCCACAGTTGAGGAATGTAATCCTGTCCAATTGGCATCATTTAGTAAACCAATCACCACATAATATACTTGCCTTCTGAGAGGAGGGAAACTCAAATGCTTTTAGTCAAAGAGTACTAAGCAGACCTAACTCTACCCTTATTTCAAACATGTACTTAAAGGTTCTGAGGCAGAGCAGCCACACTGGCACTCAGATCTACTGCTGACACCTCACTGAGGGTTTTGAATGAGTTTTGAAGTGTAAAGATCATGAACATGTCAGGTATGCAATGAACAATTCCCAAGTTATTCAAAGGATATTCTTGCACGAAATAGTGTTTTAAACGTTTATCTGTTGCTGCCATCTCCTGGCAACAAACTGAATGAATGATTACCCTCCTCAGATGTGTGCTCCGAGGAGCCGTGAAGTTACTAACAACCAGCCTAGTAAAAAGCCTACACTGCAAAGCATCCTTTGAACAAGTGCATGGTTCTGTGGGGTTTTGGTGGTGGTGGCTCTGGGGGTTTGCCCCTCTACTAACATACCTGTGTTATCTTTCAGAAGGCAATGAAGAGGACAGCTTGGGAGCAGGACTTGATCTGCGTCTCCGGATTAGCACTACTGCATCATTTAGCTTCTGATAGCAGGGGAGTGTGTTTGAATCAAGCACAAACACTTTTGGAGTTCCATATACAGCATATTCCATTACTAGAAACCCACGTTGCATTTTAAATCCTTTTTGTGAGTAGGAACATACATGCCATTTAAATAGCGTCAAAAGAATTGGATTCAGAGCACAATTATGAGACCATAAAAGTATTTGGATCACAGTCAATCAAGATGGTAGCACACACCAGTGCTGGTTTTCTATCCTAACACCTTCTGGCACCAGGCAAACATCGGGTTGCCAAAGTACATGGTTTTATGCTTTTCTATTTAGAAATGAGTGTGATGTCTGAATAATAACACGTGTGTATTCATCAACATATGTTCAACTGGTTTTAGGATTATTTTTTTCCTTGTGAAATACTACTTTCCAAAAAAGACAGTTATACAGATTAAATGCAGTTGCACAGAACTGATTAAGAAAAATGATACATGACACAATATTTTGCCATTGTTCAGTCTTTCACCCAACTGCCTCTGATCTCTGTTCAGTAACAATCCTCTGAAAAACAGTTGTGAAAGTCTGATCCAAAGCCACCTCTTATGTTTCAAATCTGGAAACGGAACCTGAATGATCAAGGTACCACCATCAATTCATCCAAAACCTATGACTTTCCTGGAAAGAACAATCTTGCTATTTCTGGCTGTCAACAGGACTATCTGAAGCAGAGGTAAGGAGTTGGCAAACAACTGCTGAGGCACCAGGAATCATTAATGCCATTACTCAGACAAAGAGAGAACACTCACAGCACCACCAAACAGCTGACTGCAGCATCCCAAAACAAAGCTTCTCATGAGTTCGGGGAACAACACAACAAAGACTATGCTCCAGAGGGCAAGTAGGACTGAGTATCACAGTGGTTTTGGTGCCTTTCTGTGGCATGTGCAGAACTCTGAAGTATCAAGCTCAGTCCTAGGTCCTTCTCAAAATCCAATTAAAAAAAATCGGTTTACTATGACACATACAAAGCATTTAGAGACAGGGCCAGAACACAGTTCCTAAGGAGAGTTATCTCCAAATAGTCTCAAAATACATGGAAAATTTTCCTTCCTAAGGTGAGGCTTGTTTTATATATGCTAGGAATGTTCTCAAGCAGATTTAGAACTGACTCCCATCTACAGGAGGATGCCTTGTGGAACTATCAGACCAAAGCCAAACACGAGAGAAACAAAACCCAAGTGACAAGTGCTCAGCTTGGTTTTATTCTCTTCACTAGCCAAAAGCTTTTTCAGAATCTTACTTGTGGTGCAATTCTAGTACCAAACATTCATTAACATTTAATTGAGCTCAACCAAGGTTCTCAATAAAAGTTAACTACAATCAGCAAACACGTTTCCACAACAGCAAATGCACATATGCATATCAACTGGAGTCCAGAGGAGACCATGGAGATGCTGCAAGGGCTGGAGCAGCTCTGCTCTGGAAACAGGCTGAGGGAGCTGGGCTGGGTCAGCCTGGAGAAGAGAAGGCTCCTGAAGGGGAGACCTTAGAGCAGCTCCAGTGCTGAAAGGGGCTGCAGGAAACCTGGAGAGGGGCTTGGGACAAGGGCCTGTAGGGACAGGCCAAGGGGAATGGCTTGAACCTGCCAGAGGGGAGACTGAGATGAGCTCTTAGGCAGAAGCTCTTCCCTGTGAGGGTGCTGAGGCGCTGGCACAGGGTGCCCAGAGAAGCTGTGGCTGCCCCATCCCTGGCAGTGTTCAAGGCCAGGTTGGACACAGGGGCTTGGAGCAAGCTGCTCTAGTGGAAGGGGTCCCTGCCCGTGGCAGGGGCTGGAACTGGATGAGCTGTAAGGTCCCTTCCAACCCAAACCATTCTATGATGATTCTATGATTCTGTCTGGCATGTACACTTTTAACACATAAAGCCTGGTCTTTATGAAGCTAACATCCCATTGAGTTTTAAGGATCAACTGTGAATTACTAGGCAGAAGCCCTTTATTAAAATGCATAATTTTTACAATTCTGTGTAACACTGGTCACAGTTAAAACCAGATTTTTAACAAGCAGAAACTTAAGTGTTTTCTAATGTTAAAACATGGCAATGCCATCTCCTTTGAATACACAGAGCCTTGAAAGTTGCATACCAAGCAAAAAACACACAAATGCTTTGCCACCAAGTGTATTCCTAAGATTTTTATAGCTTACAGAAGTGCACAGATTTAAACTGCTCACATTAAAAAGAGACATCAAGTAAAATATTTACCCTAATTAACATAGTAGGAACAGGTCCAAAGCCCAGATACTTAAGATAGACTCACTAGCATTATTCCAGACAACACACAGGACTAAGCTGAAGACACATTAAGGCCTGAAATAGCTGCATGTAGCTATTTCACATTGACACCGAGTATTTAGTTTCATAAACAGTTTCTGAAGTATTAAACCCTACCAATTTTCTTTAGTAAAATGCATTCAGTATTTACTGCTGTGCTTTTCAAAGCGAAAAATTATGCCCAAATCTTATGCTTCTACAAGAGTTTCTGCAGTTCTATAGAAAATGGTGAAAACCAAGAGCAGCTGTTGATTATGGGTACCAGATGAAGGTTTGCTTCCATTTCAATAACGAATTAGAACAATTAAAATCCACAGTGATTTCACAGCTCAATGTGTAAATACCACTCTGTATGAAAATGAAACTCACCATGGGATGTCAGCTCTAAAGCTGATTAGCATCAAATGAAACAGTCACTCAGATCATGCAACACACAACATTTATGGCTTTAGAAACAAATTTCAGAAGCAGCCAGACAGAGCCTTACTTGCCTGACTCGGTGTTGAGCTCTCCTAGAGCTTTAACACACAAAACACATATGGAAGGGACTTTCTTTCCTAATCAAGGGTGAAATAGCAGTGCTCAAGGGGTCAAAGTTGAAATTCATTTAAGGAAAACACACAAGTTGGATGGGACCATCCAAGACATATTTTGATTACCATCTTAAAGCTAATTTAAGAGAATCAAAAGCAAAGAGGTATCTTATGTTATTCCTGCAATTATGCCGTCCATTATACTCCACTGTCTTCTGACATGCTAGGGGAAACACTGTTGGCAGTTATGGAAAAAACAATGAGTAAAGATCAGCTTCTGAGTTGCTCTCATTGTACAATAGCTGATACAGCATTAGCTTTAACTGTGACAATTAGCAGAAAAGAGCCCAACCACAGCCCCATTTGTAAGAACAGACCCTGTAGACTAAACATTCTGCCACCACTTACTGAAAAGCACACCAAAACTATCACTTTTTCTGCTGAAGCAGAAGGAAGCCAGATACTACAGACTTCTATTTTTCCTGTATTCTCACAGGTGTAAAATCAAAAAGGACATTAAAAACTATTTCCATTAAAAAAAAATAATTATTTCTTTAAGGCAAGTGAAATTATCTTTTAAGCTCCTCTTGACCCAGCTTCAGTGTGCCTTGAGCCCAGAACGCCCCCCCGTGTGCTGGGCTGCACACCCAGAGCTTGAGCAGCAGTCGAGGAAGGGGATCCTGCCCCTCTGCTGCACTCAGGGGAGACCCCCCCCCTGCAGCCCTGATCCAGCTCTGGGGCAACAGCACAGGAGGGACCAGGATCTGTTGGAGTGAGGCCAGAGGAGGCCATAGAGATGCTGCGAGGGCTAGAGAAGCTCTGCCCTGGAGACTGAGCTCTGTGGCTGCCCCATCCCTGGCAGTGTTCAAGGCCAGGTTGGACACAGGGGCTTGGAGCAAGCTGCTCTAGTGGAAGGTGTCCCTGCCTGTGGCAGGGGTTGGAGCTGGATGAGCTTTAAGGTCCCTTCAACCCAAACCAGTCTGGGATTCTATGATCACCATAACTATTCACATTACTTTTTTAGTGAATCCCAGTTATTCTGTGGAGAAATCAACATTTACTATTTTAAAAACAAGCTGGAAACATCCACACTACCTAAAGAAAGCAGCTCTCCACTTGAAACAAGGAGTACATTTATGCAGGTATTCCACATCATCTCCCTGTGTCCTACCTTATGCTCTTCATTCCTCTCCAACTACCCAGAAGTTCATTTTAGCCATGTTTTAAAGGTGAGCCAAAACTACCCCCCATCACCTCCAAAGGTTGAATTCCTCCAGGTTTTGTGAAAATACAGCAGCAGTCCAGAGAGCAGGAACCCATAATAACCAAGCAGCATCTGTCCCAAACACCAGGGGATCCATCATGCAAGACCACCTGAGCACACCAAGGCTTACAAAAGCTTCTGAGCTTGTAATATGACCAGTCTTTAAAGGAACGTTAGTGCTCCCTGTGCTCAAAAAATTCCCAGTTTTCCAATTCCTTTGTATTTTCTCATCACCCTCTCTCAGTGTTCACTGCTGTGGCTTGGCACTTTGGGGATAACATCCACAGACTACTCACTCACTGTAGTATGAATCTGTGCTGTTATACTGGCAGTGGCAAGCAGAACATTGTGACCACTTATTTCATGCTTATTTCCTGCTCTGGAAACAGTATCTACAAATTTACCTTTCAAAGAATTAAATGAATCATCTTCTCAAGCATCAAAAACCCTGGGATACAATTCCTTCCAGAAATTAATGGGAAAATATATGCAACTGACCAGAAGACTGAAAACTAACAATGATGTATATAGTTATTAATGCTTCTTTTTTTTTAAAATGAATAGCACTTGTAAAAACACATTTCATGTTCAAACTACTGATCCAGGTTTACACTGATGGGTGGCAGATGCAGACCTGAGCAACTGGAAGAAGGAATCATGGCTGGACTATACAATGAAAATCCACAATTGCTTTTGCTCTGGAGTCAATAACCAGACCTGACAAACTAGACTCACTCAATCTTAGCAGGAACTTTCTTATTTAAGACTTAAGAAACTCAGAACTAAACTAAAATGTCATAAAGGACTTCTTAAATGAACACACCTCTGGAGTACCTTCTACACCTATGGGGTTCGTATGAAAAAGGAATTTAGAACAGAACTTGCAGAGATAAAACTTTAATGACAACTCTCTTCCAATTTAAACACAAATTATTCTTCAGGATATGCTACTCAAACTGCTTTTACATGGAACAACACTGGCATCCAGTGGCCAATTCAATTAATCACAGAAGTGAATGACTTCAGCTGCCCTCCTGTTCCTCTTTTGACTAGGAAGCACCATGTCTTTATTCAAGACAATCTAAATATGAAGGATGTTCCAAAAAGTCTGCATGCAGTCCAAGCATTAAACAAAAGGAGAAATATTTGTGAATGCACCTCTTGTAAAATAAATACTAATTTACCTGGTAATGCAGTGATGAAGTCCCGTTGTAACATGGGCTTCAAGTAAGAGTTAATATGTCCATGCTGATAGTGACACATTCGTGAAATAAGGTGTTCCACAAATTCAACTTGATCTGATTCAGACCACTGGTCAAAATATTTAATACACAAGTCTTTTTCCTTTTCGTAGTTTCCTTCCGATGGTCTTTTTCTTGAGACAATCACAGATGAAGTTCCATTACTTATCTGGTTTTAGAAAAGGAGTATCAGTATTAACATACAAGCAATAGAACAGCTTTATAAGCACTCTCTCAAGGAAGAGTATGTGAGAAGAAATAATCAAACCTAAGTTTTGAAACACAGTCTTCAAGCTATGGCTTATCCCATAGCAATTTCACCTTTCATAAAGATCAATGAAAGGACTTTGCTCGTAAGTGTGAGTTACTTGTTACACTGAAAGTCTTGAATTCTCTTACACCTCCTACCATGTGAACAGCAGGGAACTTCATTCTTTTTAGAAGAAACTTTTCCAGATAAAACCAGTGGTTTCTGCTGCATCTTGTAGTTTCCCTCTGGTGCATACAGCACTCTGCCTCCACAAATGATTTACAAATGATAACTTCCAACAGTTAAAGTAATACACATTTAGAGACATAACAAAGTTGGGTATTAATACTCTAACACAAGAATTCAAGAACTTCATGTCAGTGTTGAACTGCTTGTCCGTAAATGAAAACTGGGAATTACATGGTATCAAGAGCCTGCTGTGTTTTTGAAAGACAGCTCATGACAATATTTGGGACGTGCACATGGACACATCATTAAAATCCTGAGAGATTTAGCTACAAAAAGGGTGCTACGAGAACAACACCCCAGGACTTACTGCTAATTAGTAAACAGAACCAAAGATTGATGGCCCTTCAGGAGACCAAGAGGGCTGCTGCGAACAACTGTCAGCACTGAAATATTCCTAAACTTCTTCAAAGCAAACTGGTTACAACTCCTTGCCATGTTAAGGTGTTGATTTTTTCCTTTCGAATGACAGTCATGCTCAGAAAGGTTGAACTGTATTCCCAAGTACCCTTTGACACAAAACCAGCCTTTCAAGGTCAGCACCAACTCCAAAATCTGAGAAGATCTAGCAATTTCTAAAGTATTATTCATCAGTATCATCCTTCACTTGAAGGCTGAGCTAATTTTAGGGTGATACAGTCAACTACGTACAAGGATGATTATGCAGATGCAAGATTTGGAAGTTTCTCAAAAGCAAGAACATACAAAATCATGCCAACTCTCTCTACACAAATGTGAATCCTACCTGCCACAGGGTATTTTTCTTTGGAGACTCATCTTCATTCTGATCCTCCATTACTGATGTGTTCTAGGAGAAAAGAAAGGGGAGAAAGAAGAATTAGGACTTCACTTTTTTATTCTATGGCAATTCCTTGCTCTACAAGCATTATGAAAAAGCAAATCAATTGAACAAACAAAATTAATTTTCCCAGTGAATGGAATTGTCAAAGATTTCTGGCCACAGAACCTGGATATTATAAATAAATTCCCCTTTTAACTGACATGTTTATCAATTCCATTTACTGTAAAGATAACTCCCTAACCCCGCTTCAATTTCCCTTGACAGGTTTTCATGCAGCCTTTCAACGCTTTTCTCACTGGGAAATAAATTCACTTTCATCCTACTCAAGCCAAAGTAATTAAACCTGTCAAAGTAATCAACCAGCACTTTCTGCCAAAGCTAAAATTGCATACATCTAAGTTGAAAGAAAATAAAATCACTATTCACTACTTACATGCAACAGAATACAGTTTTTTCCCCAGCTCTAAGCTTACCACAGGGAGGAGGAACCATTCTCTGCAGAACGTCTCTGTAATTCAGTGCCACAGCCTGTGTCCTATAACCCTTGGCAGTCACCATCTTTCTGCACCCTGACTTAATTACTGTGCTCTCCCCATGCTGTAACTGCTCCTCCCTACTGTTTCTTCCCCTTTTGTTCAAGAAGGAGAAATGTAATTCCTACAGACATTCAGATGCAAGTGCTTCTTTTCAAGCTTACCTCGGGTTTTCAGAACCTTTTACTCATTTCTTCCCTTTTTTGTTTCTTAATTATCTGCTCCTCATTGCTGTCCCTACCACAAGTACCATCTATTACTATCCACTCAATGGTACCCCACACCTAAGTAATTACTGCTTATTTGGCTCCCCACCAACCCTGTCCTCCCCATCCTTTGTGCCCAGGAGACACCAGCTAACTGGCATGAAAAACTGAGTGCCTTAAACCATTGCCTCTATTTATTTCAGCCTTCTTCCTCTCTATCAGCTGTCTCAGCAGAAAGAGGAACAACACACTCAAGTAAGACACATGATGGAATAAGTCACACAACTCCTTTATTCTTACCATCAGAGATTCGGGATTAACCCCTTAACAACTATATCCACCCCCACTGAAAAGACAATTTCATCTCAAAAGCATTAACTCTTTCATCTCCTCTTTCCTGCGTAAGGGATATACCACATCAAAATCAGGAAACTCAGAAAGTTAACAGTATCACCCCTCTAGGCAAGGATTCCTCCACCACCTGGCTGCACTGCTCTGGCTGAAGTCTACCTTGGATCTTGTCTGCCTTGGAGTTGTGAAAAAACATGCACAAAAGATTACATTATAAATATTATGCACAGTAGGTGATAGAAAAAATCTTGGGTCTATCTAGTTATGATGCACATGACAAAGAGGACCTCAGAAAATGGCTGGTGGGAAATCCAGAAATGGACAAAAGCAGTAAAGGTTTTGCATTACTCTGCAGGTATGTACATTTTAGTGTTTCTGGACACAGAACAATAACACTAGAAAAGTAAACCACCCTTTCCACAGTTTTGGATTTACAGTCTCCTGATGGCCATTCCAGTTATTCACAAGTACACACTGATCACAACCAGCACTATCACTGATGTGCAGGTGATGTGTGCAGGATGCTCTCCGACCGCCTGCTGCCACAAGAGGGAGCACAAATCAGCGGTAGGCTTACTGGTACCCAACTAGCCCACACCAGTTATGCTATTCTGGAAAGCAAATGGGACTGCAGGGAATTAAGCGGGGGTGGGGGGTGTGTAATTTTGTTTCATTTTAAATTTCAATGTGTAGAAATATTCATTATAGTGATTATATGTTGTTAACAATATTTTTAATTAGTATGTCTTTAAATGAGTAAGTAATATCTCACCTGTTTTGCAGTTAAAGGCTAAGTATGTGCACTGATCCTGTGAGCTAAGAACAAGGAACAGGAACTCTCCTTTAGAATATCAAACATGGATGGCTTGGGTCAGCTTATTCAGCAGAAATCCCACATGAGATCAATTCAGCCCCTGTCAAAATTGCCTTTGGTAGCTCATGGCAAGACTGCCATTGCTTTCTTCTGCTCCTTCATCAGGAAACATCAGAGACCACTGCTAGCTTTCCCTGGATGCAGGCTAAGAACTGTGTGTTAAACATCATGTCTTTTCATTCTAGGATCATATAATAAAGCTATAGCAGAGCAACACTGTAACACCAAGTGTGCAAGAACACAAAATTCACCAAAATTAGACTTCCACACTAGGCAGACTGCAGAGCAGGTTTTTGTCTGGTGCACACCTACTCAATTCTACTGTACCTCTGGTGCTGCCAAGTTAAAGAAAACTAGGTAGCAGGCTTTAACAATGTGTTACATCCTTGGCATGTCAACTAACAGAAGGGAGGCCTGCACTTCTGCACCACTCTTACTTCAGAACATCAGAGCACAGTCTTGGCTAAGTGTCTTGGATGCACAAATGGATGACCTGGCAGAGGCAGTACTGCTGCTGAGGGATATTTCCATTTCTTCAATATCTGGGCACTCACAAACATCGTGAGGGCAGTCTACACAGACTGGTTTTTAGACTGGGAATTTAACACTGCATTTATGTATTGAAGCAAGAAGTAGATAGCTGTATCTACTACAGTGCTGATTGTGCTTTCACTCTTTCCCCATCCTAAACTCACTCCAGATTTTTTTGGTGTATTTTCGAGCTTGATGGGTTTAATCCTTCATTCTCTCCCTTTCTGATCCCAAATATATAGCTTAATCTCCCTATTATACCTGCTCTTCTTAATAAACTTGCTCTACTCCCATCTTTGACACTTAATTTTAGGGATCATTCACCAGATCACATACAACCTAACCCAAACTATAATGTGCCATAGAACCATAGAACCCCAGGTTGGAAGAGACCTCAAGGATCATCTGGTCCAACCTTTCCAGGCAAAGCGTGACATAGGTTAGATGCCCCAGCACCCTGTCCTGCCCAGTCTTGAGTGTCCAGCACTGGGGAATCCATCATTTCCCTGGGGAGATTATTCCAATGGCTGATTGTTCTCCTTAGGAAAAATTTTCCTCTTGTGTGTCTCTGAAGCACTCAAGCCTACTAATTGAAGACTGAAAGATGACTGAGTGGATCCCGTTCTGCTGTCTGGAAGAAGCAATTAGACACCTCTAATCTGTCCATCCACATCCACAGCACTTGGCAAAAGAAGAATTTCAGAATTCCTAAGAGCTGGTCTCACTGATTCTTGCTCAGGAAGGGCTCCAGCTCTTGTGTAACAAGAAAGATAAGCAGCTACAAGTGCAACTCTTCCCTTCATCATGCTGTTGTCTTCTCCCAGTCTCTACCTTGTTGTTCACCCCGCCCAACCTCTACATGAAGCTACCTTGCTGGCCACCTCCACAGGTTCCCCAAGTAGCTTTAAAGTGGCATTAACACAAATTTCTCACCATCTCCCTGCAGCTCTGCTGCTGAACACAATCAAGACCTCTTATTCCAGTACCTCTGGCCAGGCCACGAGCGCCTGCAATACCACGGACAGACACTTGCAAACTCTAAAAGAACAGGCTTGACTTTTTACCAGCAGAGCCTAGCAGCTTCCCACAGCGGATGCATAACTTTATAACTTCTAAATATTGCCAATTAATCCCATCTATAAATTCATTTTTTTCCATAAATTCTTGTTCACTTGCTCACAGCTCTTGCAAAAGTAGAATGATTATTTCCAAGCAGCTGTCATTCCTAAATTAGTCAGCTTGGAATAAGTGCTCCCCATCCCCTACTGGGAATAGCAGTGACAACAAAGAGATAACAATGGCTCTAAGCATAGATGCTTTCTGTTGCATTACAGTTGTTATAACCCCACTGAATTACGTTATACTCAGAAAAGCCTGTCTTGACTTCTACTAACAGCAAACCCAGCACTGGTAGTAAAACCTACAAATTGCTCTACAAGCTGTAGAATTTTAAAAGCCTGTTTCCTGAAGATTTGTATTCCATACTCCTCACCTAGCTCTGCAGTAACTTCAAGCTTTCTTTGGTCTTTCTGCTCCACAGAAGCACAAAAGGCTTTGGGATTTCCGAGATGCAGATGACTATGGTAAACAGGTTCAAAAGTTACTTGAGGAGAAAGAGATACAAGTGTAACTACATAAAGCTTATTTCCTCTGGAGGTTATGAAAAGCTTCCAAAAATAAAAAGAGCCATGAATGATCCAGGTTGGAGGGGGCTTGGAGCAACCTGATCTAGTGGAAGGGTGGCAGGAACTGGATGAGCTTTAAGGTCCCTTCCAACCCAAACCCTTCTAGGATTCACTCTGTGATCCCCAAAGGCAAAAACTGTGTAGGTATTATAAAACTTCAGGTACCTAAAACTGGCATCTCAAGCATAACAGTTCCACATACGTATGAATGTACAACATTAAGTACAAAAGCATCTAAATATTCCTGCAGTTGAATGGCACTCAGCCTGCAAGGCTCATCTTGCTCATGTGAGATATGAAACAAGGTCTGTATCTTTCTGGCAGAAATCTATCAAACCTGCATGGACCAAATTCCTACCAGATCTCCTGATAGCTACAGGCAAGTGACACTTGGGTCTGCACCATGCTTCAGGACTTGAGAGTGCCTTCAGTCACTCAATTGGCTCTGAAGAGAAACAGCATGCGGCAGCTTTGCTCTTTAACCCAGTTTTAATTCCAGTATTGAGAGAACTATTACAGAAGTGACAGCAGTAATCCTGGGAACTGGGACAAGACACACAAGTCACAGGAGTAGCACCTAGCAAGGCAGACAACACTGCTAAGCTGCTTTGATGAGAAGCTTTTGCCTATTGACAAATGGATTCACAGGATACAAAGGATGGATGGACAAAACTAGACAACAGCTGTGTTACCCTGACAAAAAAAAATAGTCTTGAATTACTGTATTTTCAGCTATAACGTAAAGGAGAGAAGTAGAAAATAAGAACTTCTATTTCCCACTACCCTTTTGAGACTACACCAGTAATTCTCATCTGAGTTAGACCACACTAAGTTCATTATAAAATTCCTATCCTATGGAAGAGATACCAGGAAATTTCAGTTAAAATCACAAAATAAGAAAAACTAATCAAAATATTTGAGCTAAAGTTTTTCAAAGCCAGGTTGGATGGGGCTTGGAGCAACCTGGATTAGTGGAAGGTGTTCCTGCCTGTGGCATGGGGTTGGAATTGGATGAGTTTTAAGGTCCCTTCCAACATAAACCATTCCATGATTCTATGAAACAGGCTCTTCATCTGCTTTAGAAAATCACTTCTATATCTGACTTTAGATAAGTTCAATAAACGATAAAAACTAATACATATCTGGACATCACAAAGCCAAGCACAGCAGATTAAGCTTGAGCTCTGTATGCTCAACCTGCCTTCTGAAACCAGCTCTGCAGCACAAGGATTGCTGAAGGTATCAATTACACATTCACCCAGAGGAGGAGACAGATCCACCATCCTATGTGACAACTGGACCACATCAGTGAGGGAGAAAGCTGTGTAACCATCTCTACCATGTAAAAGAGATGAGCATGTGCTCCCCATGGCTTCCTGCTTTTAATATAGCCAGAAAACCCAGAATAGTTTAAAGAATTTCCAAATGAATGCAAGCCGCTCCTTAGGATGAATGGTCAACATTTTCTAATCCAGGAGCCTGTTAAACAGTGTTTATTAGCAACATCTTGATACTTGATCAGGGACAGGAGGGGATTTTCTTCTTTTAACTACTGAGACTCTTAATGAAAGTGTAACACAGCACAAACACTAAACGAGGTTGGAGGACCACTGAAGTGTACTAGATCCCTCATTTACTGCACCCCTCAACAGTCTGTATGTACCAGCCTGCAAAGAAATGTAAAAACACTACAGTGCTTCCAAGTGCCAGGTCGGAAGTAGGTGCTCATCCTAACCACTGCAAAGAACCCTCCCTTCAGAAAGTTTCCTCAGAAGCAGAGCCATGGGCTATATATGAACTAATGATACAAAGATTCCTGTATCAAAGGAATAAGCATAAGAAGTACAGACAGTCATTCAGATCTGGTCAATAAAGATGTTTGGTGCCACAGAAAAGACAGCACCAGCAGCAACAAACCTCAGCTGTGGGTTTAACCTCACTACAGAAAGTGGCTCCTTGCAATATTTATCCATTAATTATGTAAAAAGAAAAATATGCATTTTTGCTTAATTTAGTGAGAATCAAGTAACATTTTATGGGGGAAAAAAAAATCCCTTGAGAAAAATGGAAAACACAGCCCATGACCAAATGATCGTCCAAATAGTTTCTGAGAACGTGGCAGATAACCCCCTGCTCACAAACACTATAAAGCACTTCGAAAACAAAGCTCTAAGGTTCATCAAGTTAAACCTGATTTAGTTGCAGGTAGTCCTGTAAGGAGCAGGGTGTTGGACCCAGTGATTCTTAAGGATCCCTTCCAACTTCAGATATTCTATGATTATAACTTGAAAGTTATCTTGCTGACCATGGGCATGCCTATATTTGACATGTGTATTAGTAGCTGCTTGTTCTGCCCTAAGCTAAACTATTTATGTAAGCACTAAGGATCTGCACAAATTCAGCTCAATACACTTCATTTCTTACCTAGCTAGTCTGCCCAGTTGCCAGGTTTTATTTTAGTGCAGTTATTGCTGGAAATTCGAACAAAAATATACTTGAAATACTAAAAAGAGTCTCCAAGATCCAACAGCTGAAGGCAAAATTAGAAAAAAAGCCTCACACTGCAAATAAAGCATCAGTTTTATTTGGCCCCTGACTAACCACCACCAAGCTTACAAGAAGATTGGGTAAATTCAGTACCAGCAGACAGCTCTCCAATTTGTGTTTCAGGTTGCTAAAAAACCCAACACCATAGTTTGACCACAAGCTGTAGATGCGATGTTTTTAAAACATAGCCAATGCTTTTATACCCCTGGATTGATACCCCTCTGGGGTCTTTTTTTTATTAGAACGTTTTGTCCAGAGCAGTAATTTCCCCAAAACCAACAGCTGCCTGTTTCTGTCTGCTGAGAGAAAGAAAACCTCAAGTCTATCTTCACCTAAATTGGAGAATCCTAAAGTGGTTTGTGTTGGAAGGGACCTTAAAGCTCATCCAGTTCCAGCCCCTGCCATGGGCAGGGACCCCTTCCACTGGAGCAGCTTGCTCCAAGCCCCTGTGTCCAACCTGGCCTTGAGCACTGCCAGGGATGGGGCAGCCACAGCTTCTCTGGGCACCCTGTGCCAGCGCCTCAGCACCCTCACAGGGAAGAGCTTCTGCCTAAGAGCTCATCTCAGTCTCCCCTCTGGCAGGTTCAAGCCATTCCCCTTGGCCTGTCCCTACAGGCCCTTGTCCCAAGCCCCTCTCCAGGTTTCCTGGAGCCCCTTTAGGCACTGGAGCTGCTCTAAGGTCTCCCCTTCAGGAGCCTTCTCTTCTCCAGGCTGACCCAGCCCAGCTCCCTCAGCCTGGCTCCAGAGCAGAGCTGCTCCAGCCCTTGCAGCATCTCCATGGCCTCCTCTGGACTCTCCCCAACAGCTCCACACTGTTCTTGTCTTGAGGACCCAAGAGCTGCCCCAAAAGAATACAAGCAGATACTAAACAGGTTATTCTGTTTAATCACTAATGCTTTGATGACTGGCAATTAGTACCAGTATTTTAACTTGCTTTCTAAAGTACCTGTCTTGACCTTAAACTCATTACAAAATTAATTTGCAGTTACTTCCCTAAATAAGTAACGGGGTATCTCTTAAGATTTGGTACGCCTGACTTAACTTGACCGTAATCACTGAAGTCAGTTCAGTGTGGCCTGTGTCCAGAGAGGACTAAACTGTGTAACTTACTTTAAAAATGAAATTATACATGAAAATGATCAGCAGTTTATCAGCTACTATTCTAATGCTATTTCAGTTAACACTAAGCAAGGGCTCCAACTCCACCACAGAGCTTCTGGTGATGGCATGTCCTTCTAACAGGCAGTTGTCTGCAGGAAGTGCAGTCTGAAACCACCTGGCAGAGCAGTGAATTTGTTAATTCACAGACAACCTGAAAAGCACAATTGTTAATGAAGTAAGAACGTAACAGCAAAATCACTGTGCTGGCTTTTAGTACTTCAGAAATAGTGGAATACAGATTCCTATGAAGATTAGGATTAAAAAAAAAATAAATCATTCACTGATTAAACTAGCAGCCAGCTTAGGCTGTAATAAGAAATGTGCTACTTTCATCCAAGTCACCAGCTCATCTGTGTTGCTACTCAAACTGATAGCAGTAAGGGGAAAAAAAAAAAAGTAAGTTCCTGCAATTCCAAGAGATACCCAGTGTTTTCACCAGCAAATAAAGTCTCTAAAATTAGATGGGGGAATGCTTTTGATCCATCAGCCAGTTTTAGAGATCTGTGGTGGTTTTTTGTTGCTCATTTTAGGGGCTTTGGGGTAAATACGCAATATCTTATTACTCCTTAAGGCGGGCTTACTTCAGTAGGCACTGTGGGATCACGTCTACCACGCTCCTTGCCTAACTGTTTGAGACACCCTAACTCTCATTAAATTTTCTAAGTGTCTGAAGTAAAGAGTCCATAATCAAAACCTGCCTGTATCCATCCTGGATTAATATGTAGTATCTACAAGGACAACGAGCACTGAATTGTGTAATTGTGGCAACTGGATGACTCATCCCTGCACTATTCTGAGTACAGATCCATGATGGCTGCAAAACCTGCACAGCATGCAAACTCTCTGGCTGAACATAAATATGTTGAGTCCCAAATACATACATACATATATATATATATATATATATATATATATAAATCACTTTCTCCACACCTGCTTCTGAACAGAATACACCAGTTTTAGGAAGAATCAGCTTACTAAAAATATGGCAAATGGAATTTTACATTGAGCTAGACAATGTTTGAGGGCTACACTAAGCTTTGCTGTATGTGTTCCATAGTTCCTACCAGCACAGTTCAAGCTGGTTGTTGAAAACACTGAATAATAATTATTATTAATAATAATTATAATAATTAGTTAATAATAAATATAATGGTATAATCATCTCAGGTTGTGAAAGAGCAGCCAGCAGCAAAGCGCAGCCAGCAAGTCCCACTGCAATGCTGAGGTTTACTGATCACATTCTACTTCAGATGAAAACTGGACTCTGTAGCCCTTTTCCAGCCTAACAGGAGGTTTAATTATACCTCCAGCTTACAGGCGTTGTTTGTTTTAAAGCTGTCTCAGCTCATGCCTTTTACTATATGGTCACTCAGCCATTCTTGGCAGATGCTGGATGCAGGCAGTACATCAGCAATCCACATTCTTGCCTGCAGCAGAAAAATCTCAATACTTAAATAGTCTCAAAACTTTAAAAGTATATTAAAACAGCCATCAGGCTTATCATTAATTGTCATTGCAAATGGTTGTAATCACTTCCCTAAAGCATTCCAGAATTAACTGTCACATCTCTAGAGTACAAATACACCAAAAGTTAAATCCTGTCCACTTGCAAGTAATGATTTTAACAGTGGAATGTTTACACAGCAACATGGCTGTGACAAACTGGCTGCAGAAAGGTACAGACACAGGCAGCAAGGTTTTCTTTTGGGTTTGTTTTTTTTAATTAAGACACATTACCCCAAGGTCTCAGCTACAATTACTATTATTGTTTGCTGCACTAACAATATTGCTAATCACAGAATCCCAGACTGGTTTGGGTTAGAAGGAACCTTGAAGCTCATCCAGCTGCAACCCCTGCCATGGGCAGGGACACCTTCCACTGGAGCAGCTTGCTCCAAGCCCCTGTGTCCAACCTGGCCTTGAGCACTGCCAGGGATGGGGCAGCCACAGCTTCTCTGGGCACCCTGTGCCAGCGCCTCAGCACCCTCACAGGGAAGAGCTTCTGCCTAAGAGCTCAGCTCAGTCTCCCCTCTGTGAGGTTCAAGCCATTCCCCTTGGCCTGTCCCTACAGGCCCTTGTCCAAAGCCCCTCTAAAAATTCAAATTACACTTCATGCTGCACAACACTGTGTACAAAAGCTGGGAATTGGACTGTAAATTGTACAGTTTTCTATTCATTATGTTCATGGATAAGGCAAAAAACACCCCCCTCTGCCCTACACAATTAATAAGCCTATTAACAGTATTTCAGACACAAACTTCAGGCTAAGTTAGTAATTAGATGACTTCACATTCATCAAGAAATAAATTAGCCTATGTTAATCTTAACTACATTTGCAACTTAGCTGCCTGGTGCAAAGTTAAAACACTTTAAGGGTTATTCCTAGATTCCCAGAGGGAATTTACATTCAGATCTCTGCTGCTGGTTCCATGTGAAGCCAGCTGTGTCCAAATTTGATCACCTCAATGTGCTGGCCAGAAGACAGGCAGCTCCCTCAACACAAGGGTGGCTAAAAAGGTTACGAAGGATGGAACATTAATGGGCATCACAAATACAGACACTGCAGCCAGTTCAAGAGCCAGGTCATTAACCTGATCAAATTTTTAATCCCATCCACTGCTGCTTAACACATGGCACTGGCGCTCATCATCTTTTTCTTCCACTGAGATCTAAAGATGTACAGCTCTTTAACCCTAAGGTAAAACAATGAACTGGAACACAAAGAAGAGAAACAGCAGATGTGCACTTCCAGCTTGGTAAAAGCATCTGAGCAACAAACAAATACCACATATCAAAGCACACAACTTGTTTAAAAACAAGCCCACAGCCACAAATTCACTGGCATTAAATACGTATACACTAGGACTGAGAACCAAAAGGTGCTCTAAACTTCAATTAAACAGTCAATACTTTCCTCCAAGCATGCCTATCTATTTCCTTCACTTTTGTCTAAGATCAGATTCTGGCACTTCTACACCCCTTCTTGCCTTTCCTAGCCACCAGAACTACATCAGAATTTATCCCTGTTCTTTGGTATTTTCACTTCCCCAAGGATCAGCAAAACTTTAACCAGATACATTTCTATACAAACTTCCTCTGTAAAAGTTATAAAAAGGTTACTCAAAAGCACTGAGGAGTCTGAAATACTAAAACTGCAGCAACCCTCAATTATTTGTCTTTTGCAAAATAGAAGGTATTTGCACACAAAACCAGTGAAAAAGTAGTCCAGAATGCAACAGTTAACTAAACTAAAGCCTAAAAGCAGTCAGCTGCTCCAAGAAAGACAGACTTGCTCTTAAATCCAATTTTTTCCCCTCCAAAGATACATGGCAAAGTATTTCAGATTTGGCAACTCATGAAACCATATCAATCCATTAGAACTATTCAGGAAATCCTAATCACTCACTGATTGTTCGAAACACAATCTTTTGCTTATACACAATCTCGGTGTGTTTTTGTAATTGCTGATATGTGAGTAATCAAAAACCTGGAGGAAAAACCTATCTCAAAAAAGGCTGCAGAGTAACTTCAGCTAAAGAAAAAAGTCTTCAGTAATATAAGATGTAAAAAAATCACCCCTCAAATATTTCAAATACCTACTCACATGATATATACCATATATCGTATATCATATATCAAACACTTGCCTGGGGTTAGCCAGACACTCTGCATTCAAGTGCTGATTTTATCTAGGTATTAAAAGGAATGTGCAATTGCATAATTTAGATTTCACATGGTTTATACAATGGATGTCTAAATGTTCCTGACCTGTAAGGCCAGCACCAATTCTCCCCCTACAACTTCAAGGTACAGTTGATTAATACAAAAGCACATCATTATAAAGACTCTGCAGAACAAGATTTGAGAATGGGAGGAACAGTTGCCCAACGTCTCAGGTTCCTCATTTTGGAAGATTATTTTTAATCTCTGTCACACCAGTGACTTGCTGCACATTACAGTACAGCCTCTTGTCGTAGCATAAGTGAAAGGGGGTGGTTGATGCACGAGGCAGTGGATCAAAAAGGCAAGGGACAGCTGAAACCATCATCTTGTGCAATGAAGCCTTGAAACCAAAGCCGTGACCGCCGCAGCATGCCAGCAAACATCTCCTCACTTCCTGAAGACAGCTGGGTTTGATGTCACTTCAACAGGAAAACTGCTGTTTCATTTACTTCTGAACAAAAGTTCCAGCTACAGTTTCTGTGGCCTGATCCAGAATCTGAAAGGGCTTTTGCTTCCAACAAACTGCACTGAAGGATAACTTTGAAGTTAGCAGGGGTCAAAAAGAATTTAATAGATACTGCAGGATGACACAGAAGTCTCTGCAGTAGAGTGATGACAGTCACTCAGCAGCAAGCATACTGCATTTTTACTATTCAGGTACTGAATCTTTTCAAAAGCATTTGGCCTAATTCTCACAATTTCCCCCAGAACACATCCTTTTCTTAAGCCTGAGAATTTAAGATCACATTTGCTCTAGGGGATTCCTCTAACATTACAGTAAATATTTTCTGGTACCTTATGTCTTGAATAATTTCCTAGTTCAAGTATCTTCAAAAGCAGACAAATGTCCTACGACATTCAGAGTTCAAGAGCATTCAAATTCTGCAATCATACAGACAACTTTCAAGATAACCTCACTTGATCCTTAACTGATTTTTCAAGTGATTTTTCAATTATTAGCTACTGAATAACTCAGAGAACTTTAAAGTCCACTTTCATCAGTAACTTTTGTCCTTTCACTTCAATCATTCTGTATTTTCTATGAAATTTAAATTCTAATGGCCCTACCTAATTCATTTAGTACATGACATTCAATGTATGTTTATCAGTTACAACATGCAAAGAAAACTAACTGAAGTGCCCACAGGCATGCCAAAAGATGTTTGCATTCATACATTTTATAGTTAAGTATTTAACAGTTTATTTGTCAAAGTAATATGAAAGAGTAGAATAGATGCAAAAAGAAACAGGTTAGAAGTGTAGTTTGGATCCTCCCTAAAGCCTGGCTTTTAATACTGGCATCAAGAATTGCGTGTGAACTTGAGGAATGCAAGAAGTAAGAATTAAAAAGCAGGGTTCAGCTTGAATAGCTGAGAGTTTCTACAGACACCAGTGCAACACTGAACAGAATTCAGTACTCACAAAGTACGGGAGAAGGTTGGGATGAAGATGACCAGCATTATTTTTCTAGCGCAACAAAGTCAAACTTCTGAGGTGTCTGGACAATCCACTTGTCCAAAGCACCCGGAGACCACCCTGTGCCACAAAGTAATGCCTTCCCCTTGCAAACCTGACTATGCTGCCATCAAAATACTACACAAAGTAGTAAAAGGGCTTGGTTACAGTTCCTTCTTTCTTTTGTGTGCCACTTCTTCCATACTTGATAGATGGGTATTGGTTTGCCATCCTATCCTGAATTCCAACACCTCCTTCAATTTATCTGGATTCTACCACCATGTCAAAGGACACACAACCCAAACTGCACATATGCAAAGACTCCTGTGCCACAACACTGAAGACCTGCAGAACAACTCACAGGATACAAACAGAGGCAGCCCAGTGCAACCTGGGAATGACCTGCCTGCTGAACACCCCAGGAACTTTTCACATGGAAAGAATTAATGTCCCTGTGATGCTGACTCAAGAGTGGAACTGTTAGTGTCAGTAAAACCATGACTAACACTGGTACTGAGGCTGCTGCTTAAATCCCCACAAGCAAGGGATCAGGTCCTCCTGCCAGTGACATTCCTGATAAGCTTGACAGCGCTGTGTGAAGACACTGCATAAATATAATTTCAACCACAGAGAGAAATATTTGATTATATTTTTCCTGTTTCCTTGAAAATTCTTCTGTGGGAAACATAACAAACACCTGTGAGGAACAGGACTCTATCAACTGTGCCTCAAGAGACTGCCTTGCATTTCCTTTTCCTAAGAAAGATTTCACTCCCTCCCAGCATAAGCCTGGCACTCCTAGAAGGCAGGTAGAGAGCTAGGCACGTCATCTAGCAAACTTCTTTGCACCATAAAGGATCGGAGAGCAATACCAATTGTCTTTTCCAAACGAGGCTGAGAAAGCATAAGCACAAAGGAGTGGCTAACAGCTTCTCTCCACTCAAAAGATGCCATCTTCTGTTGATGCACCATAAGAGGTATCAGGAATAACAGCTCCTGCCCACTACTTGTGAACTATATTAAGCTTAGTGTGATTCTGTTAGCTTTTCTGAGGAACATAAATTTATGTTTGCAATTACACTCATCTGTTGCAGCTATAAGCAACAGGCCCTGGATTTACTGAGGCAAGGTCTGGTATCATGAGCTGATACATGAATCCATTGTGAAGAAACATATATGCCTCCTTAGGGACATATCCTTGCCAGTCAGAGACAATAGACTGGGATGTTTAAATGGTATAAGAGAGAAATACGAGCAACAAGCAGGCTAGCAAGTCACCCAAAGGAACAAGGATCTCTATGCTCACATTACTTTTTCCACATTTGGACATGACTTCTGCAGCAGACAGCAGCTTAGAAAAGTATCTCTTGAGAGGGAATTGCATCACCAATCCCTTGTAAGCTCTATCGTAAAGATTATTAAGTAAATAACTAACTTTCAAGCACCTACAACTTGGGAAGAAAAGACAAAGATGTGAGAACTGCCCATCAACAGCCACAGGTGAAATAACTTGAAAGGCTGGTTAGAAACAGAACCCAGCTCCTGAAAGGAACCACTTGTCCTTCTCTGGAAGCTTGGGGATGGAGTTAATGATCCTCACCGCTCCCTGAAAACTGCTAAAGCAACAACACCCAAGAAAAGCACCCATATGTATGAAGTTGTTAATGGCAGCAAGACCCTTTACCCACAAGCAGAGAGGGCAGTGGTTGGCAGTGCTCAGCCCATACCCTGGGGAGGCTGCTGCAGGGGACCCCAACCTGTCCTGTGGTTTCAAAGGCTGCCTTTGGCCTCTCAGCCCACACCACCATTTCCTGCAGCCTTACCCCAGAGCAGAAGGAACACAGCTGGGGCTCTTCGGCAGAAGCCAGCCAGCCAGCTCCAAGTGACTGATGCACACCATGGCTGGGGAAAACCAGGAACCAAAACTTACAGATATTTACTTCATTTGCTACTCTTCTGACACCAAGGAACATGATTTTGCTCCTCAACTAAGGAAACTGAAGAGGAAGAGCTCTGGTTCACAGCTCAATACTAGCTCACTGCCTGAGATTTAAGGTAATCTAGTATGTAATTGCTCTCTTAGACTTCAAAATACACAATATGAATTCACCCAATAAAGCGAAGGTCTCTACTCTTGCCACTAAGAAAGAACAGTCTTAGTTAATAATTAATGTCTGACAGCAGGTACACAAAGAATAACTGAAAAAAGTGCTTATCATAACACTTTCCTTCAGACAATAAATCATACTTGGGAAGAAAACAGCCCCTGTGTTTTGCACTGATTTATCCTATTGACCTAGCAACACATCATGACCACACCAGCAGGAAGCATCACAAGAAGCTGCTATCACTTGTGAGGCACGTCCAGATACCAGCCCCAGTTACAGGCAACTCCATTACCAGAGTAACACTGGGATACTGGAGGAGACCAGCATGGCCAAGCACTGGAGGAGAAAAGTAACATGAAAGAGGGCAAAAATGCAACGTCACCCTTTGCAAAATACTTGCAATATATGAAACACCAAATTGAGCTGCTGTATCAGTCCTCAGAGGCCGCAACTCACATATCCTAAGAACTAACAACAACAAAAAAAAAGCTATTAACAGAAACTGTTGAAAACCCCCCCCCCCCAAACTTACTAATTTTGAGAGGAAACTCCAGCTTCAGCCAGAAGAAACAATACTTGGAAGAACTGCTGCTGCTTAAAAGAGGGAAAACTGGACATCTCTAAATCAGATCTACAGACTGATTCAGGCCATCTCCTGTGCAAAACGGCAACAGGCTTACTGCATGGACAAGCTTTCTGTCTCAAAGAAGTCTGTTTAAAATAGAGGGACTCGCACAAGTATTTCAGATACTGGAGGGAACGTTCTGTTCCTTTAAAGAAAACCGACTCAAACATGCATTTTTTTTAATGGACCTGTTGGACTGTTTCAAAAAAGAAATGGTAACAGTCCCACTGTTTTGAGGCAAAATAACAGAAAATATGTCAAAGAAGTGCTTGTAAATTGCTTCAAACCTAACAGAAGCAGTAAAGCAGTTGTCTGGCTATGACAACCCATTTTAACAGCTGCACAGAAGAACACTTTCAAAAGGGGGCTGACTACACAGAGACATCATTTTCCCATCCATGATTTCATGCATTGTAGGGAAATGTGTCAGCAGAATGCATCTCCTGCAGTCATGCTGGTTTAAGAACAGTGCATCATATCTATGTCTGAACTTCTACTGTGATAAAAAGGATCATAAAGCTTTCATGTCAATAAATCAAAGCTCTTCATTTTCAAATACAATTTTTCCAAGTACAGTTCCCATTGTACTTCCCTCTGCTATCTGAACCAAAACATCCACCAACAGAAGTTCAAAATTAAGGGAAAAATAACAAATAGAAACTTAAGCAAGTTAACGCTAAATTGTATCATACCAATAAATGCAAAGACAAACTTCTTCGTGTCTCAGCTCAGCTGTGATAGCACTGAGATTCCTTGCTGCTAACAAGTAATTTCCTTTGCAGGGAATGCTATTGTAAGGAATAAATATCAAAACCCTCATGCTCCACAACAGCACTTGCCACTGGTGAATAGGTTCTTCTGAACCGTAATAAATTATGAACTGGCCAAGTCAAAAGGCCTTTAAGACCATGTTTTTGTGTAGACAACTTCTAGTTATGAAGAATAAACCAATACAATCAGTCTATAAGCAGGAATAACACTGGCAAGAACCAAGTCAATGTCACATTCCCATGATTTGTCCGTCACCAGCACATGTGGTGTAAGAATGAAAATGCAGAAAAAAGCAAACCTATAGAGCCTGGACATTGGGCAGAGGTCCGGGATAAAGGAGAGGTGAAGCACACGGTCACAAGCCTAAGGACCACTGGCTGATGGGCTGGGAGGAGTCAGGGCAGCTTCAAGCTTGAAAAAAAACACTATGTGAATGCTAAGATCTGGCCTGTGGATGAACAAGTCAACTTCTTACACTGGAAGCTCTGGGAAGTGAGAAGTTTGTTGTTCCTGTAGGGAATCAATGCTCTGCTAAAGCTTCCAAGCTACATACCCCACATGTGAACATGAAAGGAAAAGCATGACACTACACACAAGAAAGCTGACAAAGCTGAGGACAATAAATGCTAAGGTGCAGGAAAAAACTATGTTGGGGTGAGTCAAATTAAGCAAGAAAAAAACCTAAGAGTTTTGAAGGTAAGAGATTACAATCCCCAGAAAAATATAGTCAACAGAAACTGGAACTGACTATAAGGAAGAAAGCTGCTTGAGCAGTATTTGGTTACTAGGTTGATTACAGCTATCTAATAATAAATTCCCCAAGCATTACTTCATCACATCCTACATTATGCAATAATTCAAAGCATCATTTGAGTACTTATCTTCTGTTGGTTAATGACTAGTCTTCAATCCACACTGGAGATGTTTACTTACAGAGCTAAGAGCTCTGGATGTTTCTCTTTGTGTGACAGTGCTGTTGGAGCTATTTCCCAAAGCAGTGTGACAAACTATGTTCAAAACCACTGCTGTGCTTCACAAGGATGAAGCAGTGGAAGGTGATGTATCCACATGTTTGCGTTACACAACAGGTAGCAACTTCTCTAAACACCTAAGTAATAGACCAGTCTGCTTTTAATCTTGCAGTCAATCCATACCAAAGAGGATGAAAACAGTAGCTATTTGCATCCAAGTATGTTCATAATGGTAAGCTCCTTGGTACAAAGACATTATTGAAGATAATTAAGTAGTTAAAAATAAGGCCTGAATCTACAGTAGTGTCAAGTATTATGAACTGGCATCTCCAATACAACAATAACAAATGATAATAACTGGCCAGGGCTTGATTTCAAACAATATTACACTGCAATTCAGGATAGAGAGAGCAAGGTTCAAGTACCACTATATTTTTAATAGATTTTCTCTTCTCCATTCACTAACAGCTCACAGAATGCAGACTGCTCAACTACATGCATTAGGAAGATATTTTAGCGCATGACAAAAAGCCCAGAATACAAAACCAGACTAACTGTGGGGAACTGGAAGACTCCCTCCAATCCACTGGCAGCAGAGGATATTTGCTTAAATGTTACAGCTTGATTTTGGAAGAGCCTCATTAAGTTTTAGGATTGCTAACAACTTTATGGAAAGACAAGAGTAAACCTAATCTGCTTTCTTCTTTTAGACTGAGAGTAGATTACTCTTGAAGCCTAAACGATAGAAAAAGCACAAAGATGCAGTAAGAGCTTCCTGAAGAAATTCTACAGGGCTCCAGATTTAAGACTGGTTTCCACCCCCACCCCTGCCCTTATTCCTGGTCCCTTCACTGTTTACACATACAACACACACAGGTAACAGATAACTCTCAGATACCTTCTGTGAATCACCAAAGGGCTTCTTAAACTTCCTATTAATCATCATTACACTAACTGAGGTATGCTACAGAAGGAAGACCTCCTGGTATATCTGCCCTACCTGTTTTTACATGTGGGCTTACAGCTCAGGAAACAGTGAAGGGCAGGTCATGGTACCAAAAATCAAACATGGGGAAAAGCAGCTGGTGCCACTCTCACTTCCAAGTTCCCCTTTTGGCATCACTGAGTCACATGCCTGAAAACAGAGGGCTGGTTTTTGTTTTAATTCTCCTACAGGTGCTTCTAAAAATCAAAACCTCTTATTCCTGGTTGCAGTTCTACAAAAACCAGATTAAAAAAAAAAAAAAAAAGAAGAACAAAGAGAAAAGCCTTTATTTTGGAGCAAAATTTAAACCAAGAGCTCACTACACCTCACCAAGCAGCAAGTTCCACAGGTATCTAGCTGCTCAGGACAGTTATCCTCTTTATTCTCTAAGGAACCCATCAAGAGGGTGCAGTCAGCAGATAAGCACTGATCTGCAACACCCTGGTGAAACCCCTCCTCAGCAACTCCTCAAGTGCAACAGGCTGGATACACAAAATGCGTTCTTGCCACACACTGAGCTCCTTGCAGCATCAAAGCAGGCCCTGCACTTGAGCAATGGGCCTGTCCTCACAGCAGTGTTACTAAAACTCATTAACCCTATTAGATGTGACAATTACATAGTTAAAAATGTTCTGGGGTTGTTAATTTCCTCCAGGCACAGGGAGGATTAGAACCTACACAAATTAACTGGTACTTCAAACATGTTTTTATGGAAGCTGATGGATCTGTAACAATTCCTCAAAACAATACAGGTTAGAAAAGTTTTTTAAACTCACATGTCAATCATAGAATCCCAGACGGGTGTGGGTTGGAAGGGACCTTAAAGCCCATCCAGTTCCAAACCCCTGCCATAAGCAGGGACATCTTCCAGTAGACAAGGTTGCTCCAAGCCACATAACATGTATTAGCTTTAGTTTAATGATACATGACGCCACAGCTATGTGATAGCAGGTTTCCAAAAATCTTGTGCATGAAGCAGCATGTCCTGCGTTCAGCAGTAGCAGTCATTTTTCTCCTTCTTAGTAGCAGGTGCAGTGCTGTGTTTTTGACTTTCAGCCTGGGAACAGCGCTGATAACACCGATGTTTTTAGTTGATGCTCAGTAATGTTTAGTCTGATCAAGGACTTTATGAGTCTCATGCTTTGCCAGGGAGGAGGGTAAGCCAGGAGGAAGCAGAGACAGGACACCTGACCCAAACTAACCAAAGAGGTATTCCATACGACAGCACTTCATGCCCAGTATAGAAACTGGGGGCCAGTTACCTGGAAGGGCTAGACTACTGCTCGGGTCAGGCTGGGTATCGGTTGACAGGTGGTGAATCATAGAATAGTTAGGGTTGGAAAGGACCTTAAGATCAGCCAGTTCCAACTCCCCTGCCATCGGCAGGGGCACCTCACACTCAACCACATCACCCAAGGCTCTGTCCAACCCAGCCTTGAACACTACTAGGGATGGAGCATTCACAACCTCCCTGGGCAACCCATTCCAGTGCCTCACCACCCTTACAGTAAAGAACTTCTTCCTTATATCCAATCTAAACTTCCCCTGTTTAAGTCTGAACCCGTTATCCCTTGTTCTGTCACTACAGTCCCTAATGAAGAGTCTGTCTCCAGAATCCTTATAGGCCCCCTTCAGATACTGGAAGGCTGCTCTGAGGTCTCCATGCAGCTTCTCTTCTCCAGGCTGAACAGCCCCAACTTTCTCAGCCTATCTTCATACAGGAGGTGCTCCAGTCCCCTGATCATCCCTGTGGCAAATCCTCATGAGCAGCTGTATTATCTTCCCTTGTTATTCCCCTTATCATTATTACTGGTGGCAGCAGCAGTGGTTTGTGTTATACCTTAGTTACTGGACTGCTCTTATCTCAACCTGTGGGAGTTACATTCTTTCCATTCTCCTCCCCATCAGTAGGGATCAGCGGAAGGGGGGGGGGGGGTGGGGGGTGGGCAAGCGGCTACCTGGTTCTGAGTTACTGGCTGGGCTTAAACCACAACACAGCGCATTCATGGTTTGTATTTTAGCTTGTAATCAATATTATCAACATAAGTTTGTAACAACCTACTACCCAGCCTGCTCTGAGCTTTCTCCTGTTTACAGTTAACTACTATGTACCTACTAATAGATACTGTTAAGAGAAAGCAAAGTGTTCATAATAAATGGGTTTACTAGTACTTCAGTTGAGTGTGTAGATTTTTCTTCCTGTAACATTGTTTTAATAAGAAGTTCAGTTGGAAGAAAAAAAACCCAAACCCTCCAACAGCCCATTTGCCATGATCAGAAATGTCCAAAGAGCTGATTTGTAAGAAATTTGGGGCAGTCAAAGTTCCGAGATTCATCAATAAGGAATCCTTGCCCTTCCAAAAGCAGGTATTTGCAGGAACCCACACCTTGCCAGCAGCAAGAAACCTGACCTTGCTAAGAAGCCCCACAGCCTGATGAGTCTTTTTGATGTTCACTGTGTGTGGGTCCAGCACCAGCCCACCCCAAGGCTTGTAAGCCCGTGAAGCCAAGATCTACACCTACCATTTAAAGGTCAGTTATTAACAGCAAAATTGCTCCTATCCTGAAAAAGTTCAAATTGCTGAATACAGTTGGGCAGAACTCACTGATTCAAAAGTCAGGGAGAAAGGAAGTAAAAAAAGTTAAGCAAGAAAGTGTAGAATTTGAGAAGTCCAGATCCACACCAAGGAGCCAGCCGCATGGCAACAAAGCTGGATCACAATCACTGCTCACAGTCCTCACCAGGGTTCATTAAGGACCCCTGAAACTATTACTGGCCCATGCCACCAGACTCCATCCAACCTACTCCAACATCACTATCCATCCTACAAGTTATAATCACTGTATTATCCATCTATACATTCATCTTAGTGTTGTTTCCCCCCAGCTTTGAACAGTATTTCAAAATTAGAAACAAAGCATTCAAACAGAAAAGCAAGTTTGGATTTTAACAGAAATTTTGAAGAAAATCTATATTCTGAAACTCAAACTTGTTGGAACTCCAGTGGCCAAACTTTGCAGGCAAGAGGAGAGGTTGTGAAATAAATGGTTACTTAAGGCAAGACATTCAGTGTCTGAACAAAAACAGACTGACTTCAAACAACATTCTATTTAAGCTTCCATTCACAAATGCAGTTTAAGTATTTGTTTGGTACTCATAACCTGAACCACTGAGTAACACTAACATATTATAAAAGACACTAAAATAATGATTATGTTCTGCTAAAAATGGTACATTCAGGAACACTTTAGGAAGTGCCACACAGTTACTACACAGGTTCTGCTTTTTCTTTCCAAGGTAAATATCCTCGGAGTTCAAAACTGTTAACTGGTACTACAATCTCCCTTTTATCACTTTCAATCCCTCCCGAACCAGTGAAGAAACAGCAGCAATTCCCCCATCTATAAATTACACAGGCTCAGCTTCAAAGGCTTACTAGAAGAGAAACAACAGAGAACTTGACATTTAGTGGTCTTTGATGCAGAGTAAGTCCCCCATCCCTTGTTCTTTACTTCTTAAAAGTTAGGAAGTTAACAGAATAACCCAAAGAGCTCCAGATTCCATGCTGACTGTTCTGCATTCAAACATGTGCAAAGACTGTCACTTAAGGCTAGAACCAGGATCACACTGAGAAAATAAAAAGCTTATCCTTTCTAAATTAAATCACACAAATATCACAGGCTAGTCAGTTCATTGCAGTTTAAGAGAAATGGCAAAAGCTCATTATGTTATCTTTTAAATTAAATGAGAAAGCAAAATGTAGCAGGCAACATGCACAACTATGCTACTTATTATCACAACTCAGTAAACAGGCAATAAAATACAACAGCTCACCACCCCCCGCAAGAGCCTACTGTACAGAAAGCCCTCTTAAGATTCACTCCTACAATGCAGTTAAGTAGAAGAGTTCAGAAAAAGGATGCACAAAAAACATTTAGCAGACTTAACAGTTTGATTAAACAGAGTCCTGAGAGTTTAACAAATGTTCAACAGCATACGCATAACATTTACAACAAGAAAGAAGAAAGGCACCTGGAGACATCTGACACTGGGCATGCTCTGCAGGCATCTCAGTGCGCACATGCTCTCTACCAGGTTGGAGCAGCCTAGCCACAAAGACCTTGGCACAGAACACTGCAGGGTGACAAAAAGGAAGGAAGAGAAGAAGCAGTTAGATGCCACAACAAATCACTCAAGGCAGGCAACTCATTAGTATGTTAACGTGGGTACTTATCTATGTTATTTCCACATTCATCACAAGGTTAGTGGCCAAGAGTAAAATAACAACTGAAGATCCTTTTCAGAAAACAAGCCCTCCCTCTGTCCTGTCAAGGATAACCAGCTCACCGGCAGTCACTTGGCTTCAGCACCCAGCTAACATTTTAACTTACTACCAGTGGAATCAGAGTTCTTACAGTTTGGTCCATCAGTCCAGCAATGAATCCACACATTGCTACCGACAACCACGGCTCTGCTGCCCAGGGAAGCCGCCTTCCTCATCAAACTGGCCTGGCTATAATTGCTGGTGAGGTTTTTACCTTTGCAGTCACCCTCGGGGAAGAGAAGCACAGGAGCTTTTCATTAGGGTGGCATGTCTTTAGAATACAACCTGAAGGAGCTACGGTAATTAAGGTTTGGCACCCCACACTGTCTCAACTTTCTCAACCAATTTGTGCTCATTTATTCTGACAGCAAAGCCAACATTAACTTCTGAGGTTACAGTCTGTGCACTGGGGCACTGACAACCAAAAAAGGTAAGTATTTTTAGAGATGAACACCACCTAAGTTTAAATTGCAAGACCAAGTTCTGTTTAGTCGAAATGCCTGGCCTCCTGATTAAACAAATGGGTTACTAGGGAAAAAAGGTTTGTGTTATCAGTTGAGGGTAGCCTAAAGCCAAATTATACCCTAACTACATTAATTACTTGTAACACCACCCAAACAACAAAGAACCAAGCTTAACTAGCAGACTCCACATTGCTGACACAAGTTAGGAAAAGTTTGGAAATACATTTTATTCCTTTTCCGAAGCTGAAGAAATATGATGAAGACTCCCCAAACCTTTTATAGCCCCATGACAGTATTTCACAGTTCCTTTTAAGGACAAAATAGCACATATGCTACATAACTACCACATAAAGTTAGGGAGAAGGACTCAATTCCTGCCTACCAAGCAGTGCACAAACCCAGCTCTAAAATTTGGCACAGACTTAGTAGTCAATATTTTTCACGCAGGCTTTCAATTTAATTTGGAAATTAAACAAATGACAAATCTTTAAAACAAAAATCCCACACAGGTAACACTGAAAGTGGAATAACTGGAGGTGAAAACTGAGTGGAAGTGGTTTGTGCCAGCAGTGAGGGAAGCAGGGAGCCCAAAGCAACTGAAGAGGTTAACATTTCTTACAAACATTCTCTCATACAATCCCAAACTGCTTTGTGTTGGAAGGGACCTTAAAGCTCATCCAGTTCCAACCCCTGCCATGGGCAGGGACACCTTCCACTACTCCAAGCCCTGTCTAACCTGGCCTTGAACACTAGCAGGGATGGGGCAGCCACAGCTTCTCTGGGCACCCTTTGCCAGCACCTCAGCACCCTCACAGGGAAAGACTTCTGCTTAAGAGCTCATCTCAATCTCCTCTCTGTTTAAAACCATCCCCCCTTGGTCCTGTTACTACACAACCTTGTAAAAAAAGGTCCCTTCACAAATTTCTTGCAGGCCCTTTAATGTATTTTATTTCATGTTATGAATAAAACAGAAGAAAGACTAATATTTTTATTTCTGCATTAAGATGAAAAATTAAAGCACACCCAGGACCCTAGAAGCACCAAAACACACTGGAATTCTCCCTCTCATCCAGCAAGGTTTGATTCCATGTAGCTTTTCTGTACTATGCACTTGTCATGTGAAGAGTGGGTGCATACATCTTACATACAGAGGTAAAAATGTTGTTTTATTCATTATCAAAATTCTTATTATTAGAAGTTTCTTATTTAGCCATCAAGTAATTAATCCAATACATCTGTAAGTACTTTGCAATCGTTTCCTTTGACACATTCTCACCCAAACAGTTGACATTTAGTTCCCAATGCCATTAGGGAAACTAATTTCCTAATTCATTTCAATGAGACACTAAAGAAGGTATTTGCATTTTGAAAGAAATATAGGATGTACTATTCAAACCCACTGATCACAATATTGAGGATGCGGGATCTTATATAGACCATTTTCAGTTCTGCTTCAGAACAAGCATCTATATTTGAAGAAACTTCCTTTCTCATCTGTTTCATTTTTTAATCCCATTTGGCACAACGCCTGAATACTGTTTCTGCAACACTGAACCATCAAAGTTCAGGGCACTGCTGCAGATATGAAGGCCCAAATAGTTTCTTATTTTTTTTTTAAACATACAGGCCTGGTAGATTACATAGTTCTGCTCATCAGCATCAGTTGGTAAAAATCACTGATCAAGAAACACAACAAACTTCTCTCCCAAGATTCTCATATAAGGTGGACAAACCCGTGTAATGTACATAATGAATCTAAGCTTCCAGGAGTCCACAGACTACAACCTAAAAATCCCCAACTTAGGTTATTGGACTTGTCTTCTTTTAAGTTCTACTTTAGTTAAGTAAGCCAAATTTTAGAAACTTAAGAGAAATATGGGTAACTAAGGAACAATTTCTAATTTCAGTCAAAAATACATGAGCCACAGAGGCCAGATTTCTATGACAAGCTTAAGCCCCCCAGAACACTTTCTACAGTATTACGAAACCCTGAATAAAAGGGTTTATAAAAACCACTGGACACTTCACTGTAGCAACAATATTGCACAATAGTAGAAATTAAATACTGCATTCTACTTCACACTGAAACAGGAATGCACAAGTATTTGTGTGCTTCACTGACTTGTTTCCTCTTGACCCTGCCTGCTTGTAACTGTCATGAATAAAAACCTAACAGCATACTAAAGATTTCATTTTCACATAACAAGGGCCTGAAATACACCTTCACTTTCTACTTGCCTTTAAGCAGGATCCCATTTAACAGAGTCTGGGGAAGGGAAAAGGATCAATGGGCATAATAATAAATGCACTTATAAACCAGTATCAACCCCACCAGCAGACCACAGAACCATACAAGTTAAGATAAAGTCGATCAAAGCTTTTTCCTTAAAATTAGAGTTAAGTTGCAATACAGAGTTTCAATAGACTCCCATTAAGATAGCTGCATGTTCACCTAAAGCCCTGACTGAAGGGGAGGAGGGAGTAGGTCAAAGAGGGGGCTCCACAGCAGTAGGGCAGGGCATGAACGATGCTGAAAGTCTACAAACATGGAAACCTCATTCTGGTATTTAAATGCCTTATGCTTGAAAAGATGAATGCATTAATTTTATTATTCTATGACTGATTTTAGTTCAATACACCAAGAACTGCTCTGGTGGTCTAGCCTCAGGAATTACATTTCAAGATTTAGGTTTTAAACTTTCAATCTCAAATTTAAGAAACCTCTGCAAATGATTGCATTTACACTCAAATCTATAAATTCTTAGTAATATCAGTAAAAAGGATATGCTCCAATGTCTTTAAAGCCCAGATGCTAAGCAGCAGGTTGGATGGGGCTTTCAGTAACCTGCCCTAGTGGAAAGTGTCCTTACCCATGGCAGAAACTTTGAACTAAATGAGCTTTAAGGCCCCTTTCAACCCAAACCATTCTGTGATTCTGTGCAAGCTTCTTATAGAAATGCACACAGCAGTGTTCTTCCAATAAATCAACTTTGTAGGTGGTAACTTTTACAACAGAGGCACCAAAAGAAAGTTCAACTTAGGACTTTCCATGGGTTTACAGTAATGCTGTTTTGTTAAAGCACAATAAAATGCCCAGAAACCTTTCACTTCCGTGCTTCTGAAATTAAGTTATGTCTTAAAGACGTCCTCATATATACCCCTGAAAAAAAAGGATTCATCCTATAAAATCCACTAAATTGCTCAAGAAATTAATATGGACTATTTCCTATGTTCTGACAGAGCTAATACACCTTTGATACCCAGAGAGAAATACTGCAATACCATAATTAAGAATGACAGCACTTCCTTAACCCTTTTCTCCACACTCATTTTACTTAGACAAGATTTATATTGCTATAACTGCAGTTTGGGCATTCTGTTCTCAAGGCAAACACATCTTTGCTTTTGAAAATCAGCTTCTAAGCCTACTCCAAAAAAAAAGTGGTAAGGGGGGCATTTTATAATTCCAAAGAAAAATACAGTAAAACAAATGAAGGAGTTAATTTACTCCCCTCTTGTTTCTCAAAGAGCATCACTGATTTTATTAATCATATTAGCTCACTCCTCCTGCAACAACTTTCTTGTGCAGTTCATTACAAAATGAAATAGATCTTAGGAACCTAAGAAACCATTCAAGTTTACAAATCCTAAAGCTTGAAATGCATTTCACAACTTTCTTGTGACAACAAACCAGCTCCTCAGCAGGGTTAGTTTGGTCCTCTCCAGAAGCTATCAGAACTAGCAAGCCTGGATTTAGAGAAGGTTGATGTTCTGAATGACTTCTTTGCCTCAGTCTTCACTGGCAAAGGCTCTGACCACAGCACCCAAGTCTCGGAAAGCAGAGGCAGGGACTGTGAGAATGAAGACCTTTGGCCCACTGCAGGAGAGGACCAGGTTTGAGACCATCTTAAGAACTTGAACATGCACAAGTCCATGGGACCTGATGGAATCCATCCATAGGTCCTGAAGGAGCTGGCAAATGAAGTTGCTAAACCAGAAGACAAACTGTGTGGAGACCTCAGAGCAGCCTTCCAGTATCTGAAGGGGGCCTATAAGGGTTCTGGAGACAGACTCTTCATTAGGGACTGCAGTGACAGGACAAGGGGTAACGGGTTAAAACTTAAACAGGGGAAGTTTAGATTGGATATAAGGAGGAAGTTCTTTACTGTTAGGGTGGTGAGGCACTGGAATGGGTTGCCCAGGGAACTTGAGAGTGGTCCATCCCTAGTGGTGTTCAAGGCCAGGTTGGACAGAGCCTTGGGTGGCATGGTTGAGTGTGAGGTGTCCCTGCCCATGGCAGGGGTTGGAACTGGCTGATCTTAAGGTCCTTTCCAACCCTAACTATTCTATAATTCTATGTCCAAAGGGCTATGAATCAAGATTTGAACTGGCAAAAAAAAAGGTACAACCAAATTGCTCCAGCCTTCACTTTGAATTCTCTTCGGGTTTTTAGCTGTAAGCAACTCACATGCTATTTATTCAACACCAGTAGTTTACTGTTTAGTTTACTTTGATTTAGGCCTGAACCAACAGATGTGATACTTCTTTCCATTAAAACTTAGTACTGATGAATGTATGGGCTAACTGCTGTTACTTGAAACCCTCTCTATGGCTGGGAATGAGACACATTGCTCGGTGACTCAGATTTAATGCTGAAAAGAGGGGTATTCTGGAAAGCAAACCTAGACTTGAAGGCCAGTACAACCCTTTATGAAAGCTACATGCTCCCAAGTCTGTGTTCCAAATTCAGTATCAAGCTCAGATCCTAGTTTCTAAAAAAAAATCAGCATTAACCACAATAAGCCATTAAACCAAACACAAAGCAGTGACACTGTTCAAAGGCCTTCAGTATTATTTTACACTCAGCAGGGAAGAGTTTCCAACTACTCAAACACCATCCCCTTTCATTAGCTGGGATATCACCCAGATCTTACCTGGCGTTTTTACCTTCAGTGATTTATTCAAAGCAGTGACAGGCAGAACAGTGTTGAACCAACCAGATACTGGAACAAGCGGTCTGAATTATTTGCAAGAGGTGGAAAAGTGTCAAAGTACCCTCTTAAGCATGAGTACTCAATCGGAAATTGTGTGGGGGCATGCACATAACACAAACCCACATGTTCTGCAAGTGACAGCCTGGCTTGGCATGGTAACACTTTCACTGCACTGCATGTTTTGGTACAACATTGAGTATCATTGCTGAGTTACTCAAAACCAAAGAAACAATTTACGTCAGACCAATAGTAGTACTTTGTACTCTTCCTATTCTCATTTCAAAACCAAGTTGTCCCTTGAGAGGTGCAGTGTATTCACATGCTCCATACAAGTTTGTTGGGATCAGTGCCATCACATCACTACCTTTTCCACATCCAAAACGCAACCTCACATCCAGCCTTGAGTGTCTGATTTGGAAGGTTGTTCAAGTACCATTCAGACAGCATTATTTCCAAAACCATGGAGTTTTACATATGCATTACAGTGTTCTGCCACAAGAAAAGCTACATCCCTCTACTACTACATATCTGTCCTTCAATGAAAAACAAATGCAAAAGTGAATTTCTCAAAAATAAGTATCCGCAGAGCAGCAAACTCATTTTAACTTGTGAAATGTTTTTGATTATTCCAATAGCTGAGTCACACTTCCATTAGGAAAAAAACAAGCTATTTAGCTAAGTGACTGCCACTCAAAAATCGCTCAATGTTACAACCTTCCAACAGCCATTCAAGATCTGCATGTCAGCTTCTTGCATTTGGGGGGAAACACAGACTAAGTGAGGAATCAGGAAATTTAAAGCAAGACAAAGGGTAAATAATTCATTAGATAAATTCTCCTCATTACCACACCGTTGTTCTAGATAGGACAAGGAATTCACAGAAGAGTGATCGATAACGCAGTCCCACTCTGCTCCTGAAGATCAAAGTATGCGCTTGCTACAACAAAACAAATGCTACAAAAGGAATATGGGTTCAGTGGAGAAAAGATTAAATGCTTTATTTGAATATAATAACAATCTTACTCCATTATAGTTTATTCATCAGGATAAGACTCATGAAATGGAGCAGCTTGCTTCCAGGAAAATACAACAGACTAGGAAGAAAATCCTAATACATTTACATAAGTCATTCTGAATGCTACCTGAAATCACCTATATTACCCAAAGTACACAGGATTTAGACTAAGCCTTGATTCCTTCATATACAAACAACCCCGATTCCCAGAGTTTCAAAACTCCAGGAGTGTGACAGTGCTTTCTGCATTAACACATCCTGTGACAAACTGAAAAAAGGCCATTTCAAAAGAAAAACGGCTTTCCCATGCTCTTCTGCAGCGGGAACAGAGGTGTTACAGGCATCTACAGACAGCAACACACCTGCTCATGGTGCATCGGGGGGGGGGGAGGCGGGCAGAAAAAAGAGAAACATGAAAAGAGACCTAGCATTGCCAACTGAAATAACAGAAATTTTGAGTGAACAAGTTAAACACTTTAAAAAATGTATCTGAAACTTGTCTAAGATGTTAAAAGTTATCTTAAAAACTTAATATGAAAAAAGAGTCTAAGCATGAGGCCTAAAAACCTAGTATTAACCCCATCTAAAAAAACTCTAGTCTAGACAAGGCAGCGTGCGCTTTAACTTGACAAGTTCAAATGCACACGAAGCCTGGCTCAGCACATTGTAACACGGTAGTTGCACATTCAGGGCCTATGCATCAAATGCTGCAGAGGAACAGTTATATAGCCTTTGATAGCCAACTCACATTTTACTTTCTGACATGAAAGATTCAAAACCTGAGCAAGAATTAAGCCTCTAACCTGCATATACTCGCACTCGAGTTCAACTTACTCTTTCCTACTGCCTTTGATAGGCCTGTTTCATACTTCAAAAAGCAGTATTAAACATCATAACATCAGGGATCTTAATCAGCGGGAGTACACATTTATGCTTCCTCTTCCCCCCCTCAGCCCCCTCCAGTGTATTTTAAATTACTTCCTCTTTTCGGTTTCCATCACTCAAGAATGCCAAGTTCACTTCTGCCTCCCCACTCTCTCAGTTTAGAAAAAGTCACACCCTGAACAGCAAATAATCCACGGGAAGATGTTATTTTGCGGTGTTAACTCCAAGATGAGTCTCATGGGTGTGGGTAACAACTTCAACTTCTTATTAGATGGGACTGCAAGAAATGTGTCAGACTGAGGTTAATAACTATTTCCTTTCCATTTTCCCTCAGATTCTCTTTAAAGAGTTGTACTAAAAAAGCATGCCCCAGGCTTCTCCACCCTAACCAAATAAAATTCAAGTACTCAGAGAATCAAACCAGGACACAACATCACCCTGTACATAATTCATTCATTATAAATGTGCTCATCAATTACATTCAAGTATAAGTTTTTCACAAAACACCACGCCAGCAAAACAAACGCAGAGCTAAAACAAGACATGAGATCAACAGCACCTACAGGAGTATCTTCTACGGTAGATTAAATATTGAGGCCTTAACATTCGATTTAATAGCTGTCTACAAAAGAGAACACTCAAGCAGCTGTGTTATGGCTATTAATATCAAAAGGGATTGAGGCATACTGCTTCATACTATCTTTAAGAATAAGTTGTCAAGTTCCTTAAAGCACTAACTTACAATAAAGCTGGGCATTAGGAGAGGTGCAGGTCTCCCATTCACAACAGGTATGTAACTTGCATGACTTTCCTATCAGACAGGAACTCAGCCTTCCTTCCTATCGCACACAAGTATCTTCCCAACTTGTCCTTCACGTAGTGTGTTGCAGCCTTTTACAGTCATCCCAAAATACAACCACACTCCCCTACTCTGAAATAAACTTCAAAACTTCTCTTACAAATGATGCCTTACACCTGGCTCAGCTATGATTTGATACCAGCTAGGAACAGAACTGTAGGTTGAAACCTCATGGAGGATTGAAAAGGCTGACTCCAGTGCTGCCCATGACAGAATTTCAAGCGGCATTTCAGCAGGAAAAAAGTTACTGGAATTTGTACTATGAACTAGAAAAGTTCTCTACGTTTCTGATGAACTCAGCAGAGGACATGGCTAGAAAGCAGAGCAGATGGCTATTACTTTCCTGAATTCAACTGAGAAGTTCAGTCAAGTCACTGGTAGGACTGCTTTCACCTTTCAGAAGCAGGATTTGTGAGCCACTTGCTTAATGCCAATGTACCTGCAGATCCTGAATTCCAGCTCCGCAGAAGACAAGTTTACCTTAAATCCCTATCTCTGCTTTTCACAGTAGGCACGCGATTTCCTAACAAGCTGCATGCATTTTTACTGAATATGCCCTTCCCTTCTCTAAGCTCGGGAGCTAACGTGGTGTCTTCTAACACTTTAGGGACATTAAGCAGTTAAAGCAAGATACTGAATTTGCGGACAAACTCATCTAAGCAGAAGCAGCAAGATATAGTACAGGGTGACTTCTTACCTGAAACTTTGTTTCTGGGCTTCAGATCCACCAATCCACAATGAAAGGGGATTCGAATGGGTTTTCCTTCTCAGACTTGTCTGTTAAAAGAGAGCAGCCAATCATCTTCAGCTTGGTGTATCTACTCCTTTCTTGAACGAACTCCCAATTACGTACTCCTAATGCTGTTAGAGAGACAAAGCAGCCTGGGCACCTCACCACTCCATAACAACTACGTTAGTGAGGACATTGGATTGGTGGATCTAAGACAAAGAAACAGACTGACAGACAAGAACTTGCTCTTTCCCCTGCCCTGGATCACCCGATGCACAAGTGCCTTGGGACTACAGCTCACAAAGATAAGGAAGATGAGAAGAGACTACAATGCAAGTAACAACACAAATGCTAAAATGACCAGCTTACAGCTCACAAGCCTGCTCCATGAACTGCCAGAACAGTAACGCACAGTCCAATAGCGTTCTCAGACTTTGCCATATGCATGCTCTAAAGCATTCTATTGCAGCGATTATTTCCCTGTTTCCAGACTCAAGATGATGTTACTTGTCTTATGGTTCTGCAGCACAAAGATGGAGTCTTCAAGACACTTACAATCTGAATGACAGCACTGACATCAGTAAATTTTCAGTATCACTGTGTCTCTGGAAAACAATCTAGAACTAGAAGAGAGTAACCCAAGGCACACTACTCCTGAGACAGGAAAAAGTCGCCTCTTGCTGAGCAAGATGGTAAAAGGCCTTCATCCAGTACTGTTAGCAGCACACTTAAGGGTACAAGTGACTAATTTAAAACAGCTTTAACAATAACACCTTAGAGAAGATAGAGCCCCCAGAAATCTCACACTATGTAAGTAACCGAACACAGATCCTAGAGACCAGATTTGTACTTTCCAGTCAGATCTTCGAAAAGGTTGAGATACAGCACACAAAATTTCTCCTAACAGCAGTCAGAAGCAATAGCTATGTTTTCTAGTACATAATGCTGCAACATCCACAAAAGAACATGCCACGGCTGCCTCCCCAACCCCTCTCAAGAGCTGACCCAAGCGTTCTTCAGCCTCCACTGCGCCCCATGTCTCAAAGGACCAGCAGCTTGGAGAAGGGTGGGAGAAACTGCCACTACTCACAGCTGTGCCAAGAAACAATCTTGATGAGGACAATCAAGTCTCTTGACTGCCCAGAGCTACCCAAAGAACAGAGCCTCTTCATCCTGAGGGGATTTTCTGCTTTTCTACCACTGGTAAAGCAATGGTTGATAAGAAGGTGGCATTTCAAGGACAAAGCAGCACTGTAAGTCTAATACCATGTCCAATCTATGATTTTAAAGGCTGCCAAGTAAAGTAGTGAGATGTCAAGGCCTATGACTCAGTTTTAAGAGTACAATATAGCTCGGTAAGAAGCCAGCTATCGAAATTACATAAATGTTCTGATTTGCTCAATCTCAACAGAGCCAGTGGGGTGTTGGAAGGAGAGGCCCTTCACCATGAAGGCATTCCTCAGAAGTATTTGCAAGTGTTAAGAGCACAGGTCTGATTTTTGCCTCGAGAAGTACTGGTGTGATGGAGACAGCCTGAATATCGAGTGTGCTAGTCCTCCACTGCCCAAATAGAATGGTGTAAAAGACTCTATCTAACACGAGTTGTAATTGTAACTTAGTAAGTTTTGCAAATAGATTCCGAATATAGATTTTCAAAGAGCTGAAGTATTTTTGTCTGAGATCTTTAAATTGGCTCGACCAAAAAGGATAGAAGATGTGAACCCAGCACCATCGTGCAAGCCACTCTGAAATCCAAATGTATGCTTCACAAACATGCAAGCAGCACAAGCTGTCGTAACTTCTTCTGCACCAAAATTCCATATTCAAAACTGCTCAGAAGGATGAAACTGAGAATGCAGCCCCAGAACTCATGACACTGAATATATAGTTGCAATTCTCTTCCAAGTCAATGAGGAAAACAAGGTATTGCAGCACTGCCACAGCCAAAAGTCAGCCTGAAAAGCTTTTCTTCCACCGGTTTACCAGACAGCACATCAGTCCCTATTCCTAGCAAGTAGATACCAACATATATCCTACACACTTCTGTCTGTATTCATACAAATAACAGGCCTGGGAAGCTGAACTAGTCTGTGATCCCCAATAAAAATGTTAATTTCCTGGGGTAGAAGCACAAGGATGCAAGTCCTGAGGGGACCTGAATTAAGAAAGCCATGAAGAAACAACACACCTTAAATCATCCCCATTGCTAATGTAGCCTGCATGAGAAGCAAATTAAGCTTCCAAAAGATTCAGCAGATTTTTGTTGTTAAAATACAAAAGGTGTTGCATTATTTTTGCCTTATCTGGCCTTGGTCAGGCACTACATGTACTGGGAACTGTGTGGAAGTAGTAGAGGAAAACAGAGTAGGCTGTCAGATGTCACACCACTGAGCTCAGAAATACACCAAGAAGCTGGGGAAGGAAGGGATTTTCCAGAAAAAGTGGATTTTCTGTGAATAATGAAGCTGTATCAATACCATGAAAATCAAACCGAGAAATCAAATTATACAGCAACATAAACAGTGGCATTAGTTATAAAGAAGACATTGCCAGAGGAAAAAAAACCCTGTAACATAAAGTGTTGTTACTAATCAGCATTAAACAACTCCATAAATATTCTCATTTCTTTTCATTTTGCTCCCTTGCAACTAAACAAATTCCTTGTCACAGAGCAGCCCTCTTATAACCATGGTCTCTTATTCTCTCCCACACATCATTCTTCTCGCATTGGCACATCTGCTGCAGCATGCATTTCATTTTAAACCCATCAGCAATCTCGCTTTGCAGCCTGCTGCACAGGCACTCCAAGCAGCACAGGAAGAAAACGCCAAAGCAACAGTGACCTCTAAACTCCGCAGCAATCAAACGGAATGCATCGAAAGACGTACATCAAGCTGACTTAACAAGCAGCAAAGGTGTTACCGACAAAACACGTGAAAAGTTCCATCCATCCTCCAAAGAACATCCCCAAGTCTCTGAGTGTTCAGCTTGGAACAAGGCAGTTTGTTTTGCCAAGATGCCGCTTGCAACACTCATCAGTGACCCAAATTTTTAGCAACATTCAACAGCTCTGCCTGAGGGATGCAGCCAGCACGGCTGAACAGCAGCAATGCCACACATCTTCATAACGTTTTAAAGGAGCAACCCAATAGCACTTCAGAGAGGGCAGCTGGTGCACATTCCAGCATGCCTGTGGAGATGTGATCTCATTCCACCTGGACACTGGATTTACAAGCATGGTTCAGGACCTGCAGTTCCAAGCCAGAGCTTGCAGGGAACACATCGTGTTCACACACACAGGAAGCTTTACACGTGTTTCAGGCAGCAAGGGAACTTTCTCTGCTGCATGTTTGCTCACTTGCTCAGCACTGTTGCAAAGGTTGGGAAATTCAGTCTTGTTAGACAATTTAATTGCACTGTGAGGCAAAAAAAAAGGCAGGAATCTCTCCAAATCTCAAATGAGGTTTAAAAAGCCTTTGGTAAAACACCAGCATTCAGTCTCCCCAAGAAACTCTAACTTCTTTCTATTAAGAGCTAAAAGCAATTTAGTTTCAGAATTTTCCCTACAAATGGAGCATCTGCAGTTTTCCTTCCCCTGTAAAAACAGCTGCTGCCATAATGATTACAAACTTCAGACAACCTTTTTCTTTATAGCCTCGCTTCTGCATCTTTGTATTCTCCTTCTTTCCTTTGCCACCTCATTTCTCCAGTCAGTCTATTGTTTCATCTAACCCTTTCCAAAAGATACAGCTTTCCACACTTCTTTCTCTACTTCCCTCATTTCATCATCATTCTGCTGGCTCGGAATACACTTGCCTTGCTCCAATTCATTTTCTTAAGCTCTTCCTTCCCATTTTCTGCACCGCTGCCAAAGTCACAGCAATTCATTCTCTTTATATTTGTATCCTTTTTACAGGCACTCTCTGAAATGTGACTGTCATTTTGCTAGCACAGATCCTCCATCCTCTGCCCTGAAGGCTCATCCGTGCCCTCCCACAGCCATGTAACTACCACCTCTTCAGAGATCTGCTCTAGATGTTTTTTTCCTCCCAAACTGCCCAGCATGCCACCAACTGCATGCTTCACTGTCTGACACGCAGCTCCCAACTCTAATTTAGCTATTGACAATTAAAAAAAGATGACTGCAAAGCAAATAAATTCTTATCCTACTAAAGAAAGCACAGCTAGTTTACACATAGGTTTACAAACATCTTACTAGCTCTGTCTACTCCCAGGCTTTGATTAAGAACCAGTCACATTTCAGCTAGAACAAGTACCTCCTTTGTTTCAGATGCAAAGATGACTGTGGCCTAGTCCAGCTGTATCTCTGTTGCTACAAAACTAAACTCATTTAAGTATTCCTCTAAGAATATGTGGGAAGACACACAAAAATTAACTGCTGCTTGGCTTGCAACCATTAAGACAGGGAAATAAAAAAAGACAGAATATTACAGCCCTACTGAGATACACACAGCAGCTACATTTTAGTTTCCAAACAGAACGCTAAGATTTATTTTGTGTTCTAAAGCTTTCAATAGTTTGGGGGCACAGCCATCTCCAGCTGCAGTAACCCAAGGAACTTCAGGTACTGCTGGCACAGTTTAAAGAACAAATTGCTGCTGACTTCATCCAGAGATTGTTACCTCTTGAAGACCTTCAGCTCATATGAAAGTTCTGCCAGAAGAAACTGAAAGACTTTTGGCAAGACACTCAATTATAGTTTTTCATTTATTATTTACAGAGGCACATAAACACTGGACACTTCTATGAGACAAAGACACATTCTAACCACTGAAGGTAGCATATTAGGAAGAATATTTTCCATACCTACACCTTTAAGGTACAAATGATGATACAGCGTAAGCAAGCTCTTGTCAGTTTTATCCTTAGGCATATTCTTTCTATAACCTTTTCATGCCACCATCATGGAGAAGCATTATTTTGAATTCAAACTGTCAACTCTGCAGCAGCAGTATCTGTGTTTGGAGAACAGCATGCGCACCAAGGACACAGCGCAAAGACAGATGATAATAAGCTCAGCAAGTGCAATAATTTACACACAGTTGGCTTCCTACTTCAGTAACTGTGTCCCAGAGGTGTCTGGTGGGTACAAGAGCCCGGGAGCAAGAGATCTGCCTTTTTTTATGCTATCCGTATCTTATGCTGCACACAGTTCACCCCATAAATGCAAAACCTTTCATGCTGTATAGAAAAAAATATGTATTTACCATACTTACATATTCTTTTACAGCCCCTTTAACACAAACTAAGAAGCTAATTACCACCTACTTGGAAAGTGTGCTGGTAAAGCAGCAGTATGGTTCAGTGAAGCTTCCTGAGAAAAAACATGAAGCTTTTAACAGATATTGACAGCAAATGAATACAACAGGTTTGATGCAACTGAGCAATACAGATTTCACACAAAACTGAATCTCCAGATAAAACCCAAAGCCTGTTTCAAAAAGCACTGTCGGCAGTTCACCTTAAGAAAGAAAAAAGTCTGGTTCTTTAAAAGAGCAAAAAGGTTACAATTATCTAATTTCACAGCGAAAATTGAAACTGAGGGAAGAAAGAGCCCTTTCAGTTGTTTTGGCTACCCCTCCATCTGTTCTGGATTACTTCCTTACTACTCATTTTCTAATAGTTTGCCCACTCATGCAAAGCATTTGACTGAGGCAGCATAAACATGAAGGCATCTAAACTAAATGCTGGCCCACCAGACACGCCGCCAGCCTAAATCTGGACCTCCCACCATCAACCCAAGTTACAAGCTTGAGCCCTCATGCCTCTTTAAAATCACCTCTACAGGCACCGGGTACCTTGTCTGTAGAGGTGGGCACCATCTGCAAACAATAGCCATTGAATGTCATCACTAGATCAAACACTCATGGCTATTAAAAGGGCTGGATGGCATGGTTTGCAAAGCTAGAACAAGACATGCAAAGCATAAGCTGTCCTAAAAAATACAGTGACTTCAGAACACTTGCTAGAACTTCCTACGGCAACTAGAAGTTGTCACTCTGAAACCTTAAAATATTTCCCTTAGATTCCAGCTTTAAAAATAGAACAGTATTATTGCCATGACTGATTTTTCTTTAAATAAATGCAAATGATCTATCAAGCAAAGGGACAGTGGAGGGGTAGAACATCGTGTTCTGAGACTTCCATGCAATTAACATATTGACACATTATCTCTTGTTTATCAGCTACTCAGAATTATATCTTATTTGCTCCTCATAATTTCTGCATCATACATTTGCTCCTGTATTTATTATAGATTCTTCCTCAGCATTGGAGGGAAGGGAACGAGTACTCAAAGCGCATCAAAATCCACCTCCTGCAGCAAAGAGAGGCATAAACCATCCTGCTTTTAGCAAACAATAACATTCTTCGAAAGAAAAGCATCCTGCTAAGCTGATCCCAGGTTTAGGGATGGTTTGCCACCAGCATTAACAACCGAGACAAGAGTTTGCACATAATACTGAAATCCCAGACTTGAAACAGTTCATACAGCTTCTGCTTTGTGTATTTGCCCTGGTTAAACCATGAAAGGATTTAAAGATACCTTCTGGAGAAGCTTTTCTTCTCCAACACATGAGGCAGCAAAACTTCCAAGCCATGTCTTCGTTTAGGAATGACTTTCAATGATTTTAGTGAAACATTAACACTCAAACACAAGTATTACTACGCAAGACTTCACTAAGGCTGCAATTAAATTCAACTGCATTTTAGAGAGCCATGTTTCTGCTGGAAACTTAAAGAATTTTTCATCTTATCAAATGTTTACAGTTATTAATTTCTTGGGAAAGAGAAAAATGTATTTTCTCAACCTCCTACTAGGTAACAAAAAACTTAATAACGCCATGGCTATTTGCATGGATCAGAACATTTCCCAGGCCGAACTGGACATAGAGGGCACAACCACCATCAGCAAAAGTTACACTTGCTTCCAATGTGGCCCCAAATAGAAGAGACTTCTAAAAGGGGTGAGCAGTTACAGAAAGACAAGCAAGAAACCTTGGTAAGGCAAATGTACCTTCCAGCCTCAACCGCTACTGCAGCATCTCATGTAACCCCAGGCTGAGGAGCATTAACAACCCTCCAGCTCCAGGTAGGAGATAGAACTCACTTTAGGCATCGGAAATGCAGCAGACAGCGTCTCTGGGGGCAACTCATCCTGTAAGGGACACCCACACAGCTGCCCCAGGCTTTATCCTCTTGGAAACAGCATCAGTATCAGCCACTCTTAAGTGCAAGATTGCCAGATCAATAGGGACTAGAAAAAGAAGCTCCTGAGAATAGCTCTTCAGCTACTGGCCTCAGCAATCAACAACAGCGAGAATCACAAAGGCTTTTGGGGTTTCCCCTTCATTATTTGGGGGTTTCTAATTTCTGCTCCTTGAGAGCAAATAACGCTCAAACTAAGTTCATATCTTGCAGATCAGGTAGTTTAACAAAAGCAATACTGGCTAAAAAAAAAAAACATTTAAAGTCTCCACTGAACCCAGTTTGCCTTCACTACCTCGAAAACAAATGTCTGCATTTTACCACTCAACTCTGCAGCACTGTATGGAATTTTGTACATGAAAGCAAACGATGCTTATGACAATGAAATTAGAAAGTATTTACCGATGATTATTATTCCTTCTTAGCTCCTATCTTAACACAGTTAATTCCAAAAGGCAGTAAAACTCGGGGCCCCCTTATATTTGGCTACAGAAACCTCAGATTTGCTTGTATTTAAAAATAAACCAAACCTTCTCTTTCTATTGCTTCCATCTGGCTGCCTCGCCACCAGCCCCAATTTAGCGGCGAAAGCACTAATTAGGGGGTACAACGAATGCACCAATTAGCTCTCGTTAGAGAATACCGTGTGATCCGGACCGGGGCTCAAGCACCGGTGCTGCCCCAGGCAAATGGGAGCTGCCCCCGCACCGCCCGGAGGAGCCCCAAATGCTCATGGGGGAAGTTTAACCGTTCCCCCCCCTTCTTCCTCCTCCCCGGCTCCGCAGCCTCCCGCAAGTGCTCCCGAGGGGCTCCGGCCAGGGAGCGCGGGGAGGACCCGCCCGGAACCGAGGCGCTGCGGGAGCCCGAACCCAGCCCCTCCGGGGCATTTCGGTTCCGGTATTTTCAGCGTGCGCGCGTCCCCGCGCACCGGGACCCATGTTCGGCGCCTCCGCCTTCCCACCGGGGTTTATTATCTCCATGTGTCTCTTTTTAGGGTACCTAAAGTGCCCGTCGCGCCCCGGCCTGCACCAGGAGCACCAGCGGCAGCCGCAGGGAGTAGGGAGCGTAGCGGATCCCCCCGGGACGGCGGAGCGGGCCGCAGGCGCCGCCAGCCGAGAGGGCCTCGGCCGGAGGCGAAAGCGGCCTCCCCACAGTCACCTTCCCGGCGGGGCGGCGGCACCGGACCCCGCAGGCCCGGCCGCGGCGGCGGGGCCTGCCGGCGGGAGGAAAAAAAGGAAAGAGGGGTCTGCGCGGGAGGCGGGGGTCACTCACCATCAGCTCGATGGTCTTGTCCTCGATCACCGAGTCGGGCTCCATAGCGGCGGGCAGCTCCGCCCCGCACCGCCGCGCCCGCCGCCTGCCCGCACCCGACAGGCCCTGCCGCTGCAGCCGCCGCCGCCGCTCCACTAACCCCCTCCCCCCCCGCCGCGAGCACGCACGGACGCGCCGACGCACGCACGGTACGTTCCTCCAGGTGACGTCACGACGCCCGGAAGAAAAACGGCGTTACCCTTCCCAGGCTCCTCTCTTAAGGGACTACAGCTCCCGGCGGCCCTCTCGGCACTGCCCCGCCATTGGCTGCGGCCGGCTCCCAGCGGGCACCGCGGGGAGCCCCTGAGCTCTGCTTCAGGCAGGGCCTGCACCGGCGCGGGGCCGTGGAGCGCGCCGCCTGACAGCACCGGCCCGACCGAGTCCAGGGCCCCTTGCTCCCGGAGCAAAGCGGCTTCTCGGTCCTGAGGGAGCGCGGCGGGGTTAACGCAGCAGCGGAACGAGAGGGCTCTCCGAGGACGAGGGGCCTCCCCCCGGGCTGCAGGAGTCACCGGACGGGCGGCGCGGCCGCTCTGCCCTGCCTGGTGCGGTGCCTGGTGATGCAAGACGGGTGCGGAACAGCGTGAGGTTCGGGGGAGGACGCTGCGGGATCGAGAGTGCTGGAAACTCCTTTGGCACCCCAGTATATGCACTTGGAGATTCAATGTCTTAGCGTTAGACCAGGAGCTGTTTTGATTTGTTCTCCTGCTTTTGTACCTGGACCAGGGAAGGTAGAGCGAATCCTCTCATCAGCCAGACCCTACGTGGATCTCTCCATTAAGCTACAAGCACATGCAATGGAGTGTGTCCAAAATCCTCTTCACTTACAGAGAGAGGAAATTGGCCCCTGGCTTTGAGCCACGCCTGAGGAGTGTGTTCTCTTGATGCAAAATGAGAAACAGGGAGGGAGGGAAAACAAGCTCTGAATAAGGGGGGGAAGTCATAGAATCCCAGCCTGGTTTGTATTGGAAGGGACCTTAAAGCTCATTCAGTTCCAACCCCTGCCACAGGCAGGGACACCTTCCACTAGAGCAGCTTGCTCCAAGCCCATGTCCAACCTGGCCTTGAACACTGCCAGGGATGGGGCAGCCACAGCTTCTCTGGGCACCCTGTGCCAGCGCCTCAGCACCCTCATAGGGAAGAGCTTCTGCCTAAGAGCTCAGCTCAATCTACATGGAAAATAAAGAGAAGATGATCCTGGCCAGAGGAGACTCAGTCTAGGTTAGATGGAGACAGAAAGAGCTGAACACAAAAGCTTGAAAAGGAGACATGGAAGCAGATAAGGTGAGGCATTTCCACCTAGCTCATCACAACCCTTGGCATCAAGCAGCTTCCCAACCTTTAGGGCCTTCATCCTGCTGGCAAACTGCAGCTCACTTCCGCTACCACCAATTGCAGGAGTATCCACCAGCTCCATTCGGCTGGCAGTAGGAGCCACTCAGGTGGGACAGCAGCACCGCCAACAGTGAGAGCTGAGGTGCTTTGGGTGGCCAAGGGCAGATGAGCTGCAATGTAATGAGGCAGCAGGGGCCAAATGCATTTGGAGGCATTGGAAACTGGAAACAGAAATGTCATAAGCAGCAATTTGATGTAACAGCACAGCACTAGTGCCTCAGTGCTTGCAATGAAAATGGGCTCAGTAGCTTCCTGCTAAGCATTTTTTTTCCCATTACCTGTTTAAATCTCTTCCAAATGGTGTAGAAATAGAATGTGATCAAATGAAAATGGTGCAAAGTCCATCCTTATTGACAACACACCTGCTTTACAGAATATTTAGGTCAGCAGAAATGTATCTTAGTCGTCACAAAATGCTTAAAAGAGTACTTACCATGAGATCTAAACCCTTCATAGAATTCAAAAAATTAACCAAGAGCAGCAGGTTTCCCTCCCCATCAACCAGGTTGGAAAAGACCTTTAAGATCATCACATCCAACCACTACCCCAAGCTGATGGGTCCACCACTAACCCATGTCACTAAGTGCCTTGTTTACAATGGTTTTGGAACACTTGCAGGGATGGTGACTGCAGCCCTGCCCTGGGCAGCATGTTTCAATGCCTGAGTACCCTTTGGGGAAGGAATTGTTCTCAATATCCAGTCTAAACCTCCCCTGCTGCAGCTTCAGGCTGTTTCCTCTTGTCCCATCCCTTGTTCCTTGGGAGCAGAGCCCAGCCCCCTCCTGGCTCCATCCTACTGTCAGGCAGTTGTAGGAAGTGACTAGACTCTCCAGACTGAACCCCCCAGTTCCATCAAACAACTCCTGCTGCTCAGAGTCTGGGGGTTAAACTTTGATGTGCCCTGAACACTGCCCCGGTTACGTTCTTTCAGAGAAAACAAGGACCTGACCTGCTGTCACCCCTCAGTCCCTCTAACTGGAGCTACAGAGCCCAAACCCACACACCAGTGCTAACATCACCTTGGGTTGTCAAGCACCCACTGCCCCTTCCCCAGACATGCTCTATTTCCACTTGAAAGCACATCCAAAGGCTTTTCCTGTCAAGCCTGGGTGCCTGGGCTGGCAGCTGAGCTGAATTCTTTCCACCTTCACATCACAACCTATAACAAAGGACTCACAGGGCAAATTATACCCCATCCTTTAAGTTGTGTAACGCCACCGACCTCGGCAGGCTCACAAAGGTGTCACCGAGAGCAAGGTGGGACAGAATCCGGCTTGGTTTTGCTCTCTCCCTGTAATCAGACGTTCTCTCTGGAGATCAAACAAAGCAGCAGATAGTTGTTTGTGACACCAAAGTGAAAAATCAGCATGTCTTGGTCTAAATATATACAGGGAAGAGGCTTGCTGATCAGCACAACACTATTTATGTGGCTTTCTCCTGGCTGCACAGCCAGGCCAGTTTTCTGATTATGGAAAGGATTGCCCAGGAAAAGGGGGGGGGGAAACCCACATAAAAGAGGAAGAAAAAAGAAAATATGCAAAATTTCCTCCATTTATTTGAAGAGCGAGCAAATCCATGGTCTTGTGCTGAATGGTTAATGCACTGCAATGATGGATGTTACAGATGTGGGTCTTTGTGGCATGAGCTGTCTGATGGAACCTGAGCTCCTGTAATCTGCTTTTAATTGTGTGGAAAACATCCATGAGCTGAGAGAAAGAGAAGAATGTTGAAAATAATGAACCAAAGTTGTTTTAAAAAATCTAAGGATTTTTGCTTTAGTGCAGCACACCAAGCAAAGCCAGAGCAGGGGATCCTGCTATCTGTACATTAAAGTACAATTGGTTCTAAGCAACCCATCACTTAACAGCTTGTGAGGACTGAGTGACATGTCCAAGGTGTCATAAGATGAATGAAAAACCATGGTTTTGATAAATTTGCTGAGAGATACAAAGTCACTGAGTTCTGATGAAGCCCAGCACTGTAGCCCCATGCCTACATGAACCACAGTTTGAGGAGCAGTCTCTGGGTGTGTGCTCAGAATTCAGGTTAACACGCTGCTGGACCGGCAAATCCTCCATGTGTGTGCTATCACCATGTGCTGACGGATCCCTGCCACACATCTGCCCATCAGCAGAGTAGGGATAGAGCAGGTAATTAAGCACTAATGATGACCTTGTTGAGGTGGAAGCACAGCAGGGTGGCGGGGCAGTTTCAGCCTAAGAGGACTCGCCCTGCCAGTTTTCCTGTGAGGATGAGTACGAGGGGAAGAGCACAGGGGAAAATCTCAGCACCAACAAACTGGAGATACCTCCATGTTGTGCAACAGGGTGAGAATTCATTGAGGTTGATGTCGTCCTCGCCATCGCCCCTGGGCTGGGACCTCCACTGAAACTCAGCCATCATTTAAAGTCCATGTTTTCTGCATGTTCATTGCATGAGGCACCGATTTCCTCTTCAGCAGGTATTTTTCAGCACAGACAAGCGGAGAGGACACACAGCATCAGGACAGGGCCTGCACTGGGGGAGCCCAGCAAGGAGCTGTGCCACTGGCCCCGGAGCCTGCGCAGCCCCATGGCAGGATTTGGTCACTAATCCCATCCAACCTCTACTCCCACACAGGCAGGTCTGTCTGCAGCTCATGCTGCTGTGGACCAGCTCCACAGAGCACACGGGGGAGGATATAAGGACTGACAGTACAGAAAATCCCTAGTGAGAACACGATTTGATTTTATTCTCTCTACATCTTTTTTTGTGTAATAAAGTGAATTATTTCACAGAAACATAAACTGTTGGAAGGGACCTTAAAGCTCATCCAGTTCCAACCCCTGCCATGGGCAGGAACACCTTCCACTAGAGCAGCTTGCTCCAAGCTTCATCCAACCCACCCTGATATAGAAAGACCTGGAAAAAACTGAGCAGATTCCCAACAGTTCTTACCCCTGGCCAATAACAGATGAACTAACGCTGCTTGCCACCCAGAGAGAAGCAGCCAGTCCTTATCCAGCTCCTCTACACCACCTAAACCAGCAATGTTAGGAGCAAGGGGAGCTCAAAATAGAAATACCTGTAAAGAAGGGGAAAGAAATAAAATCAATGCAAAGCCCCCCCACTCTGTGTTGAAGGAGGAGGTGCTCCCTTCCATAGGACCAAGTCCATAGGATAGGGCACCCAGCTGCTTCGCCTGTGGCCACAGCTCCCAAGGACATGGGGCTCTTGGCAGGGGTGGCCCTGCTGCTTTGGGGTATGGGAAATAGGAGGTGCACAGAGAGCACAGAGCCTCCCAAGCATGGGATCCATCCCCCCAGTTGCTGTTTCCTGTGGCTTCATCCATCTATAAAGATTTGGAGAGCAGGGATGGAGACAGGGGGGAGGCAAAGCAGGTGTGGGCAGCTGCAGCACTGGGGTTTGTGACTCATGGCTGCAGCTCACGGGCTCCAGCAGCAGCTTTCACACAGCACTCGGCTGCTCTGCTTCACTTGACACATCCTACATGATAAAGCAAAGTTTCATTTTGGGGCCTAGAGATGAAAGAGCCGGGAGATCCTGTTCCAAAGCGTGGTGTGCCCTGCAGGATCACCGCTCCTCCACAGACCCTCGTGTCTTCTGCTCACAGCCCACTGCTCATCCAGGCCACACATCCTGAACCACTCTGCAGCTCTCCCCAGAAAAGAGAAACAGTTTCTCAGAGGTAAGAAACCAGCACATAATTGCTCTTTCCATACACAGGTGAGTGAAGGCTGTAATTTAATAACCTCCAGTACATCCCTCCAGGAAGCCGGGATCGCTGACAAGGGTCTGCCTGGAAGCAGACAGCTCACCCAGAACAAGACTTTGACTGTCAGAGCAGGTCAGTAGCTGCTACGTGTAGGAGCCGCCAGTGCTGGCTCTGAATCCTGCGTGGGCAGAGGTGACATCTGGGTAGTTGGTGTCCTGCCAACTGAAAGACAACCTCGTGAAGCCAATAATTGATCGTGAGACAACAGTAAATCTGCAAACACACTTACTCTGCAGTGCAGCACCCCTCAGGCACATCCACCTACCTAAGAGGGGCGAGTAGGGCAGTTACCCTGTGAATAAGAACAAAAAGCCATTCACATGCATGGTCTATATTCCCAGCACTGGGCAGTGAGAGTTGAAACCACGCACTCGTTTTGCAAGCTGGAGGGGAATCCCAGCCCTCTTGTTGGCCTCAATCAGAATGTATTTACAGGTTATTATTTAGCACCTAGCAGAGCTGTGCAGGCTCTGGGAAGGATTTGGTGCCCTCAGCCCCTGCCCAGGCACCAAAGGAAATGCAGCTTCCTGCAGTTCTTGCCATATCTCTGCTGTGCTTTTACTTATTTACAGGAGCACTTGGATTTCCCTGTGCTGCAGGATAGGAGATGGTGGCTGACACAGCACAGGGGCACCTCTCAAACCACAGCGCATCGGAGCAGCCCATGCCAGGTCTGTGCCCATGGATGAGAGCGTCTCCACCTCAACAAGGAAAAGACCAGGAGAACAGTTGTTATTTAATGGAAATGGTCCTCAGCCACACTCACAGCAGAGGGACAGGGACTGGTCCTGGTCCTGGTCCTACCTCCACTCACCTCCCACATGTTTTGCTTTCCAACCTAGCCCCTGTGTTTCTCATTGATAAGCTCTGATAAACTAGGGATTAACAAGATGTTACATGAAAACTAAGGAGCCATTGGAATCCCATGGGATCTGCCCCTCGCACACTGAGCACCCCACAGAGCACAGGGGCAGCTCCCAGTGCCCCTCACACCAAAGCCACATGCAGCACACGTCCTGCTTCGGGTGCCCTCCTTACACCGGAACAAGCGTGGCCAGGCATTAAAGCAAACCAGGCTGAGGCCCAGCAAGGCTCAGCTCAAGACAGAAATGCAAAGGGGGGGTCTGCTGGAGGACAGGCCCCCATCTTTGCCATCCCTAAATGTGCTCAGAAGGCTGCTCAGACCTCGATCACCCCCAGGATGTGCACAGGACACAGGAGGGAGGTGTTTAAGGGTCACTTGGCTGCAGAAGCAACCAAAACCATCCTGGCTTAATAAAATGAATACGTTGTGTGGAAAGGCAGAGGGTGAAGGGGAAGAGCAGCTCAGTGTGTGACAAACCAGGAGGGATGATGGCAGCAACCCAGCATGGAGCTATGTGGTGTCCTGACAGCTCACTGCCACCCATGAAATGAGTTCAGAGCATCCTCCCTTCCCTCCCCACCCTCCACAAGTATGCTCTTGGCTCCCAAGTGGCCCTCAAGTGAAGGCAGCTGACTTCAGCTTACTCCTCTGATGCTTTTTCACATGGGATGTCCCCATGCTTCACCTTCGACGTAAACCCTATCCTCCTGGCTGGCTGCAAGCTGCAGTCCACAGGCAGTGAATTGATAGGTGCTTCCGCAGGTGGTCCCTGCAAGCAGTGTAGGAATGAAGCTTTTCCTTAATGAAAACTGGCTCAGGAAGATGAGACAGTCCCTCTGCCCCCCCCCCCCCCACTGCCTGCCCCTATGGTGGGCTCCTGTGGACAACCCCAAAATACCTCTGTGTAAGCTGGGCTCTAAGCAAACCTTGCAGCCCCTATTCAGACAGACAACAGCTACAATTAAGTAAACTCTTCCCTCCTTGTTTTCTGACCCAAGCAGCTTCGACCCATTGGTGCTGATGATGGGGGTGATGACGATGATGGACAGAGCTGCAGAGCATGGGCCCAGCTTGCAGGAGCTCCAAACTTAGGGAGTAGCATTTAAAAGCTCACAGTAGGTGCCAATGTCCAGAAGCGTCAGGCTGATGGTGCTGTTATCCATGGGTCTGGGACTATCCTGGCCAAAACCGTCCTAGGAAAGGCATTGAAGCCTCCAGCAGTGCTCTCCCCCTCCCTGGAGGCACCATTTAGTGTGTGAGCTGCAGGATGACGTTTGCTTCGTAAAATGCTGTCTTTCTAACATGACCACGGATGTTCCCAGGCCTCTGAGCATCCAAACACAGCCAAATCCCAAAGAAGGGGCAGGTCGCCCCAGGGGAGCAGCCAGAAGGAGTTAGCACCTGAGTGAACACTGCAGCGTGATGGAAACCAGCACTGAGGTAGAAACCATCAGCACTGTTCAGGGCCTCAGGCTTCCGGGGCTGGGACATCTCCCCTTGGCCCTGTGCCTCAGGGTGGGTCTGGGGATGAGGGTGAGGGCAAGGGGTGAGCACCCCAGGGTGGGCTGAGGGGTGCAGGGGACCTCATCACTGATAACAGCAGGTACAGTGCAGCGAGCTGCAGCATCCCATGCACACAGCAACCTGGATCCATCCCAGATGCATCCCAACACCGTCTCCCTACTGCGCTGCACCCTCTGCTGTCCTCCTGTGCCTAACCCTGATACTAAACTGAATGAGTATTTCCCTAAATAATTGATATAAAGTTAAACTAGTATTTTACTGACTATAGACATACTCTACTTACACATAGACAGGGCTACCAGGGTTCTTAAACTAGGAGCTCACTGTGTATAGAGGACATAGAAGGAAAACTTCCACAAGAGAACCAGATATCTTCTCCCAAACCAGTGAAGGTTCCTCCTGTTGATAAGGCCTGAGACATAGAGAAATGGCTGCAAAAGAAAACAGCTCGAGGAGCCTCTCAGGGTCATAAATTAGCCCAAACAAGAACATGAAGGTAATCGGGAAGTCTAAACACATTCCAATGTCCTTAACCGATGGGCTTCCATGAAATGATAAAATGAGGGGGGGTGTTTCTCCCCAGACATCACTCCTCAAATTCACAGTGCCTGCACTGCAGCCTTATCTGTCCAAATGATCACACAGAATGAGCAATGGGAATTGGGGGGCGGGGGGACGGGCACACAGTTAGTGGAGTGATGATGAATATGGATAGAATGAAGATGTATCAGCTGGGAACTGTCTCTTCTCAGGGTGCACAGCACCCTTGGCAAAACGATCCCCCAGCACCAGGGACATCAACAGTCACAGTGGTTTCTAACCTGAGGTTATTTCCTCCAGCTCAGCAATTCCAGCAGCTGCTGGCCCTGGAGCAGCCAGGGCAATCCAGAGTCACTGCATGGCTTATTCCAGCAGCTCCTGCCCTCAAAGCCCTCTTACCTCCACATGCAGAGCGGCTCTCGGGGAGCTGGAGGTCACTGAGAGCCTCAATGATGCCCAGTTGAAGGTGTCCCCACTCGTACCAAGCCCTGTAGTTGGAGCACAAGGAAAGAAAGCAGCAAAGGAGCCATCTGGGGCTCTCCAAACACATGGCAGGGAACACCAAGGCAAAGAAACTCAGCTGCGAGAAGCCCATTGTCCAAGGAGGAGGCTTTTGTGCCCCTGTGGAAGCTTGGTGGCCAAGCAGGTGAACCAGCTTCTGAGAACACTCCTGGCATTAGAAAGGAAAAGCTGTGGGTTAGGAACTGGTTTTGTCTTACAGCCTCAGAGATGGTTGAGGTTGAAGGGAATGGTCCAACACAACAGCTTGGCATTCAGCTGGACTTACACACAGCATCCTTCAGGAGCTCCTGCCTCCAGGTGCCACCTTCCAAAGAGATGCCATGTCCAGAGCGGACACTACCATGGCTCTGCAGAGCAGACCTGCACACACAGCACTGCCACAGAGCTACACAGCTACGGCAGAGCTGCAGGGAGACCTGGGGGTGCAGAGGGGATGGTCCTGATGGGGGGAAGAGCAAGGAGCCACCCAGGCATGGCAATGGCCATGGATCATTCAATAAAGCAGGACAGGCTGGTGGCTGTGTCCTGCCACAGCCCCTTCCCTTCACACATCACCTTCTCACTGGCTCAGCCTCTGCAGCAGCTCCCAGTCACCTCCCCATCAATGAGACATCAGGATGTGCCCTTTCCTTTCTTCCAGCACTGACAAAGACTCAGAAGTGTTGGAAGTGCAATTTTTGCACCACCGGCTAAAAATAGCCCAGTGAAATTCCAGAGCTGCCTCCCAGCGCCGCCGGCTGCGCTCGGCTTCCCAGGACAATGGCATCTGCAGCCTGTGAGCAACAACAGCGCAGGCCGGGCTCCAGCTCCCAAAATATCAAGTCATAAAGGGCAAATTCTGTCTTTAATTACAGCTGCACAAAAAGAAGTGTTGGAGAAGAGCATCACCAGGACACTCGAGCACACGTGCTGAACCAGGGAGCGCTGCAGGAGCGGTATGAGCTTACCCAAACACAAAACACCCAGGGAAGCTGTGGCTGCCCCATCCCTGGCAGTGTTCAAGGCCAGGTTGGACACAGGGGCTTGGAGCAAGCTGCTCCAGTGGAAGGGGTCCCTGCCCGTGGCAGGGGTTGGAGCTGGATGAGCTTTAAGGTCCCTTCAACCCAAACCAGTCTGGGAGTCTATAAAGAACTCAGGAGGCATTAAGGAGGGTGTGAGGCACGTGTAGTTGAAGCACAGAGAAGACTTGAAGCCCTTTGGCACAGGGAAAATTAAATGCATTCAGACAGCAAGTAGAAGCTGCTCATCTGCTAACCTCACATGAGCCTCCTGGCACACTGCTCCCAAGTTCAGGTGTGAAATGTCCAAATTCAGGTGTGAAGCTCCCAAGTTCAGGTGTGAAAAGGCACAGATGGAGCAGCACAGGGATGCGCTTTAAACCACTCAGAGGTGCACAGAAGCAGCTCCAGGTGCCATCCTGGAAACTTACTTTATTCTCTCGATTCCAGCTCATGATGACTGGATCCCTTCCAGGGAAATGCTGATTTTCCACCCTGCAGGCAGGCGGGAAGCCGTGCTGCCCTGCTTGCAAAGACAAATCTGTGTCCCCTGGTCACCTGTGTGGAAAAGCATGTGAACCTGGCAGCACCGACCTCCCTGTCAAACTGTGATGCAGTAACGCAGCCTGCAGAGGGCAAGTCCAGGCTTCCAAATGTGAGCACTGCAAAAGGATGCTCAAAAGTTCATAAGCCAGGAAGAACCTGCCTGATGCTCTGCAATATCCCATGTGAAATAATGTGAACCCAGGACACTAAATCAGCACTTTCAAACCCATGACAGTCCAACTGCCATTACTGAACCCTGCAACACGGACAAAAGCAAGTGGGCAACAGAAGCTGCTTTCTGAAGGGTAAATAGGAGCCAACCCCCTTCTTTTCATGGCTGTAAAGAAGGAAATAGTTTCACCACCTTTCTCTCCCGTGGCCCTGTCTGTAACTGAGAGATGCCCCTGGCAGGGGTGACCTCTGCTGTCAGCTCACTGGAGGAGACCCACACACAGCTCCTGTGGCCACTCTCCTGTGTTTCCTCACTGAAACATGAAGGGGAAGAGACATTAGAACCTACCAAGAGCATCAGTGTGTGAGGCAATAGCAGCTGCCAAGCATGCCTGGGCATGGAGAATCTGTGACACCAGCCTAGGTGGCTCTGGGGCATCTTCACCCCAGCAGCCAGGCTTTGCTGCTCCTCCTGCTCCCTGGAGCACCCAACTGAAGAGCAGAAGCCAGGTCTGCTGTTGCTGGCAATGAAAGGTTGAAGTGAAAGGCTAACTATTCCTGCATTGGTTTGAGAACAACAGCCGTCCACATACCTGGTTACACCAGATGCTGAGGCTGCATGGGCACTGTTCTGCGAGCAACAGCTTCTGTGACATGTGCTGACTGATGGCATCAGTTTTCCTTGTTTCAGCTATTTTGTGCCAATCTCAGCTCAGTGCTGTTATCTGCACCATGAGCTGAATGGTGGTGGGTTTTCTATACCTCAGTTGCAGACAGCACAAGCTGCGTGCAGCAAAGTGGGTTTGTGCATTGCTTTTCATTCTGCCTCAGCAGAAATGTCCCATCTCCAGAACTTTTCCATCTGCTACAACTGGTGGATGCTCACCTGCAGCCAGAGAATCACTGCCAGGCAAGACCAGGTCACAGAAGACTTAAAACATCTGTTCAAATCCCTTATGCTCCTGTTGTCTTACACATCACCTTCCCAGCTGGGGGAGAAAGTCATCCATGTGTCTAGCTCAGGCACAGGAGGAACCGGGGCTGGTGAGTACACTGCTGATCCAGGTTTGGCCTGCACCAAGAGGCAGGGTGGAAAAGGCTTAAAAACACCCACTCATGTGTTGTGTGCCTGGAACACCAAGGGCAGGTTTCTGCCTCTGCCAGGCATTTTCCATCTCCAGAAGACCCCTGAGGTAGCACTCACAGCACAACCTCCTTTGAACTTGGGTTGGCGGCTCCCCCCCAACCCCCCATTCTGCAGTTAGATTTCTGCTACAGCTTAAAAGAGGGGTCTGATGAAGAAACACTGGTCAAGCCCAACTGTGAGAGACCTACCTCAAAACTCAAGTACTGATCTGAAGCTGGCCCCGGGCTGCGAGTAAAGCAGGTGCTGCCTGGGCTAAAGAAAAATAAACCAGGAGTCATTACTATATTCTTAAATATGGTTTAATACTCTTCTCCATTTCTGTACATCACAACACCAAGATATCACTGCTTGGGATCTCTCTGCAGAGGCTATATAGTATGCGAAGGCTAGGATTTTTCACCCCCGTTTAATGTGTTTGTATGTGTAAGTGTAATACATATCAGTATATATTGATATACACATCAATATATAATGCAATATATATCACCGAAGAGAACACATTGATTAAAGAAATACAAAAATTTGGCATCATTTCCAAACTTAAATAGTAAAAATAAAAACTACAAAAAGGAGCTGCATACCCTAATGTATCATGTGAAACAACAAGCAGTATATTCAAAAAATGTAAATTTACATCCAATTTTTCTGGTCTTGTCATGTCACATTAGACCCATTTACAATGGCAAAGTCATGAACATACCGCTGCGGAGACCACAGATGTGCTCAAACCCGGGTTTGTGCAGATCTGCGGCGGACCCAGGCCCACCTTCTGTGAGAGATTCCAGCTTTGATGTGAGAACACCAGCAAAGCCATCTGATCTGCCAGGTTCTAAAGCAGGGGTACGAGTTGTATTGCTCACAATGACTGTCAATTTTGGACCTCAGAGAACAGCGTGGCAGAAGTTTTAAGACAAGCTCCCCCTTCATTCAAGTGAAACAGGATTATGGGAAAAGTAGGCAGGTATGCAGCTTGGAAGAGAAGCTGCTTTTGACCGATTCACCAGGAGTGACAGAGCCAGTGACGAGCAGAACTACCAGGCACCGCGATGTCAGAGAACCCAGTGACCCCCCAAAAGCAGCAAGACCTGTGCATTACCTCGTGCCAACGCTCACTTCACCCTCTGCCTGCACCACCACCTGAAAAACCCTTTGCCAGTTTAAGCAGGTTGAAGTGCATTCAATATAGCAGGCGTGACAAAAAGCTTTCTTGAGTCTTGATGCAACCAGAAGTTTTAACCCATGAAGGGTGCATTAAATGTTCAGCATCAGATTTACAGGAGACTTGTGAGCCCATCCCATAGACAGCCTTAGTGCTGGGAGATGGGTGCCCCACGGACTGTGCTAACATTCAGCATACACATATGGAATGCTCCAAACACACCAGCACTAGGGTTTCTGTCAAGGACTCCATTTGCTAGTTACTCCTGTCAAATACCCGCTTCCATGGAAGAACTGTGGGTTCAAATTCACATACTCAAGGAAACCTTACGCAGTCCTAAAGCAAAAAGAAAAACTTACTGAGGAACAAAACAAAGCAAAGTGTACCTTACTGCACTGAAATCAGGAGTTTATTTCTGTCCAGACTGAAAAGTAATAATAATATATCCTGAAGGCTGCACTGCTCCAATCCAAATTAAGCCCAAGACTTCAGCAGCATTTTCATTGCAATCAATGAAGTGCGTTTCCTAGTTTGTGAGAGCAGTGCTTCTGCAAATAGATTAAAGCACATTTGGCTGGTAAGCCTCCCCATCCCATCTGAATTTGCAAGCCACACATAAGCTAGCACTCAAGGTAAGTGCCTTCTCATTCTTTAGAAGAGAATGAACAGCTCCAATTTCATTACATTTCTTCTTCTGTAGTCTAAGCTGAGAGTGCCATGTAAATGGGTCACGGGGCTGCAAAATGCAGCAATTGATCTCTCCAATCAAAGTAAAAAGAAACAAACCAGTAGGATCTTACTTCTATTAATTTTTGAAGGAAGAGGTTTTACAGCAGTTAATGTATCATGAAGGTTAAAAAAATCATTTTCATAAAATACAAGAGCAACCAATTTCACCATTGAGTAAAAGTAAAAATTGGGATTCTTTTTTAATTAGTCCAAAGTGGCATATAGGAACTTAGTAGTTTGCTGCTGTACTGACACTATGACAAATCAAAGTGTAGGGATTTGCTTTTTTTAAATCCAATGTTTGTGGATCAAGTTCTGGAAATGTTCCAATTCTAAGGCAGGGATCTGTTGTGTTTTCCACCATGAGTTTGCTCCTTGGGTTGGATGCTGGAGGGGCGAGGCACGTTTTGCCGGACCCAGGTCGACTACCTAGTAGTCATCAAGGTCAAAAAATTCATCGTCTCCTCCTTGGTATTCCATTCCCTGGAAGTCCACTCGGTACCGCAAGATACCTGGGAAAAACAACAGGCTTTAGCTTCTCCAACATCCACAGAGCTAGAAAGGCATTTAAACAACTCCCTGAGCCCCGGCTGCACATCAAGAGGTTCTCAATTCAGTTCTCAGCACCTGACTTAGCAATTGTATTGTGAGTTCGGCTCAGGCTGAGGACTGACAGCAGACACCCAGCTAGTGTGGAAATGCCACATCCATGTAATTCAGTGCCAAAAAGAGGGAATACCTACCTGCCTGGCATCCTGCTTTCTGCTGGAAAAGCTGAACCTGTTCTAGGAGGACTGTATCTCCAAGAAGCAGCAGTGACAGATCATTTGTCCCACTCTAACTACTCAGACAGTTAAATTCAGAAGGCAGCTGGCACTGAAGTAACTTTTACAACAGTAAAAGCAGTATTTAGTGGCCATCTCCCTTGACCCTCCCCTCCCCAAACACCAGCCTGGGTTTCTGGGAGCCTTTATCCCTGGAAACATTTACTTAGCTGAAAGGTATTCAAGGAGTATGTCAGATCTATAGGGAGCATGGTAGTGAAAGTAGTCCACCATGCAGACAGACTGGATCTGAGAGGACAAGAAGGGCTCCTGGAATTACAAACCCTGGAAACTTAGAAACTTGTTGCTCCTTACATAGCCAAACCATTCAGGCCTGAATCCTTCTGACGAGTGTTCTCTGGCCCTTACAAATTTCTCTTTGCAATACACTCTGTTCTACATCCATCAACCTAAAGACAGCAAGTGGCAACAGCTAGGTCACCAGCCAAAAAGCAGCAGCTTTGCCCTGGGATCCCTAGTCTGGGGAGAACAAGGTCCATAGCAGGTGGTTTGCTTCTACCCCGCTAATGCTTTTTGTCAGACTGAAGCACAGCAGCTATCTGCACCTCTGCCAGAATTAGCTGAAACTGGTCAGTGAGCTCAGGAGAAAGACTGCAGGATTTCAGAAGCCTCATTTCTCCATAAAGTTGGGCTGAAAATGCTTTTATATTGAAAAGGGAAGACCAAGGAGCAAAGTACAGGGAAGTTCTGAGAGCTGAGTAACAGACATCCAACTGCTTCAGAAACTAGGCTGGGGTTTGTGATACACCACTTCTACACAGCAGGGCATGGTCTGCCCCAGAACAATAACTGTGTGCAGAGAGTGAGGCAGTTCACAGCCCTTCTGAAATTCAGCAGCTAGAAAGGACAGTCCACCCTCTGAGCACTCTGAAGGACAAAGGGATCTGCGGAACGCAGTTGGAAAGTGGCAGCTGCACAACACGCAGCACCATCATGATGAATTCACCTGCAGATCCCTGATGAACATGACAGTTTCTTGAACTGGTATCATGACTAATAGGAATAAGATTAATCCCACTTTATTGGCACCAGATTACCAAATCAACCATTAAAAAAGATGACAAACATTTTTCTCTTGCAGTTTACCTCCAATTCCTCCAAATCCTTTCACAAATTGGGATCCTTCCTGTGATTTGTCTGTAACAATTTCCAATGTTGCTCCAAATTTCTTGTAATTGTTTGCAAACCACTCCAGAAGGGGCATACTTTCTATCAGTTCATGTTCCTGGCCAGTCTACAGAGACATTTGAGGGGGTGGAAAAAACAGTAAGAAAAAGGTTACATGTGTCAGGTATTAAGAGCTGTCTTTGGCTTAAAGATCACTTGTCTTCAGCTTTAAAGAGAGACAGCGGCTTCACGCTTCACAGGCTGGAGCAGCCAACACACTTGCCAGGGTCCAGCTGATAGGCATTTAGGACACATCTGTATCAGCCAAGCACTGACACAAGCAGAAGGCTCCTGGTGTTGAGTTCAATCCTGACAGTCCCTGTTTTGGGCCCCCATACTACAGAACTTAGAAGCAGGAGAGGAAACACCTTGTCTATTCTGCTCAAGTGTCAGCTCGTGCTACACTCTTAGTTTTTAGTGTTTCTTTAGATTTGCTTTATACCCCACAAACAGTCCATTGCCACTCATCTAACCAGGCACTGCTCACTCTAGGAAATACTGATCTATGCAAATACAGAGGCAAGTACAGAGCTTTGTAAGCAGGAGGTCAGGTGATTATTGGCACAGAAACAATATCATTGCAGAATACAATGGAAACCTGCCATGCACAGAAGGAATTAGCAATTACCCCACCAGGAGGAAAAGGGCTACCCTGGCAGTCCATGCATGAGACAGAGATGACCACCTTTTCTGCAAGGGACAGACTTCTTTGCCCAGCTTACCCTGCAAAGTACTACAGGCCTCCCCAACCTGTCAGGGTTTTTTGACCTGCATATGCAAAATCTGATGGGTTGTAACCACGTAAGTGCACAATAAACAGGGAGTTATGGTTTGGGACCTTAGCCTGTGGGTTGCACAGTGTCTACCAAGCTCTTCTAGGAGGTAGCTTGATGGTGACCAAAGACCCCTTATTGCCTGTCACTTCATTTACACCATCTTGGAACTGGTGGCAGGGAAGACAGGAGTAAAGCAAGTGTGGAATCCAGGGGTTACACAAAGAGGAACAGGAAGAGCCACAGGTTGTCATCTTGGAAGACTCGTCTGAGTGCCAGAAAGGTGGCACATATTCATCTGATTACAACAAACTAAGCTCAGAATGCTGCACCAGTACACCAAGAATAAAACTACAGGCCCCAAAGCTGAAATACCTCTTTATCTGTGAAGTGGGATTTATCCTTCTCTTGCTCTGGGGTCAAATACAGAATCTTCTCCTCTGAAAACGGAGGGGGGAAAAAATTAGGTTGGATAAACTACCAGGTGCAAGTTAAAGACAGCAAGAGCCTGATAGCAGCCAGGAATTACAACAAATGTTAGGAATAACAGATATCAGAGGAAGAAATATTTTACTCAGACTGTGGTGAGGCACAGGGTGCCCAGAGAAGCTGTGGCTGCCCCATCCCTGGCAGTGTTCAAGGCCAGGCTGGATGGGACTTGGAGCAAGCTGCTCTAGTGGAAGATGTCCAGGCCCATGGCAGGGGGCTGGAACTGGATGAGCTTTAAGGTCCCTTCCAACCCAAACCATTCTAGGATACTATGACACTGCCTTTCTAGGTGAAGTTCTATAAGAAACCAAATGAGCGCACCAATAGAGAGTAACTGTCATGTCAATACCAAAACAGGCAGAGGTCCTGCTGTAGGCATTATGGTTTGTCTGTAGGCAGTAAGAATCACATTTCTGGCCATGAGTCAAGTCAGCATCCCCTCTTCTAATGCACTGGTACCACATTTATACTTTCACACCCAAAAGTCAGGTTTTGTGCTCTGTGTGACAAATTACCACCACAGCACTGCAATTCTTTCTCCACAGTGGAAGCTTGCTAGTTTCATTCAGACTTTTCCCCAGAGTAGCCAGGAAGTTTCAAGTTAGTGACCTGCCTACCCGACATCCTCTTGATCAAGTCCTTAAAGATCTACTTAAGGAATTCCTGCAGCATAATCTATCCAAGAGAGTTGGCGTGTTAAACCTTCATGGACATTTCAGTCTCACAGAAGCACTACCTACCTTCTGTGCCTTGGCAGTGCAGAACGTATCTCATGATATCCAGATTTTCATAGACTATCAGTATCTCTACTGCTCCCATTTCCAAAGCTTTTAGTGTATCTTCAACGCCAAAACAGTACTTCCCCGTGTCCTGACTGATTTCGTCAAAGTATCGTCCTGCAGTCAGGATACAAAGAGATTGTCACAAACACTGATCACGCCACACGGAGCTTTAAACAAGCCTGATTTGAATGCAAGAAGCAGCTGGCTGAAGGAAGCAAAGGATACGGTAACATGTCAGAGCATGTATTTTAAAACATTAATCAGCAGAAAACTAATGAATGTTCCAAATCTAAGAAATGCTCCCTGACATACTGCCCTGTCAGGAATCTCACTCCACTGAAACTCTTGCCTTTACTGTTAAACAATCAACTGGACTAACTCACCAGCAGGAACCATTTAACTTCACCCTTCCCAGTGTAAGGTATCTTCTGTTACTATTGCCCTCCTGTGCTTTCCAGCTAGCAACGTGTACCTTTGGAGAGTCAAACAAAGAATCTTTTCTATTCCCATCTTAAAACAAAAAAAATCTTAACTTTCATCTTGTGTAAGATGCAAGTGATCTGAGGAGCTATTTTTACCCCCCTCCTATCCAAATGTCACCAGAAGGCCTGAAAACTAAGGCAATCCCTGCTGAAAGGATAAACAGGGAACATCTGGGAAGTCCAGTGGGGAAAAAACAAAAGAAACCTCCCCACACACTTCTTAAAGCCTCATTAAGTCCTGCAGCATTTAAGAAGGTGTTCAGGCAACAAAGACCACTACAATTCATGCTTTGCCCACCTCAGAAAGCATCACAGGGCTCAGGTAGCACACAAAGGCACTACCAGGAGGCCTAAAGCAAGCCCAGCCTAGTCAGCCAAGCACATTTGGCTCAGAAGGCTGAACACTTGGTCACATACCTATTAGTTTCTTCTCTTGAATGAATTTCACATTGGAGAGGACCTCAGTTGACAACTCAATTGCTTGATTGAATCCGTTTTCTCCTCCATATGAAATGTCAACTAGTTTGAGCACTTTGGATTGCAACCGCTAAACAAGAAAAAGCAGACATGAAAAAGAGTCTATCACACAGCACTGCCACAAGACTACTTCATAATGCCACAAGAATAAGCACCTGGCAAGAATCACAGCATTAATCTGTTTTGCTTCACTTGCAAGCAGAGCTTCTCAGTCAGAGGGACCTCTGCATGTTTGATACTGAAGCAGTTTTCAGGCAACAGGGACACGGAGATTAGGTTTAGTACAGTTTAATTCCAATAAAGCTTCTCTTTAGATTTGGAAACAGAAAGAATGTGAATGGCAGCTCAAAACCAGGGAGGACAGACTGCTTTTCAGCACCGTTGTTAAGAACAAGAGATACTACCTCCTTGTGGGAGGCATTAGGAAATCCTCCTAGGATATTAGGTATTCTATCTCATTAGGGTACATCAGATGTTTACTTTTGATCAAATGACTTAAGACACCGAAGTTATATTCCTCATTAGATGCATCTCATACCAAGCAGCTACTGCTAATATCACTGTTACTACTGACAGCTTAAACATTTGGGCTTTGCTCAGAAAAGGCTACTCACCTGATCAAACATGTCAGATTGACTTAATTCAGTTTTGAAGTCAGCTGATCCAGCTAAAACGAGACCAGCCACGTTCACCTTGTCGCCAGAGATGAAGAGTTGCACGGCTGTCTCTGCTACCTTCCTTACATAGTTGTGTCGTTTCTCCATTCTCAAGCGAGCAAAACGCAAGGCAGACTGACCTCCTCTACCTTTACAAGAGAACAGATGTGAAGGCGTGATTTGGAAGTAATTTCAGTTCAGGAAGGTTATTAGTACATGGTTCCAACAGGGCTCTGAATAACTCAGGCCAAGGGCAGATGCAGCCTTCAGAATTAGTTGGCCACAAGCAGAGCCAGGGGCACTCACTGAAACATAAGTGAATAGAGGGTTCACTCACAGCAGGGGATTTTTCTCCCAAGAGGGAATTATGCTGTGGGTGTATTATTTTTTTTTATACAGCCTTGAAACTTTCTTTAGAAACTGAACATCTGTGTACATTTTCTATGTTCTGTACCTTCACTAGAAGCCATCTCCTTTGTTACACTGCCTCATGTGCCTTTCTTGCCAATGCAATGCATTCCAGCAGACTGCTGCAGGAACTTACTGGGGGAGATGTTTCAATTTCATTTTGTCCCACCCCAATCTACAAAGGACAGTAAGCCAGGAGCAGCTAACAGACTGAATTCATCAGTGGCTTACTACAATGCAGCACCAGAGAGCAGAAATACAATTTTGCTTGCTCCATTAGGCTTCTGTGCTTCTTGCAAGGAACAGCTTCTTGCTTTTCACGCTGGTTTGCATTACAACACCATCAGATGCAAACTTTAAAGACACTACCAAGTGATATTACTACTTGTGCTATTAATATTTAGGTGAGTCTACCTCAAAACCAAGCAACTGATCAAATGCTCCAAGAAATAAAAAGCATGACTTGAAGATCAACTAATGAATCACATATTACAGTGATTCATTAATTTTGACAGAAGGCTCAGACTAGAGGCTTTGCTGTCAGATTTGATGGAAGCAAAGAACTGAGTAGAACGAAACACCCGCAGGCCAAGTTTCCTGCTACTACCCTCCCATCCCATCCCATGATGTTCTGCTGCAAACAGTCTAGACAGACTAGTGCATTACCATGCTTCTTTGGAAGATCCACAGTGAATTTGTGCAGGACTTCTCTTGTGTTTCCTTGAAGAGTTCCAAAGAGTGCACCACTACCATCTATTACAATAAAGCCAAACTTGCTGTCGTCAGAAAGCAGCGCTGTAAGAGCCTGGAAAAGAAAAGGATGTTGTCAAGCAGTAAGCACTAGTCTATTAATGACCCTGGTTCAGAAAGGCCACCAGAAACAGTACACCTCGATGAATTTCAGTTCTGTAGGTGGTCTTTGCTATTATATACAAATAAGCTAGAGGAAGAGCACATCTGGGAGGTGGGACTACTTCACACAATGTTGCCAAAAGCAGAAAGGAAACTAGTGCTCAGGCTTGATAACTATTTTCACTGCATCTACCAGTTCATTGCCTGGCATTGCAGGCAGGTGGAATAGCAAGACCCTAAAGTGAAACTCTCACACTTCTACGAGACTACATCACCTCGCTGGCTGGCAAAACTGGAAGAAGAATTTTCCCAGCATTCCAGCCAGGAAAGCAGAACTTGCTTAGTTCACTTGATCAGGCTGTCTGGGCTGCTTTCATCCTGCAAAGCACTGATACAGACTTTCATCTTGACAACTACAACAAATACTGGTTTGTTGCACCTGCTGGCTTCAAGTCCCAAAGGCAAAATGATGAAATCTATAGTGGCTATGACAAATTCAGCCTTACAAAGCAGAATTAAGTAACAGCAGCAATAACTGCATAACTGGCTATAGAGAAGGCAGCCAGAACATTTGCTGCAAAATGAAAGTTACCTTCCCTTTAAAGAAGGTAGCTAAATTCATCCTGTAAGGTCATTGAAGTTGACTAACCATTAATGTATTGCTTAATATCAAGGCTTTTGAGTTAACTTTTGTCCTGCCCAGCCTTGGTTCTGGTGGTGCAGGACATCCCCAAATACCCACATTCTACACTCCTTTTTCAAGGGCATCTGTCAGTTACTGTCCCCTCAAGGGCAGCCTGAGTAAGCAGGAAAATTCAGCACACTCACTCCTGTTCACTTACACATGCCTAATAAACGTAAGAGCAAGAATCCTCTTTCTTGCTGGTAAAACCACATCAACAGGATGGAGAACTTGTCAAATTCCATATGGTTTGAAGTCACCAGTTTAATACTGAAAGTATGATGGTGTTGGTTTACTGCAGAGGACCTTTTAACAACCTGTATGCCTGCCAGCTTGATTACTGGGCTGAATGGAAAGGATCAAAACTATCAGTCATCTTCACCCAAAATCCACACCACCACATCTACATTTTCAAGCTTAAAAGAAACAGACACTAAAGTTTAATGGAATCTACTGGCCAAAATAAATATTCTGTATTAATTCCTCAGCAGTGGGATGAATGAGAGGAGGAAGTGGCATATTACATTGCAATCTATTTAACTGGGACAGAGCCAAGCAAATCGTGTGACTGGAATGAATGCTCTAGCCAAAGTATCAAAATAAGTCATTGCAAATCCTACCCTTCAGACACACATCAGAGCTCATATCCCTCTTGGGAAGTTACTTTGGTTTCACACAGGCAATAAAATAACTAGAGGAAATCTTATCAGATCCTCTCACCAGGCAGCAGATGCCTATGGCTCTGATGTTCTCGATTCCCTCTTATTTTAATAAAGTATCCAATGCTCAGTGATTCCCTGTATTTTCCCTTCATTAGTTCTATGTCAGCAATTCCACAGTTTGACCTATCAAGCACAAGCTTTTATTCTATTCCATCAGTTTGACCTTTCTCTTTGCTGCTTCAGCCTAAAGGTGAAGATCACCTCCTCTTTCTGCTCCTTGACATGCCCTCACTTTCACTGGAAAGCTGCTGATGTACCAAGCCAGATGCCCTCACCTGTTGTAGTTGCATGCTGGGGAAACCACTACGTTAAAAACACAGTTCTACAACCAAATGAAACAGGCAAATCAAGACTTCAGTGCTAACATCATCTTGCTGCTCAAGACAGCATATAGTAAGCTTTTGCACCTAGATTTGATTCTGCAGCACAGACAATACCAATGAAAATAATCACATACTCAGAAAACACAGGAGAGCAAACAGCCCCTGGAAAAAGGTGCTGTTAGCAATCACAGCAGCAGCAGCAATTACCATGAATTCCTCTCAAGTTCTTGCCACTCTCTCGCTGAGCAATGCTACCCACCAGCAACAGTGCGTTCACAGCTGCCCCCACCAACAGCCCACTGGGCAGCGGCTACTCTTTTGACAGTGAACAGCCCCCGAGGCAGTAGCTGCAGACAAGATCAAATTAATCCCTTTTCTGATAGGGAAGAAGGCAACACACCAGCGTCCACCCGCTGCCAGCAGCTGCAGGGACAAACTTCTCTTGGCTTTGCACCTGTGACTCGCTCCTGAATTCTCTTATTTACTACCTCTTGCCTACGGACATGTGGGCTTGGCAGGACTCAAGAGCTTTACCTGTGCACAGTTCTGTTATTTCTGGTAGGTCACAGATGTGTTGGGATTTCATCCTTGGTGGGGAGACAGAATAATAGGGATGTACCTCACCTGTGCAACAAGCACATCTTTCCTTCCTGAACTCCTACCCTTTGAAACCCAGTCACGGATCAGATTTCCAAACACCCAAGCAAACAAGCAGAACTCCATCACTGAAGGGCCTGTCAAGCCCATTACATACAGGTTTGATGACAGGCAGTTAAGCCTCAGTCCACACATTTATCATGGTGAACCCATGGACACGAAAGGCAGTCAGTCACCTACTACAGATAGAGACTCTGCAACTGCCAACAGAGTCAGACCAGATGCAATGAACTGTCTTCACACAGTCAAGACCAGTGTAATCCTCATTACATTAAATATGCCTCAAAGCTTCATTTAATTAAGATAAGCAGATGTTGAATAAAAATAATCCCACTTGACCCCAAGCAGATGAGGCACAGGGCAGTTCTCCACCAAGGGTCTCAGTTAACGCATCTGGCATCAGGACTAGTAACACTAATATTATCTTGGTATTACTTTTAAGGCCTGGCTTGGAATAAAATCTAGGGCCTCTTAGGTTAAGAAAAAAAAAACAACCCTGCCTCCAGTTATAAAGAAAAGCTCATGTCTGTGGGTTACACAAACTCAGCAGTTACTAACTGGACCATAAAGTCAGCTGTAGCAGGAGCTGGTGGCTTCACCAGCAGGATGCCTTAACTAAAGCCTGCTGCTCTACAGACTGTGGATTCTGCACATCAGGGAGTGTTCCAGTGAGTCCAGCAAAGCAGCCTGACTACTTCAAACCCAGCAGGTAACAGGGGACTTCTTACCTCTGTGTGGAATTTGTTGTCACACAAATACAACGATGTATTGATTGGTTTGAAAGGTTCAAAGTCAATGTTGACTTTCTTCTCTTTTCCTTCTTCTGTCACAATTGTTCCACAGTAAACAACCAGGCCATTTGGAGGTACTACAAAGGACATAATGCAATTTTCGATCACTAAGAAATGCTGCAAACTGCACCCATCAAAAACTACTAGGCCTTAAAATTTAAGGCACAGCTGGAATGGAAGTTCCCAAATTTTCTACTTTCCATTTCCTCCACCTCTTTCCCTCCCAGATCTCTACAACAGAAAACAAACTAATTCAGTGCCCCTACACTGAAGAGCTGTAGGAAGCTAAAGGTAATACTGAGAGAAAGACTTGCAACAGAGCTGCAAGAACATGTACCTGGCTGTTAAATCCATGAGCTTGCAAGCTCATAGAAGCTTGAAAAAGGCTTGATAGCCCTGTGAAGCTTTCCTAGTTCTTATACAGTGATTTACAGACTGACCATCTCAATGAAGGCCACTTGCAAGTGTAAAAACAGTGACAACACTTTCCCAGCAACCATTACAGATTGCCTGCTTCTGTTTTTGATGGTAGCTGCACATGCCATGCAGAAGACATACACAAGTTTCTGCTTGATGGAAAACCACTAGTTTAATGCAAATGAACTACTGTGGAATAGCTCTTAAGGCTGGCTAAATTTAACTGCTAAGGACGGAATCATGAGCCTGCTTATTAGAGACAAGGACCATCTCCCTGTTCCAGTCCCAAGGGCCACCCTGAAGCAGCCATCCACAGGCAACGTACCTGGAATATCAGTGCAAAGAGAGCAGCAGAGGCCAAGAGATCTGATTAGCAGAAAACTGCACAATGCAGGAATTTAAGACTGCTTCCAAGTAAGGGAAGATTGCCAGCATCCATACAAGCTAGACGTTACCTTTGTTATAGAGTTTCAGTCTTTGCTGTACAGATGTAATGGCTCCCAGTACTGAAAGGCGATTCACTCGAGACTTGATGTTGGAGGCGGTGCCAAACTCATCCGCTAACATTTTAGCCACTCGCGAAATCTGGTCTTTGGGGGGAATGATCAACGATATCATGCTGGTACCATTGCTGAGAAAGGAAAAGAGAGGGGTTGTGAGCAGCCACCAGCCCCAGCAACAACTGTATTCATACCATATTCCATGCACGCAGTTGTCTTGCCTCCCTCCCCCAAGGATGCTTCCTTCCACTGTTATTCGTGTCATTCCCCTTCTGCTGGACAGTAATGGGAGAGAAAAGAAAACAAAAGCAGGCTCTTCAAAAGGATTTGACTCCATAAACAAGTGTTCAGGTTTGTCACTACCAAGCAAGTCCTCCAAAAGCTGCTCATTTAACCTGGGATACTACTCTGTGAAAAGAAAAAGCCCGGATGTTGAAGCTAGGGGCTGCAAGCTAAAGGCATGGAAGCTGTCCCCAGCAGAGATCATTTAAAACAATGCAGCCACATACTTAAAGAATGCTTTGAAGTCCATTCCGTTTGTTCTCAGAGAGCCGAAGCACCAGCCAGCCCCAGTGCTGATTTAACACTCTGCTCGCCTCAGATTAATACAGAAAACCAAACTAGAAGGATCCTTTTGTAGCTGTTTTACTCTTTTCTACCTTCCCACCACCACTTAGCTTTATAGAGAACCTGACCAGTTCTGGCAGCTGCTTTAAATAAAGTGTGCTTTAAGCACAAGCCCCAGGCACAGAGTCAGGAGATAAGACCCCACAAATCACAGCACAGGCTTAAATGAAATGAAAAAGTAAGTTTGATACTCGTTTTTCCTATGGCTTTTGGGTGGATCCTGCAGAGAACTTAATCCCCAAAGCAACCCTGTCGTTCAAATCCATCCAAGGCCAACATGAAAATCAGGAAATTTCCTATCTGCCTTCCAGCAGGTACCTGCCATTTGCCATTGAAGTATCCCAGATGTCTGAAGTTGCTGCTTCTGCATTGTCTCAAATTTAACCCAGACCTAATATTTCACCTTAGAGTAATGGCACAAAAATCAAGTATCTCATCGTGTCCTCTAGCCCTCTCAAGGACAAACCAGCTAAGCTCTGTGGAAAAACCTCTACTCAGGATTCTGTGTCAGAGAACTAAAGTGCTTTTCAGCCATTGAAAAGGGGGGGGGGGGGGTGTGCGCTAGGTTTTGCTATTTTACATTTCTTACAGTAGAAGACTAACAGAGAACCTGCCTGCTGCTGCTTCAGACTGTCATGCGCTAGCATCCTGCCTGAAGTGTTTGGGCTACAGAGACAGCAGGAAAGTGCTTTAAAAGGCATCACTTCATTAGCCTCTTTACAAAAGCTGTACAGGCCTCTTCCAAAGATCTTCAATTCAGGCCAAGTTGAAACAGATGCTGGTAGGTCAAATAAGTCCCTGACCTTAAAGACAACTAATTGGTTTTAATATCCAAGATCCCCATACGCACTCATCAAGAAAGTCAAGAAGAGACACTTGCAGTCATTATTCCCAGAAAGAGCTTTGAGCCATGCTGACAGCTCTCAGACTTCCAGGTCACAACAGCCAAGAATACTCCATATACCACTCAATTAAAGCAGCTTGCTACCCCAGTGAATGGTACAAGCCTTAGGGGAGATCTAATGGCCTATCATTCCCAGCAGGCTCTTTTGAGTAAGAGCCTGGTCCAAATGAAAGCAACTCTTCCCGACTTTTCTGAAAGTAGCACTCTTGAGTTCATTTCTTTCTCTGAAAGAGGAGATTCTCTGACTTCCCAGAGACTGGAAAACCCTGCACATCACACCTAACTTGCTGCACAAACTGAAGGCATCCGGATGTGGCAGATGGGACTGTTATGCCCCTTGGGCACTGCATGGCTTTCCTGCTAGGAAAGAGATTTAATGAAGTTTTCCCTGTATTGAGGACAGAGGCCAAAGAGCAGACAGTGAGCTAGGGGAACAGCAAGGAGTGTGCCCTCCCTCCCAAGGCCAGTTCTTCAGTAAGCTACCTACCTTCAGTTTTCAAACACAAGCCACCCCTCAGATCCCAGCCCCTGGCCTCGTGTTATGTTCCACTGCCCCAGAAACACTGGCATGAGCAGAGCTGCTGGCCAGAGCGCAGCTCTGTGTGCTGTGAACAGCTGGACTGCACCAACCCCACACCTTCACAGGGCCATTGCAACTGGAGATTATTGGTATTACACACAGCTTCTTATCTCTAAGGCAGAGTCACGTGTGTCAGGCAAATCACCGTTCCTCTGGAACACCCTGCCCAAAGCACCCTACCCGAGGTAACAACAGTGCACTTCACAAGCTCTCATGATTCTTACTGCAAGCAAAGGAAAGAAATGGGTCTCTCAGATAACGAATTTTCCCTCATGTAAATCTCAAACTAGTTTAAGACAGCACAGTACTTGGTGCAACCCTTCCACAAATTCCAGCCTGGATTTCTATCCAAAAGCACCTTCCATTACCAACACCAAGTGCACTTCTTGGATTTGACACGCTTTTGCCACTATTTGCTCAGCCGAAGCTATTTTGGGCACTAACTGATTCCTACAGAATCCAGCAGAACAGCAGGCATGCAGCCTGAGCACCCCACAGCATCCCCAGCTGCTGGAGCCTGCAGCACAAGGAGTCACCAGCTCCTCATGCGTGCCCCAGCGGAAGCAGCCCCTGGCAGTTTGCTGCCTGCTGGGTACAGCTAATCCACCCAACCAAGCAGTTCATTAGGCAGCCAGCTAACTGAAGGTAGCAGTCAGTACCCCCCCTGTTCATCTCCCTCTTCCTTAAACAAGGACACTGTCAGGATCTGATCACTAAATCAGATCATGTGCCAGAGAGGCCGAGAGCAGCAAGTCACCAGCTGAAGCACACCTACACACCAGTGACCAGGATGGCTGCAGAACTCCCTCATGCACCACTGAGACCTTGTTAACCTGGTACAGAAGTTTTCCCCTTTCAAAGCAAGCTGATACCAGCATGTGACCTTCCTGCAGGATGGCAGGGTTTAAAAAACCAGTTGTGGTTCCATTTGCTAAATTCACCACAATGACACAAAACATAGGCAAGAGTTTCTAAAAAAGCTGCTGCTCAAAGACATGGCTCTAGAGCACATTTACTCTGAGAAGGAAGTAAGGGAAACTATGCTGACTACAGCCTGCCAAAAGGGGCCTTTCTGAGCAGCAGACCTGTAAAACTAACAGGCTTTGCTGTGCATGAAGCACATGGGACATTTGCTGCCTGGCAGACCATTGCCAACCACAAATCCCCTGGTGAGCACACTGCCAGACAGAACTTCATTACCGAATTGTTACAGTGAACAATTAAATAATCAATCTAGTTTAAGGACAGCGCTCACCCTGGCAGCTCTGGATTGAACACACATTCTTCCTTGTATCACCCCCAGCTCTCCTGCAGGAAGGACAGACCTGAAGCACTCCAGATTATGTTCTGCTCAGCAGGATCCCAATTTCAAACAGCAGCATTGCTAAGAGGTTCCCCCCCCTCCAGTTTTAGTACACCCAAGATAAATTATATGAGATCAGCTGGAAGATAATGCCTTCAGACTGAACTAAGCCAGGAAGTCTGAAGCAGCTAGAGACAGTTGCTGTCCCTATTCTGGGCTAAGGAGTGCCTGCACAGCAGTCAAATAGCTGCTACTGTAATCCAAGTATGTGCATCAAGATCCAAAATGCTCCTTGTAAGAGATGCTTGCTTTTGTAAGAAACGAGCATCCCCAACCACAGGACAGCACAACTTGTGCCACTGAACAAGGGACTGTAGAAGAGAAAACAATTTAAGGCATTAAGGGCATCTGTCCACACATTATAAAGGAACAATGGGGTAAGTAAGTGCCAACCTCTGGGAAGGTAAAACCATCCCACTGTCTGGGTATGATGGTTGCTACACACACTGTACCAGCCCTGCCATTAGTGTGGCCTGGAAGGTACCAACATTAGCTGTCTCTAGGATAGAGGACAATAATCAAGACTCCAGCTTTGCTCCTAAACGACTGCAGATGGGCTCCAACTTTGCTCCTACAACCTGCCAGGGACCTGTCTGGGGGAAAGGAGGAAGCAAAACCAAGCACACTTTAGGAAACTGAGATTTGTGGATAGGACACAGCCTGCTTTAGTATTAAAACTTCAATGTTACTACAGCTTGAATTTCATACAACTCTACAAAAAGAAACAGCTATCCCAGCCACAGAGAGGCTTAACAGCAAATGTTATCAAGTTATCACAGCGAGTGGCAGTGTGTGCAGTGCTGGATCATCACTAACCTAGCCCCAAAATCCCAAAGGGAAAAGTTTTGCCAGTGTTCCTACATACAGCATCCAGCAGCTCCATTCTCCCTGCAGGACCTTGCTGTACTGCCTAAGAGGTATCATCAGACAGCGTCTCAAGTGCCTTATGACAGCTGTGGCACCGCAGACTAAGAGAACTGTTGGGTTCCTTCCAAGTGCAAGAGCAGGGATTTCACTGAAGACACTTACACCAGCTGGATTGCAGTTCCAAGTCCCCAGCCACCTCTGGCACCAGGAGCAGTGCCCACTGGGTACTTGCTGGTTCAGCATGAGGAAGCCACCACAACAGAAGGCAAGTGCACAAAGCGAGCAGTGTATCACATTGGAAATCAGCTGCCACATACACCCCATGATGGTTTCCATTACAGCTGGCAGTTGAACCGCCTGTTCTGGGTGGCCATCTTCATCTACAGGGATCAGGTTTCTCCTCTCCCACCCATCAGGAGGAACAGCTGAGCAGACCCTTAGACCTTCAGCTTTCAGACGAAACTAGAAACTGGCCTAGTGACTTCCTAAAAGACTCTGACTATCTCACACAGTGTTATGTCAGTGAAATGGCCACATGCATACCACACAAAAACCAGCAAGCACTGACTGTAGCTACCCTCAAGTTGGCATCAGAGCAATCCCAACCAGAAGGCTGAGGAGAAACAGTCACTCAACCTGTCTCCTGGAATTTGGGATATGTGCTGGCAATGGAATGCATTCATTTCACAGACATGCTATATAAATAGCAGTTACTGGCCTATCCTGTGGTATCAGAGGAGACCTGACAAACAGCAGCTGAGCTGTAGCTGTTCCACAATGAAACATTTTACACTAATAGCACACTGTGTAATGCAGTGATACACAGGCAAGGAAGGTCAGTCATTCTCTATGACTCAGAAGGAGCTTTGTTTTTTTCCAGGGTACTAGCTCCATCAGCATCTTGCTTTCCCCAGAACAAGGCCTAATGTGACTGCCAGAGACTGGCAAAGGCATGGAGCAAACAGCTTTCACATAATCAGATCTTAACCACATACCACAGCTAGGAAGCTTTCTATGAAACAGCTGTTGCCACATACTGCTTCAAGCGATGTTACCTTCCCAAGGTAACATCTGTTGGTCTCCATCCAAGAGACTGTGGATTACTGAGCAGGCATCACATGTACCAAGGAGCCCAAGCTGCCTGGACCACCAAGACTTCTCATGTTATACCATGGCAAGACCAGTTCCATCACTGACACACCCATAGCCAGATGCAAGACAGATGCCAGTATTATCTATGTAATAGAATAAAGACAGAACTTCACCAGATGAATCCCACAGGTGCAAGAGAGCTACTTCCGAACAAAAATACAGACAGTGTGAAGGACTAAGTCAAGAGCACAGTTCACACAAGCAGTGATGTAAGTAAAGGAATATTTGACAGGGTTTTGATCCTGTGTCTGGGCAGAGATGTTGAATGAAGTGTATAAGAAGAGTCCTTTGGTACAGGCAAGCACAAGATTGCTGGTTTGGGTTCTCTTACAAAAGACAAGCCATTAGACACTCTCTGTTCACACACAAGTCCTGTATGCAACAGTGTTGACCCTGCTGTGGGGAAGTTCTGTGCATATGCTCTTACAACTTACAAATTATGGCTGTGAAGTTCACACACAGGTCACAGCTATGCCCTTTAAACACATCATGCCTTTTAGTAAGACAAAGCCTTTGGCAAATAGGAAGTGGCTCAAGTCCACTTGAGATGCCAGATCTAGAGAGAACAGAAGGTGTAAAAGCTACATTAACTTGTCCTGGAAATCCTGTCAGCCTGCTAGGATGGAGCAGAGACAATCTTCGGAGTCTAGGATCTCTTCAGTCTTCAGAGGCAAGGTCATCTGGAAGCTTACCCAAAGACTGCACTGCCTGTGAGAACGTCTTCTGAACACTGCAACAAACACAACCAACATGCCTCAATCTAATAGCTGCTTGAGAAGCAACAGTTCTGTGTGATGTCTCCAACCTAAACAGATGAAAACCCACTCCCTGTTCAGAGGATGGGCTCGAAGACTGCTGCATGGATACCCAGACAGAGCACAAACAGTGGGTAGCTGACAATGGGACCTACCATTAGCTCCTTAGAAGTTTCATATGAAGTTGAGCTGAAAGCCATGCCATTGGCAGTACTTTTTGCAGCATCATTTCAGGAAGAACCTCACAACCTCCACATCAGAGGCATTCTGCACTTCACAGCAGCATGCACCAGAACACTGGGTCATCTACTGAAAGGCAACATCAATACAAGTTGTTCCTCAAAGGTTTCCAGGTCACCCAAAGAAGGGTATGAAGATACAGAAGAGATCAGTTCACAAGCAGCAGTAGGGCAGAGATGACCTCTCTGGATCCAGTGCTGCCTCAGAAGCAGAGAAAAAGCACAAGATGGGGGCAGAACAGATATGATGGGAGGATCAAAGAGCCAGGAGACCAAGTAATTCTTTCCTCAAGAGTACTTTTCAGCATAAGCATGGATTGGAGAGAGCCAGGCCCCCTCCCCTAAGTCAAAGAAACACCCCAGATAGCTAATCCATCAATCTCTGGATGTCACCTCTACCCTGGACAAAGGAAAATCACTCAGCTGTACAGCATGAGGCCATGCAGCTATTGCCACCATGGCTCACACAGTGCCAAGCTCTCCCACTGGAGTGCTGTCCCAGAGCCCTAGGCAGGAAACTTGCGTATCATTGTCCTGTAATGCTGGCAGGTCAGATAGAAAAAGCACTTTGTGTAACCAGAAAAAGCTTGAACACAGACATTAAGACTGCCTTGAAATGGTATTGTGCCCTTACCCTAACCCACTGACTGTCTCAAAGAGGAAAAAGTTCTGAGATGCCAAGCAATCTTGTCAAATGTGGGCTAGGGAGAGAAGCACCAAGCCAGAAGCCACCCTGGGAAACAGAAGTGAGCCTGCTTTCCTCAGTGCACCCCCTGCTTCAGCAGCAAGAGAAAGCTTCCCACAGGGAGGCAGCAAATGGCTGCTTCAGCAAAGGAGCAGAGGCAAGACTGGCTAGTGTCTCACCAAGGGTCAGGCAAGGTAGTGCTTCCCCCCATGAGCAGTCACTGGCCTGGTGCCAGGACCTGCCTCCTGAGCTCAGCATGCATCACTCCCTAGGGACAGAAAGGAGGTGGAAGAATCAGGTCACAGACCTCTAATTCCTCCACATAGCAGAGAATTTGGCCAGGTATCACGTGTCTGAAGGCTGCACAGGTAACAGTGAGCCCAATGGTCTACTGTGCACTACCTGCACACAGGTCAATGTAAGCAGCTCCATGCTCCGAGCCTCCTCCTGTCCCCAGCTCTGACACTGTGGCTGCTGCTCAGGCGATCACCAGCACCCAGATCTCAACTCAGTTCTGGAGCTCTAGGAGCAGATCCTGACTTCATCCCATATTACCAAAGAGCACTGAATCAGCGTAAGTGGCTACTGCACACCCCACAGGGAGGGTGAATCAATGCCCCTCTGAAATCCTTGGATCAAAGGCAACACATCACAAAACCTAATTGCATAGGCATGTTTTGAATAGGCCTTATTGGCTGCATCTGACCTCATGCAGAAAGCCCGGATGCCCAATTACTGGTAAGTGGAACAGACATTTCTGCACTTCAGACATTTGTGACTCACTGGGAGACTTGATTTTGCTACAGTTCCCCTGTTCTCTCTCCTCAATTATCAATGCTCCAAGTTTAAAAGACTTGTTGCATTATGCTAATGGGTCAGTTGGGTACAAGATGTACACCAAGGGACTACAGCAACAGATCCAGATTTGCTTGTTAAGATGTTAATGCCTCAGAGCTACATGGGAATGGGTTGATAAAAGGCAGGGAGAAATGCAGTTGCCACAAAGCCAAAAAAGTCTGTCCTCTTTTGAGGTGACCATTCCCATCTCTTGCCACGTCATTTTTCTTCAGCAGTCAGGGGCTCATTCATTAGCTTTAGATGAATGATGAGCTGTGTATGAATCACACCGTTCACTAATGATTCACACAATTGTAAAGGAGGATACCAGGCTGCCAAACTACCAAGGGCTATAAAACACTTCCTAGAGTTCTTGTCTCACACGTAACCATTCTCCCACAGGTCATTTTCTGCCACTTGCTGCTGTGTACTCTCCAACAGCACTTCCCAATTGTTCCTTTTGAATTATATAGCAACAGGTAGAGCAAGCAGATGAGAAAGCCCAGGAAGCGTTTTAAAACAATTAGGAACAGGCAACCAGCAGGATGTCAACAACCCTTTGGACATTCTCCCCAGATCCAGCTGCGTTCTTATCTGGCACAGGGAGAGCAGCTTTCCCCGACCACCCCCCTCAACACCACCAGAACACAAGCTCTTAGGAGACACTGAGGAGCCTCATCAGCTCTGATCACAAGAAACCCATACCCAGCTTCTAACCCCAACACTACAGAGACTGGCAGCCTGAAGGGACTCAAACAGAACAGGGAAACAGTGTTTCAAGAGCTGCAGTATACCCTACATGGTTACCTGCCACAGAAGCCTCAGCTATCACTTCTGCCCTGGATTATTCCTATTCTGATCTCTCTGCAAATGTCTCCATCTCTCACTACCAGAAGCAAAAGACAGTATTAATACTGCAGTTACAGTTTCTGTAACAGAAACATGATCTCCTTTAGAAACTATGCTTGACACAAGCAGGCTGAGAAAGCACAACTTCAAAGAAGCAATACAGCTTAGGTAAGAACTTAAATCGTAACCTCTTCCCTAAACACTCCATACTTCAATGACAGCTCATAAAGCCAAAGCAGAAAACCCATTGTCAGTAAAGATAAAATCCATGTGCCACCCCACAGACACACCTCTTGCAGTTCCTGCCCCATATCTGGCTTACGTTCTCCACAGACTGAAAGGTTGGACTTTCCCCAAGGCTGGTCCAGCCTGGATTCCAGCTGAAGCAGAAGACTTCTAGGAAAGGTACCTCCACTGGAGACATGAGCTTGGTGTGGAGAGATCCTCAAGGCTACCCCACAACAGGCACTAGCATGACATTATCAGCACTGTAACCTAAGGAACACAGCACAAGTTGGAAAGCCAAGTAGTACCTTGCCACAGCACTGCCCTTCAGGGATCGACCAGCTCACCCAGGCCCGGTTCAAGGTCTCCATACTCCATGTCCTAAGGTGAAAGCTTCAGCTCTGCAGAAACAGATCCTGTATCAACGGTTAAACTGTTTCCCAGAGCCCAGACCCAAGCCACAGCCACAATGACAAACAGATCCCAGTAACGAAGGTGGGGAAAGAGATCTGCTGCAGCCTGGGAACAGGGGAGGGAGCCTCTGAACTGACACACCTCTGGCAGTGTAGCCAGAAACCAGTCACAGCACACAAAATCCTCCTCCTGATGTATGACATCATTTAAAGACTTAGCTTTACTGGTACTTGCCTAGACATGGTGGTGGTGTTAAACTCCTAAGATAGAGTACACCACTATATATGGTGTACTGTATCTTGTATGCAAATATGGTGCAGTAGAAGAATTTATAGCAGCGTTAAGCAGCAACTACTGCAGCAAACTCAACTGTTCAACAGGTATATTTCAGCAGAGGTGCAACTTGAGTGCAATGAAGTTATACAGCACCTGCTATCAGCAGAACAAGCCATCTACAACAAAGAGCTGCAAATGCAGCTCTGCTGTAGGAGCAACAAAGTATTGTACTGCCTAATTCAGGTGAGAAATACACCACCACATAATCCCAGCACCACCAGCTCCCAAGCACTTTGTTCAAAGGGAATCAGGAACAAGGCAAACTCATACTTGCAGCTGACCCTAGATACACCCTAAATGCATCCCAGCAGCTAGTGCTGCAGCACTAACTCACAAGCAGGTGGGCTTTCAGGTCACTTTTGGAAAGACCCACGATTGTAACACAACAGACAAGACTATCTTGTTCTCTAGAAGCACCAGGTTGCCCAAACAGGTCTCACCCAGCCTTGCTAACTGGCCTCGCCATAAAAGCAGCACCACCCCAGGACAGCCAGAAGTAGGTACAGAGATGTGCAGCCTCCCACCCACTGTCACCCAAGCAGCCTCCTCCCATCCCTGCCACACAAGGCTGGGAAACAGCAGCAACCTGAGACTAACTCCAAAGCTGGGCTCTTCCACCAGGCCCAGCAAGGCTACAGATGGACTGCAGGAGAACCCAGCTGCAAGTAATGTGTTCTGCAACACAAGCTGAGAAAACTTATGTCTAAGCAACAGGTCAGCTTTTCCACCCTCAAACAGAATTAACCTACATTTCACTTTGCAGGAATTCCCACACACTTTCAGGCCTCTCTGGTGACTTACTTGTCTCACTTCTGGTTTCTCCCATATACAGATGGAAATCTCAACTTGGCAGAATCCAAATCCTATCGAGAAATGGCATCACTTTGCCTTCCCATGGCTCTGGAGACACCAAGATGTCCCCTTCTCTTGCCATCTCTCCATTCTCCTGCTTTGAGCCATTTCTTCAAGTTACAACCACAGTAAGTCACTGGTTCAGAGTTAATTGAAGCCTGCATATGACCTGTTTCCCCACCTTCCAAAATAGTTTGGAAAAAAGTTCTTCAACACACTACATTTGTCAATCTTAGTGGTTGTTGCAGACAGGGCCTTCAAAGACACCATTCTCTCTGCCTCCTCTCTCCCTGTTTCAGTAAAACAACTACTAAAGGCTACTGCTCTGAACAGAGCAAGCTCAAGGCAGGAGAGGTGTCTCAAGGGAGCAGATTCTTGAAGGTTTTACCATTATAATGCAGCTCCACACCCTGCACCAGCACCTGCTATGCTCTCCCTCAGGGTCAGGAAGCCCAACTGGCCAGAGGAGGTGGTAGCAAATCATTCCCAAGCAGAGCTGTTTGCAGCAAGAAAGCCCATCCCTAGGAGTTTGAAAAGTTTTCCAAATGTGATTCGAATCTGGCTCCATCGCACGCCTAAGCCTGCAAGGAAACTGCCAGTTGCTGCTGATGCTTGATTTTGCCAAGCATTTACAGCTTAGATTAGCAGAAAAAACTGACCATAGCCCCGCAAACTATTCAGAACTGCAAAGTCCAAAAGGAACAAAGACTGATTGTCAGTTTAACACTGACACTGGAAAACTGCACGAAGCAACAGCAGAAAATCACGGAGACAGAGGATAAGGGAAAAACATAGGACTAATACCACTTCTACTTGAGCTGCTGCAACAGCCACGTGGCAAAGCCACTGCTGCACCTTCTGGAGGGCACAGACTTTCACCAAATCTGTTTGTTATGAAACCTAACTGGACTGAAAGCAGAATCCCTCTGTGGAAGAGAAGCAGAGATGCCCGATGAAAACCTGAACACTCCCAGCCACCAGAGATGAGTGACAAGGCTAGACTTCCCACAGGGACTCACCACCAGCCTTTAAGCCTCATCTTCTGGCTAGAAAGGTTAATTGCCTACAGCACAGAACTCAGGCCCCCCAGGTGCTCTCAGTCACACACACTCTGCTGATACCAGCTACTCCCCGTCCCTTCACACCACATCAGAAAGATCAACTCATTAACTGTGTAAAGTATCACAGCTTGCAACCCAGCTTTGGAAGAGCTAGAAAGAGAGTAACAGACACCTCTGGTTTAGGAAGCACGATACAGAAAAAAGCTCCTTCTACTCCCTGCCAAGCAGAGATAGGGTTTTGAGGTGGGTTAGGGGGTTTTAAACACTTCTTTTGTTTTGGTTTGCCTGATTCTTGCTATCCAGAGATCAGTGTGAAAGCCAGCCTGGAGAAATAACACAGGACATTCTTGCTATGCTATTACCTTAACATTACCCTTGCTGGCCTCAAGCTCATCAGCTTCTGGTAATGCTGAAGTTCTAACCTTCCACCTTGGTTTTCTGACCAAATGGTACCACTTAGCTGATGTGTCCCAGGCACAATAAAAGCATTTCCTTGCTCTCATGTTCACTTAACATTCTGGTAACATTCTGCAAGATTTCACTGAGATTTTACCCAAATAGCTGGCTAACAGCAGAGGTGCCCCAACCACTACACACGAACTGAACATCTAGCTCCAGCTTCCTCCATTTCCCGTCCCTTTGATCCACTGCAGAAACAACCAGCACATGAAACTGGGACACTGCTGCTGGGTCACCATTAGGAGTACATGAGTAAGGGAAGGTGGAGACACCAAGGAGTCTCTGGCCCTCCACATCACTCTATTTAAAGGCTTTGCCCCCTAACCCACCCCAGAACAGGTCTTCCTACTCCACAGGAAGAGGAAGCGACTCTCCCAAAGGCCGGAAAAGCCTGTTTCACTACCTCACACCTCTTGTACCAAGGAGTCTAACGCCTCTGGTGGCAAAAGTTGCAGCATCTCTTCACTTAACTGGGCCCAAACAGACCTGGATAATTTTAGCACAACACCCATTTACACATAACCTTGTTTGTACAAAGACTGCTAGCATCAGCAGCCTTCATCAGGTGGCGGTTTAGCAGCTAGCTCAAACATTAAAGAACAGCAGTATCACAACATCTAGGGCATACGCTGGATTCAGAGGGCTCAGCTAAACCTCCATACATTTTCTTATGCTTGCAGCACCTTTACATGAAGAAGAGATGTGCCAGGGACCAATAGCAGGGAAGAGGAAAGACACCGAGGCTATGTCCACAAGAAGGTGTTATCCCTATAACAGCCACCTGCTCCAAGCCAGCCCCTTCCCTCACCTCACCCTGGATCACTCCAATACCAGTTGTAGTCTTGTTCTCTGCAACATTCACCTATTCCAAACAATACAAGAGTTGCCAGTGAAGCTAGACACATTTATGTCACCACATTTTGAATCAGGGAAAGCCAAAATACTAACCATACACTTCCAAAACACACCCCGGCCTCCCCCACTGCTGTTACGGGAGCCACTAGGTGTTTTCACAAGCTGCAATGGACAGCCATAGCTCCCCAAGGCCTTTAACTTCATGGCAGAAGTCACTCACAGGCTCCCATGCTTGCCAGGACGTCCCCACGGGTACAACACATGCTGTCAATACTGTAAAAGCACAGCTGAATGGTCAACTTGGGCAGTCAAAGTCCACTCTGCTGCAGAAGGACAGCCCAGGCTCCCTATTCCCTTCTCCCACACCCCCATCCCTTCCACAGCTACCTCATACACCATATTAAATAACACTTAAGGGCATCTGTAGCTTGGGTACTCCCCCACCTCCTTGGTTACTTTTCAGCTAAACAACTCCCCATGCCCACTCTACACACCAGAACAAGCACCAGTACTAAGGGAAGAATAAGACAGCAGCTCAGCTTATGTGAGCTGTCCAAAGGCAACCAGCCTTTTGGGTACCCCAGAGCAATGCCCCAGCCCAATTAACACCAGTTCAGATGAGCCTAAGGAAACAGAGCCATGCACTCACCCTTCATTTTGATTTTATTGCACTGTATACTGAGACACCCACTTTCTTTGCTATTTTACAGCTTCAGAACCTACAGTCCTTACAAGTACTCAAGCCCGAGGGGCTTCCCAACCCATACAACAGGCCACTGCTGAGTTACCAGATGCAGGCACCATGTCACCTTTGGCATGGGGCAGGCTGTGAGAACATCCAGCAGTTTTACTTCTGGTGGGGAAAAAAAGAGAAATCAAAGTGCAAGAACGACAGAAGGGGAATTGGAGCCCTCAAATTTAGCACTATCCAAACTACAGGAGAGCCTGCTTTCAGGGAAACGGAGCTAAGCACTTCTTTCACTGGAAGGTGAAGGGGGGGGGGGGGGGGAAGATCAAGTATGTGTTGGGAAGAGAAGAAACACAGTAACTGCAACCCCACACCCCCTCCTCCGGAGCCAGCGAGTCCCCTGGGAGAAGCCCACGCCTGCACAGGGCAGAGGAGCCGTCTACTCCAGCTGGAATCTGCCGGTCCCCGGTGCCAGCTGGCACGGGGCAGCCAGGGGCCACGGAGAGGCCGGACACTACGTGGAGCTGGGCAGCGGGCCCCGCGTCCCCTCTCCCAGCCCGGCAGGACCGGGACAGCCACAGCGGGTGGAAGGGAGACAGCTGATGAACAAAAACCAGGCGGGGGCCAGCGGGGAGCACAACGGCAGGCGCTGCCCGCTTCCCGTGCGGGAAAGTCGGTTGCGTTTCCTTTCTGCGACTCAGCCCTCCCCGCTGTCCCCGGGGGCACAGCCCCCCCCAGGCCCTCCTCGCCGCGCTCTGAGCCCGCTCTCCTCTCCAAACCCAAGGCCCTCCACGGCCGCAGGGACCCGGCCGCTCTACCACGCGGCCAGACAAAAGGGCACCGGGGCCCGGGAAGGGGCCGCCGGGCCGGGGCTGCTCCTCACCCTCTCCCTCACACCCCGCGGCGCCGGCTCCCGTGCCGGGCGGCGGAGCCCTCACTGCTGTTCCCGCTCCGGCCAGGACCCTCCCCGCACCGTCCCTGGGGCGGGCGACCCCGCTACCCACCGGCCCGCGCCGCGGTGCCCCCCCGCAGGGGCCGCCCCCTGAGGCGGCGCAGGCCTCGCCGCTCACCCGCGGGCCGCTTCTAGGCTCTTGATGAGCTTCTTGATCTTCCAGATCTCCACGTTGCGGTCGGCAGCGCTGGGATCGTCCGCCATCTTCTCCCTCCTCCTCCTCCTCCTCCTCCTCCTCCTCCTCCTGCTGCGGCGGCTGCGGCGGCCTGCGGCGGGCGGGCAGCACACACAGCGGTTAGAGCCGGCCGGGCCCGGCGCCACCCGCCCCAACCCCGCCGCTCCCGTGCGCTCACCTCAGGCGCGGTCCCCCCCGGCGGCGCGCGGCTGGCGACGGCGCTGACGTCGGACACCGGCTGCTCGCGCTCCCCCTCTCCGCGCTGCATGTGTTGCAATCGGCTCACATGGGGCCTCTGACATCACTTCCGGGGGACCGGGGCGGGGTACGCACGCACGCCCCACCCAGCGCGGGAGCGGAGAGACACACCATAGGCTGTTCGCTAGCACGACCCCGCCCCCTGCCCGAGCTGCTATTGGCTCTTGCTCCCCGCGGGGCACTATGGGGCATGTAGTCCACAACCCGCCCCGGCCTCTGCGCTCGGCGGGGCGGAGCCGTTGCTCTCGCGAGAGCTGCGAGGACGACCCTGACTACGCTTAAACGGGACGCGACGGGCGGGAGCGGGGCTGCCTTGGGCGCTGGTACCAGGCATGGGCCTGGTCGTTGGTGCGGCACCCCCGCACCGCCCCGGGGCCAAGCCACCTCGGGCCGGACGGTATCCCCCGGAGCTACCGGAGCGTTGCTCCTATGGGGCTGCAGCCGCTCCGTCACCGGCCGGGGCTCTCCTCCCTCTATTCCTCCATGGCCCCACCCGCGGTCACCAGCGCCGGGAGGGAGCGGAGCCGGGCAGGGGGCTCGGGAGGGGAGATGGGCGGTGGAAGGATGAGGAGGAGCCGCGGGGCTGTCCCGCGCTTTTCCTGTCCCCGGGAATGCCGCCTCTGCGCCTGTCTCACGGCGGCCAGGCTGGGGCAGGAGCGCCCCGCGGGGCCCGCAGAGGTCGCGGCTCTGAGCTCCGGGCGCTGCTTGGGAGGCACCGGTGAAACAAACGGTGACTGCCCGGAGAAGGGGAGCGGGGCTGAGGAGAGGCTGGGGCAGAGCCCAGGGAGCCGAGGGGTGGCGGCTGGTGGGGAAATTGTGCTCCCACAGCCCTGTGCTGCACCAGGGCGATAAGCACCGGGCGGCCTGCTGTTATAGAAATATAGAACGGTTTGCGTGGGAAGGGAGCTTAAAGCTCATCCAGTTCCACCCCCTACCACGGGCAGGGACCCCTTCCACTGGAGCAGCTTGCTCCAAGCCCCTGTGTCCAACCTGGTCTTGAGCACTGCCAGGGATGGGGCAGCCACAGCTTCTCTGGGCACCCTGTGCCAGTGCCTCAGCACCCTCACAGGGAAGAGCTTCTGCCTAAGAGCTCATCTCAGTCTCCCCTCTGTCAGGTTCAAGCCATTCCCCTTGGCCTGTCCCTACAGGCCCTTGTCCAAAGCCCCTCTCCAAGTTTCCTGGAGCCCCTTTAGGCACTGGAGCTGCTCTCAGGTCTCCCCTTCAGGAGCCTTCTCTTCTCCAGGCTGCCCCAGCCCAGCTCTCTCAGCCTGGCTCCAGAGCAGAGCTGCTCCAGCCCTCGCAGCATCTCCATGGCCTCCTCTGGACTCTCTCCAACAGCTCCAGGTCCCTCTTGTGCTGCTGCCCCAGAGCTGGATCAGGACTGCAGGGGGGGTCTCCCCAGAGCACAGCAGAGGGGCAGGATCCCCTCCCTGAGCTGCTGCTCACGCTCTGGGGGTGCAGCCCGGCACACGGGGGGGTTCTGGGCTCAAGCGCACCTGAAGCCAGGTCATGAGGAGCTTCTCATTCACCAAGAACCCCAAGTCCTTCACACAGCTGCTCTGTCCGGTCTCCCCCAGCCTCTGCTTGTGCTGGGGATTGCACTTTTATGAAGTGGTAGCAGGGAAGCTCCTTCTCTGCTGCCCCCCTCCGCCCCGGTGATGCTCTCCTGGTGATGCTGAGCAGGCACCAACAGCCGGATCCTGGGGGTTTTGTGGCTGTGGCATCTCTCCAGCACACATCTGCTCCCTTGGATGTGCCAGCTCTGGCCTTTGCCACCCCCCCTGCCCTGCCAAGGGCAGCCCAGCCTCTGTGCTGTCCTGTGGGGGGGATCAAGCTTCCAGGACACCGAGTGCTGCCATAGCCCCCGCCCGCTGCAGCCTCCTCTTCCTCCTGTGCTGCCTCTCTGCTCCCCATCCCAGTAAAGCAGCAGTGCAGGGAGCTGGGCACGGGGCACCTGAGCAGAGACTGCTCTGGGACTCAGCCTGAAACTGGGTTTTAATATCAGTATAATGTCATGCTGGGGAGATGCTGTGGATTTCTGAACTACCAGCTTGGACTTGAAGTCCTGTTTCTCTTTAGGGTTGAGCAAGGATCAATTCCAACCCTTTCAAGGTGTTTTTCCATGTGCATCTGGTCCTATATATCCCTTTATAATCCTCCTCAGAACAGCAAGACTGGATTATGCCTGGTTTTAGAGATGATCTGCTGAGATGCAAGTTTCTGTGCCTGGTAAGACAGGGACAGTGTATGCAGATGGTGGACAACATACCCTGTGCTTCCCTACAATCCTGCCCTTTCCATTCAATCCAGGGCCTGTACTCCAAAGAACAGTCACTGAGCATCCATCCCAGTTCTTGCTCCCCAGTCCAAGGCACCCACTTTGCTGTGGCCCTTTTGGCTCCGGCATTCTTGATGTGTCAGATGCTGTGGGTTCCCCCCCAGCTCTCCTGGTGCTGGCTAGCATGGATGTGAGCAGCACTGGTCTCTGACAGCAGCACAGCTCCATGGGAAGGAGGAAGGAGCAGAGAGCAGCGATGGGGCAGAACCACTGAATTAGAGAGAACTTTTCCAATACGCTGCCGAAAGGGGCTGTGCCCTTGCAGTGTGCTGGCTGGTGGAGAAAGGGAGACTTCATCTCACTTTCCGCCTATGCAGCACTGCAATCCCAAGGGAAGCTGAGCATCTCCTGCTGCACAGGCCCCACAGCAGGTCCCTGTACTCCCCAGCATGCTCCTCAGATGTGGCACAATGGGAGCAAATGCATTCAGCAAAGGAAAAGAAGCCTCTGGAGGCAGGTGGAGATGTGCTGCTCCTGGTTGAGACCTCAGCCTTCTGTTCCCTATTGAAGGCAAGTGGGAGCTGTGTCACTGGATGTTATCATGACTTTCAGAGGAGGCTGGGCCCTGCCCTGACCTCCTCCCACCTGCAGAAGTTACCATGAGAGGATGCGTGCAGGTGGAAGCAGCACAAGCAGCCCTCAGCCACCTTTCCCCCTTGAAGAACATGTGCAAAGCTTTCCTTAGCTGCTATCATACACAGAGCAGTCATTGACCTCAGCACTGCCGGGGCTGGAGGCTTCCTGAGAGGAGCACTGGTCTACATGGAAAATGACAGCATGCACCCCCAAACACCTTTCTCCCAGGGCTGGCAGGCACCTTCTCAGCGGTGGGACAGCAGCAGTTAACTCCTCGTGACAGGGCTCATAGGATCACAGAATCCCAGACTGGGTTGTACGGGGAGAGACCTTAGACCTCACTCATTTCCACCCCCCTGAGAGGGGCAGAGACACCTTCCACTGGAGCAGGTTGCTCCAAGCCCCATCCAACCTGTCACCAGAGGTAACAGCCCCATTGCTGCATCTCCTGCCTTCCTGTCAGCTTCTCACAGCAAACCTCTTCCCAGCAGGACACACATCACCTGAGTTCACTTCTCCCTCCCCAGTTCAATAATTCAGCTTATAAAGGAGGAGCTAAGAACAGCACATTAAAGAATAAAGAACATCGATGACGGATGAATTGAAACTAGGACAGGGAAAATAACTCATTGCAGAATTAAACCTGGCCAATGCCTCAGGAAACTGCAGGCTATAGTGATGATCCATCACCTTTGCCCTGACAGCACTACAAGCCAAGAGGCAGGCAACTGGGAGCAGCAGCACTGGCTCTGCTGCAGAAACATCCAGCTGCAGTGCCAGGGAGGCAGCAGGAAGTGTCCACAGAGGATGAGTTTTAAACTGTTTCACCTCAGGCCATTTCCTCTCAGCACCTGGAACACCCGTGTCACTTTGCTGCTGGAGGATTCCTACTTTTTCCAACTGTAGTTGTAAGTAGGGGATCACTTTTGACAAGAGCCCAGCAGAGGGAAATTCAGGCCAGAAGTTTCCTGCAATCAAGTTTTGCAAAGGAGTGTTCTCAGGAGATGCACAGCCGAGTGCTCCTGCCAGTACCAAACCCACAGCAGGACAGGAGCGGGGTTATGCTGCGACAGAATGAAGCTCCACACCTGAGACACGCAGAGCTGCCCAGCGAGACAGCACAGACAGGCTCAGGAGGGTTTGTTCACGTGCTGTGAATGTGAACATGTTCCTCACACCATCCAAGTGCACCTCAGCCTGCCACTGGCTGCCTGTGACAAAGGGAAAATCCCCAAACTAAACAACAGAATGGGCCCAGAGCTACACCCAACTGTGTCACTTGGCTGCTTGTGGAAGAGCTCCATTGGCACAACCAGTCAAAGCTCCACAGCCTGCACCGCCCTGCTGTCCTCCCTAGGAACAGCCACAGCAGAGCTGGGATCCCAGCACCGCCCCCTTCCTGAAAGCACAGCATTTCGGGTTGAAACTGCCCGGTTCCCCTTCAGTAACACAGCTCAACATGCTCCAGTTTGCTACCCAAACCTGCCAGTGCTCCATGCGCATCAAGGGTGGTGCAGGCTGGGCACTCACAGCACTGCCTCTGACCTGCTCCTGCGGCTGCACCAGGCTCCTTCCTCACCTTCATGCCCAGGCCACACTGTTCCAAGCTCCCTCAGTTGACAGATCATGTTGCTGCTTATGCCCTTCTGTCCACTTCAGCGGCCTCAGCTGACCAAAGAGGAAGCTGCTTCGAGTCTTCAGGACTAGGACTGTTGGGCAGAATTCAGTGTCTGAAGCCTTGGGCCCATCCATGACTTGAAAGAGTTTGCAGAACTAGGATATGGGCTTTCCCCAATGTAGTTTCTCTTATTAAGGAAACTGGCTAGAGTGCCAGAAAGAATAATCCTTCCTCCCTCCTGAATATCTGAGCTGTGAGGACAAAGCAGCTGTAAATGTTGCAGTCCATTATACACACAGAGTAGCAGAAGGGGGGGGAAAGGAGAAACAGTAGTATAATGGCAAGACTGCAAAGGTTTGGAAGATTTGGTTGCTGCAAGCAGCAGTGGCCAATGGCTGCTCCAAATCTGCATCAGAAGGTTGAGTCTGAGCACAAAGTGCCTGATGATGAAGTCCCACAGCTACAGCCCACCAGCACAGGGCTTCCATGCAGCTGTAGGAACACAGTGGTGACACCCAGAGAAGGGACAGACACTAACCTGTCACCAGGTACCTTCTTTTTGCACATGAACGAAGCAAAAAGCTGCTGCCACTGCAGCTGGCTGCCTGCTCCCCCCAGGAGCATTCAGGCAGTCACCAAGCTCATGTTCCCCACCGAAGGCCAGGATACCAAGAACTCCATGTTGGACACTTTTCTGCCTTTATTTAAAAAAATCCAGAATGGATCCAATAACAGTTTTATTATCAAGGAAATTGCTTTACCATACGCAGAGAACAGACACAGGATGGAGCAGAAGGCTCAGACAAGCAAGCTATTAACTTCCATGTAGCCTCTTTCATAAGAAATGATGCTACAGCTAAGTTTGAAGTAACCCCTCTCCGTCTGAAGAAGGGCACTAGGCTTGCTGCAGCTCTGAATGTTCTCTAGCAGTGGAACCAGCCCCAGCACTGCTGCTCACAGGCCTCAGCACCTGCTCACAAGTACTCACATCGACAAGCAGTGCCCATGCTGGTGTTACTCTCCTCCCGGTTCCAGCAGGACTTCCATCTCCACCTTTCGATTTAGTGACATGGGTTCCAGACTTGGAGATCAGATTTAGTACACCATTGTGGCAAGTATCAGAAATATATGATCAGCGAGTCCCCAGGAGCCTTGGTTGAGACCTAACTTTGTCTGGCATGAATTAATTTTCATCAAGTGACAATTTACCTAGCAGACACATCACTAAGTTTATACATTAAAGAATTTTATATATAGAATACTGCAAAAACACAGTAAGTCTGAATTCTGCCCATTGCTGCTCAGGAAGGTCCCTTCTCTCCCAAGCATCAAGAAAAATTAACCTCCTCTTCATACCCTAGTCAAGGCAAGACAGAGACTTCTTATTGCTTCTCTTCCTTCTGATCCCCTGGACTTCCAGAACCCTCTCGTTCAGAGGCCATCTGTGAAAGAGTCAGTCTGTTAGTTAACAACAGAATACTTCTCCTAGACTTCTTTCCCCCCTGCTACATAGCTGCTTAGGTCAGGTCTAGACTGAAGAAACCCTTCCTGCAGTGAAAAAGGTGACTGTCCACTGGAGAATGGAAACAACCTTCATCTCTGCATGACTTACTACAGCAAAGGACATCATTTCCCTTTTATTGATGCGTTCCCAGTGGATGTAATGAGCTTACGTTGCAGCACTGAACATCTTCAGTTTGACATCAGAAAAGCAGCTTTCCACAGGAAAGACAGCTTAGCACCACCAAGGTCACCCCACCCAGGGAGAGTGTGCTGCTGCCACCCCGGGAGGCTCCCCTGGGCACCAGGGCTCAAACTGGGGGCCTGTCATGGGGATGGAGACTGGGAATGAAACCCTGCTGCCTTACTACAGTAATCTGGGCAGATTGAACAGGAAACCTGTTCTACAGCCATCCTTAAAGTAAGCCCAGATGTTACTTTACTTCCTTAGGCACTTTGCACACTTAGGGGAAATCCCTGACTGTGCTCTTACTGGGAGCTTCCATCACTTCTCCATGTAACAGTGCACAGTAACATCACACACTGCTTAGAAGGCAGGCGACCTACAGCAGGATGGCCAAGATTTCAAGGCCTTCAACCCTATCCGACCTCTCACAGCTGCCCCTGCAGCAAGTGTCACCCAGAGGGAACTGCAGAGACTCAGTGCTACCACCAAGGGCAGCTTTAACTGACCCGAACTGGTGTCCCAACCCACCCCTCCCCATCTGAGGGCTGCAAGATGGAAGTCACCATGAACCTACCTTCTTGTATGCCATTTCAAAGAGTTTCAGGGAAGCCTGCTGCAGGCTGGTTGCTGCCTGCCTGATGTTTTCTCCTGTTTCACTATCTTTACGAGCCAGAAGTTCCCTCATTTTAGCAATTTCTTCCTTTAATTTGTTGCACTGCAAGTAAGACACAAAACACATGGTAAAATCTTGTACTTTGTTCACTGCCATTTCACACACCTACTGGCCACAGCAAGACTACCGTTTTTGTTTGCTAGAAGCCATGAAATTGAGTCTCAAACTGAGCCATATGCTCTGCAGGGACTCGGACTGTGCTCCATTCCCAATGGGCACCTGTCCACATCACTAAATGTGCCACAGTTGGCATTAATCGGTCCCCTTGTTTGCCGTCTCAGCAGAGGTGCCAAGGACAGAGAGCCCCACAGAGAGAGAACAGCCCGTCAAGGAGGAGAGCTGCTCTCCCTGGCACACCTCAGCAGTGAGTCAGTCAGCCCAGGAGCCAGGCTAAAGGGAAAGGCAAGCTGGTTTTCAGCTATACTTAGGGCACTGTCAGAAAGCCAATGCATAAGGCTGTTTGCCACCCTGTTTAATCCCTTTGTTGCACATGGGAGAAGGAGCAGAGAGACAAACCAAAGCAATACACTCTCGTCCCAGCCCCTGCAGCCATCTGCCAAAGCCTCCCCGTGGTCTGGCAGTTCTCTGCCAGGCTGGCACAGTGCGAGGGGCAGGCTGGAGAAGGCAGGTTACTGGGGGACAGCTCTGCAGCTGTGCTTGCTCAGCAGCTCCCAGTCAAACCGTGGGCAGAGCTCTTACACAGACCCACAGGAAAGCGAATGCGATCAATGCCTTCTGTGTCAGGCCACATCTCCATGCAGATGGCACAGGGCATCTTCCAAGCACTGCTACCAGCTTTGCCTTTGTATTCACCCCTAGAATATCCCTGCAGCCCCTGCAGGGAACAAAGACTTAAACTCTGTGCTCCTGTGAGAGAAAACACCATAACCCCAGTCAGCCAATATCCACCCTAGAGAGAGAAGCTGGGCTGAAGACCACCATTTAAAATGGTCAGAGGGTACTTACCAGTAAACAATAATCCTGCTCCCTCAAATGCCCCACAGAGCCCCCCGGAGCCCTTTCATGCTGCTTCTGAGAGTTGTTAACTTGCAGATTGTGCACTCTTGTTTTAAACCTCCTTTTGAAATTCTTAATGCAGACACTGAACTGTCACTTCGTGGTGTAAAAAGCGCCCTTTTGATACTAAATATCCACTCCAATCGAAGAAAAACTGGAGTTAAGTGGATTTTCATCACCTCCGAGTTCTTGGGTGCTGTGTATGTACCACTGGGACCACAGAGCCCGTTTGCCTTTACCCCCCTGCTAACACCTGGGTAAGCACCATTCATCAACTCCAGCTTTTGAGAGAAACTCTCCTCTTGCACAGGCTACAGCACAGCTCTTATCAAACCACAAGGCCAAGCCAAGGACATAATCCATGCAGAAATCTTTCAGTAACAGCTTCCAAGGCTCTCAGATCTTCAGCAACACTGAACTCTCACTTTGAAATAGGATATTTGCCATTATCTGCACCAAGCATGTCCTTACACCCTCCCATCAGCCACGTTCACCCCACCCATCAAGTGCAAAAAGCAGAAATCAATGACTTTGCTTTGTGCTGTCCTTCCATGGCATGGAAATACGCACAGAGTCGGTCCTGCCAGTCAGAGCCGGCTGTGAGTTAAGTGAGAGTTTGAGCAAAGCCTTAGTGAGGAATCTTACCTCCTTTACCACTACAGGACCAGAAGCTACCTACCTCATCTGCTGGCAGCTGATCCTTGAACTCCTCCATCTTAGACTCTGTGTCGTGGATGATGCCTTCAGCCATGTTCACAGCTTCCACACGTTCCTGGGTAAGAGAGCTCATAAGGGCCTGCTGCACACATCACTGGCGACACAAGCTGTGTACATGTGACACCTGATATTTCTTTCCCCAAACTGCCAACCTCCACTCTAGTTCTCACCCAGCATCCTCCTTAATGGCAGGAAGAAATGAAAACAAAGTGGATCTGGACGCATTCAGGCACCAAAGCCCAGGCAGCCTGTGCAAGCCAGTCCTCATGCTTTCACACTCAAACTCGCTCCTCTGGAAGTAGAAGCAACTAATGCAGCATGGCTGCTGGCACGCTGAGAAAGCCAGCAACTGCAGAGCCAGCGCAGCTCTCTGTGCTCTGTTCCTCAGGAAAGCACACAGCTGTTGGTAAATAAGCTTCTTCAGCAAGGAGGGCACTAGAGACAACTAAAACTGGATTGTTTTATTCATATTGCCTTATTAAAAGTGCTTGTAGCATCTCAACAGTGGAAAAACCCCACTGTGCTAGGTAACAAATACCAGTTCCTGATGTTACTGTTGCAAAGACAACCCACAGGGGAGCAGGCAGGCTGTAAGTACGAGGGAGCAGCAGTCTTGCTGAGGCATAATTCAGGCCCTGCGACAACAGGAACTATTTCACCAGCAACAGGTCCTCTGGGACGCCTATCTGAAAGAACACAGTCTGCCTGGACAAGGGTGTGATTCCGTTCTCAGGAGAGAAACCACTTCCATTGGAAATCTGCTGAAAAGTGATTTTGTTTTTACATTCTACCTTCCCTCTTTGTGGGATGTCAAAGTTCACAGCAGGATGCCAAATCCATCAGTGGTAACTCAGTTTATGCATTCCACGGTTTTCCGTGGCAGTAAAAATGTGATTGGAAAGGTGTAACGAGGGAATTCTGATAGTTATGTACATCAAGTAAAGAGAAATTAGTTAAAAAGTAACCTGATGTCCTCCTGTCATATGTCACTGGGCGAGGATGAGCCCCACTTCAGAGCAACAATGGGGAAAAACTTACTCAGCAACTTAAGATACAAAAATCAAAGGCAACAGAAAAGTTGTCAGTGCAGCCTCCTCAAATGCAAGGCCAGCACCCCCACTTCATGGCAGTGATAGTTATTTGAACAGTGGCACTTTCAGGCCAAGGTCTTCAAAGATTCTCCATCTAACCTACAACTGCTACTAAGAGCCAGCGTTTTGTGGCTGTAGGGGTTCTGAAGCAAGAAGATGCTGCTTCAAGTGAACTTATTCCATGCACTCTCCCCTTCAGTCCTCTTCTGATCCCTTCAGCACTGCAGGTGGGATTTACAGCACTGCCTGAACACCTCAGGCAGGTTTCTACTGACCAGGAGAACACAAAGGGGATCAATCCTGTGCGCCAGTTTTAGCAAACATTATATATACACTGGTGCCACATCCCAAAGCAGGCCTGTGTTGTGTCTCCCCACCTCTGTATTTAGTAGCTTAACTCATTAGCACTACCCTCATTAAACCAATTAGTTCCAACCTTGTATATCCTTTGTATATCACAGGTTCAGTCACTCAATCATGGCAAGTGTCAGTCTTTTCTTGACCAAGACCGTGAGGCTTTTAAACCCCTCTTGATCACTCCACCTGCACTGAGGGCAACTCCTGTGCCCAGATGAATACAGCAGTCGAGATGCCACAGTGAGACTTTGAGCACTAAGTAAAGCAACTTCCCACTTACAAAGAGGCTGAGGTGCAGCTTTGCTTGGCAGGTTGTATAAATTAAGCTTTAAAGTCAACTCTCTCAGAGAAAGTAGGTTAAATGTCCCCATACTGCCTCCATTTAAAGGGAACATCACTGTGAGAACCCAGCTGCAGCAGGCTAGCTTAAAATCAACAGCCAAGATAATAGGCAGGTGGACAGTGAAGAGCACTGATGACAAAAAGCATAGCTAGAGCTGCAAAGCTCTTTGCTATGACTAATAGGCAGGTGAGTCTAGTTACTGCTGCCTCCACATCCCAGGAATTCTTCAGGGAGGAGTTACAGTGCTAGGCAAACAGGGCAAGTTTCCCAACCCAAACCCAAGATCCAAGTGCCCCTGCACACACCACACTGCATCTCTGGAGTGTAAACTGAATATAAGGAAGCAGATACCCAGGTAACAACACAAGCAAACAGCTCAAGACTATCCAGAGCAGAGCCTGCAGCTCCTTCAAAGGCTGACACAGTTAATGGCACGGAACAGCAACAGCCAGCAGGCACCCACAAGCTGAAGGGTACCAGAATGATCACGTTACCTTCCTTCGCCTGTCTTCCTCTGCGTATTTCTCTGCATTCTTCACCATGTTCTCAATTTCATCTTTGCTAAGGCCGCCAGAAGACTGGATAACAACTGCATTAGAGAAGAAGCATTAATAATGTCCTCTCATCTTTGAGGAAAGGAAGTTACTTCCCAAACCCTCTCAATGGCAGTGGCTTTGCTCAAGGACTCTGCACCTGTGAAGACCTCCCACGAGGTACAAAGACAGCCTCTGAAGAGGCAGTGAGGCTGCTGGCAAGATAAAAGCCAGACATCTTAGATCTATGAATGCCCCAGCTCCGCCAGACACTTCCAGCCCACTGGGCTGCAAGTCACTTTGACAATTCTTCAGTCCTCCTGGGAAGTGCATGTGTACCACCCCCCCGGCCCCCAAACCAAGGGGACACTCTAGCAGGTTACACCCACAAAACCCCAACCAACAGCAAAATCCAAACAGAAGAAATCGTTTTACCAGGGGACAGAGGCTCCTTTCACTGTTGGAAAGCAGCCCAGGCTAGTAGTAGGGTAAGACAACACTCCCTCCATCCAGCTCCTCACACTGCCCTTAAGTGAGCATAGTGCAAGTCTATGGGCAGGCTCTTAAGATCCTCCCCCCTTTTTTCCCCTCCTCCATTAGCGGCAAAAAATGTCTAGATTTAAGCTAATTTCTGCAACAAAGCATAATTTCATTGCAAAGGAAAGGACCAACATCCAGGATACCACAAAGTCCAAAAAAAGGATGTATCAAGATCCTCATTATAAGTTTTCTACATAGTATTTGTCAATGGTACATAACCCTGAGTAAAGACATACGCACATGTCTTCTTTGGGCGCAGACGTGGGATGAGCAGCTCAGCTTTATAATTAGGACCACGTCTGCATACAGGGAGGCAGCTAAAAAATCCTGGTTGCCTAATATCAGGAGATGTTTATTTAGAGCTAGAAGGCTGCCACCCATCAAAAAAGTACAAGGAAATCAAAGTAACAAGCAGTGTGGGTTTGGTAACAGATTTCTGCCAGAAACCAGGCAGGATGCTTGGAGTGCAGCACATACCTTCAAGTTGCCAATACAATTAACAATAGTTTTCTTGAATGGAGCATGCATTTGATTGCTCAAGTGGTTGCCTCCAAGAAGCAACTGACAGGCCATATAGAGGCTTCCCAGTTTGAGGCACAAGAGATCTATTTTGTATCAGTGGAATCTAGAAGCGGTTCCAATGAATGTTCTGAGCCCACAACAGAGCTCCAGAAAACACCAAGTTTCGTCTACTACCCCAGAACACTGGGCCTAATGTTTCACTGCACTATAGAGCAAAGTATAGTAACAGCTTCAAGTCCCCAAGCCCCCTGTCATTTAGAGATGCTGCCAGCCTAAATGGCTGAAAATGAACAACATGGTTAGGCAAAACACCTGCTGCTTCAGAATACCTGGGTTTCAAGTCCTCTGTGATGGAGTAATTAGAAACAAAACAGGGTCTTGGCACAGAGCTGATCTGCTCATCTGTATGTGCCATGCCTTGAATTCAACCGAGATCTTCCCAATTTGATTTCTCTCTGCAGGCAGCCACAGACAGCAGTCTCTCAACGTGTTAGCAGAGGGCATTCCCAAAGGAGCAGCATGCCCAGGAGCACAGCTCAAAAATAATTTGTACAAGGTGCTGGATTCCCAAACCTTGATTTCTGTCACTTCAGGATAATGTAGGGCAGAATGTCATTGCACTGAGCTCCCAGTGACACAGGATGCTCTGTAAGGCACCAGGAGCCCTGCTCCACAGACACCTCTGGGGACTGAGGCACAGCTGATCCACACAGGGAACCCCAGGGAACAGCTGCACTCTGCTGAAAGATTGCTACAGCCATCAGAGCAGACAGCAAGGCCAAGAAAGGACTGTCACAGAGCGCAAAAATGACTTGGACTGTGGTAAAACCCCGCCAGTGAGGACTTCCTTAGTAAAAGCAGATGCGCATTCTGCCTAATGCACAAGGAGAGCGTGTCCATCAGTGGCATTCTCTGTCAGCAGGCTCACAGAGCGCTATGTGTTTACAGACGCTTTACTTCCTTGAAAGGAAGTTACAGGTCAGTTGTCACTTCTTCCTTTCCCTACTTTGTTTTGCAGTTAACCTTTTGCTGCCCTTTCCAGAGGAAGCACTAAGGCTAAGATGACTTCAACCACATCTGTGCTGTGCTGGCAACAGATTGCCTGTGCCATCCTTACCCTCAATCAAGTAACATGCTGCACAGTCCCCACCCCTGGCCTGTGGGATGCCCATCAAGTGAGCACTCCCATTACCTTTGGAGTCACCCAGTGTTCCCTCAGTGCCCAGCATGCTATGGCACCATCACTGCTCCACACCCTTCCTCCTCCTCCTCCTCTTCCTCCCTAGGCAGCATCCCGGAGGACTTACTCTGCTGCTCGCGGCCGGTGCCTTTATCCTTGGCTGACACATGAACGATACCGTTAGCATCAATGTCAAAAGTGACCTCAATCTGGGGCACTCCACGTGGTGCTGGAGGAATCCCAACCTGAGAATGAGAAGTACTTTGTCATTAGCTCACACACAAACATGAGCTCAAGGTGCAAGTCTCCAAGGTTGGGCACGTTATCTTGGTGATCTGTCAGCTGAATCCCAAACTGGTTTGGGTTGGAAGGGACCTTAAAGCTCATGCAGCTCCAATCCCCTGCCACAGACAAGGACACCTCCCACTAGACCTGGTTGCTCAAATCAACTATTAACTAACCCTCAGAGCCAAATATTCTACATACCTGTTGGCATTGTGGTGATTGTAGTAGCTTGACTGATTTAACAGAATACAGATTTCAACCTAGGACTAGTACACAGAAACCACGAGAGGCAGCCCCAGGTTTGGTTTCAATGTGAAACAGGTTCTGTTTTATTGCTGAACAAGCCCCTCTTCCATGGACATAGCAGGATGCCTACTTCCTCAGTTCTGGACATAAACAGACTTCACTGACTACCTCTGAGGCAACCATTTTAAGGAAGTGACAGGCAGTGCAGCTTCCTTCAAGAGTGCAAAAGAAAAGGCAAGGCCCTTCCTAGCAACAGGAAGTTTGGACAAACAGTTATAATGGTGCCAAACTTTGCCAACACTGACCAAAACAACTCTGCCTAAGGAGACAGGCAGCCACAGTACCAGGCTAGAAATGGGCTATCCTGGGGACTGCAGGTATCACAGAGCCTGCTCCAGGTTTTGTCTTTGCAACACGAAAGGCCAGCATTCAGGTTGTGTGCTGCACAGGCCTGCTCATACAGAGCTCTTTGTGCCCAGAAGCAAAGAGAGTCCTTTTAGCTGACCAGAGCCTAATGCTGCAGTAGCCCCTGTGCCATATAACACTACTTAGAAACTTCTGAGCTCCATCTTAAATGCTGGTTGCTCTCCTGCTGTTGAACGACTGCCCCAGAACCAGGCAATGCCTTAAGAGACAGCTTTTTTACTACAGATAGGGTCAAGTGTCTTCTGTAAGATGACTCTGCCTCAACACTGCCTTCAGGGGTCAGCTGTAATGGAGAAGGTTCTGAAAGTCAAGTCTAAGGTCATGAAGACTGAGGAACCAACGTACCAATGTGAACTGGCCAAGAAGCTTGTTGTCACTAGCCATCTCTCGCTCTCCCTGGCATACTTTAATCTCCACTTGTGTTTGCCCATCAGCAGCTGTGGAAAATACCTATGGAAAAGGAACAGAAAGTTACTGGATAGTTAGTAAATTGCAACACATGCCCTGATGCAGTTACAAACTGACTAAACAAGGAACAAGCAGCAGCTACTTGGGAGATAAAAGAATCATTACATCCTTGTTGTTCCCGTTCCTCTGACAAACCACTGAGGCATCAAGACTTGAACAGCCAAGCTCACTGGCCTTTTGTCCTACATGCACTTGAGTGCACAGGCACTGGCCATGCCACGCCAGCAGCAGGCTCCAGTGGCAGCCAGCCACGTTTCCTCCTGACGCAGCAGGGCTCCTGCCCCAGCCCCACACCCCCAACAGAACCAAGGTTATCAGTAAGAACACACACTAGCAGAGCCAGACAAGGCAAAGGATCACACCCAAGTCTGCTAGGGCTGTACAACACAAGGGAAAAAGTAATACCTTCATGGCATGCAGGCAAAGAAAGGTGGGCTGAAAGGAGCGTGGTGCTCAGTTACAGAAGGTCTCCACACAATTCTTCTTCAGAATGATGTGTTGACAGTTAACATCATGGCACACAGACTGCAACCCTGACCAAGCCACAAACATCCCAAGGTATGTTGGTACACATTAACTTGACTCACCTCCCCTCTTGGGCACCGTAATCATCAGAGACACTCAGTGGCTGACATTAAATCTAATTTCTGTGCTGTTTTTCCTTGCCAGATGAAGCAAGACCATCTACTGGGATGTTTTTGGTAGCCTTCACTGGGTGTTTGAGACCACCACAAAAGACCCACCCATCAAGAGCAAATGTGTACCTGGCTCTTCTTTGTTGGTATGGTAGTATTCCTGTTGATGAGCTTTGTGAAGACACCTCCCAGTGTCTCAATCCCCAAGGAGAGGGGTGTTACATCCAGCAGTAGCACATCAGTAACATCACCAGCTAACACACCACCTTGAATAGCTGCACCGATAGCAACAGCTTCATCAGGATTAACAGCTTTGCTAGGAGCACGGCCAAACAGATCCTGTACAGTCTGCTGCACCTGAATGGAGAGGAAGTACAATGCAGATGAAGAATGAAACATTACCACCCAGTGCTGTGTTCACATGAACATGCCACCTTGGCTAAAGGTTTGTATCTTTACACTTCTGCTGCCACATAACCCTGTGGCATGATGAAAACACTAAGCTTCAGGCTTGGAACTGCTCCCTACTTCCCCATCTTCCACGCACGCTGTTAAGTGCACTCACTTCAGTCTAGACAACCCCTTCTCTGGGGACACCCTTGCCAGTTGCAAGTTAACCTACATCAGTCCTTTCCTAGCCAAGGGATTGCTCCATGTTTATGAAGCAGGAGTCAAGGACTGCTCCCCGAGAACATGTACAAGCCAACACTGGGCAGCACAGAGCTGTCAAGGACAGGACAGCTGTGGAGGCAGATCACAGGGAAGGTAAAACACGCAGTGCAGAAGGATGGTTCATCTTGTTTCTGTGGAATAAGGGGGAGGGGAAAAAGTAACTCAAAATGTATGAAGTACAGTGTTTTCAAACTTCTTACTTGATGGACTGTTGTTCACCAGAAATAAATTTGCTGCATCAGCTTGAGCTGTGTTATTAGCACTGCCCTTTCAGCTGGATGTGCCTGTGATTGCAACAAATGTACTACTGAAGTGTCTAGAAGGGAATGCAGTCAGTAAGGTCTGCGCCAGAGCACAGCTCAGTAGACCACTCATCTGCCTTGCAAGAGGAAGGTGTGGGACTTGGTTCCCCCTTGCAGCTTCCCTTCTCTCAAAGTACATTTGTGAGGCACACGTGCCACAGGTGAGCCTGGAAAACTGCTGTAAGCAGAAGTCCAACTCCTCTGCACTTAAGCCAAGAAACATCTGATGAGAGTGTTCATTACAGAGGAAGACACTTTCTGTATCAGCATATAATTAAGTGCAAATCTTTCCCTCTAGAGGCACATTTTACAGTACAAAAGAAACATTACTTCTAACCACCCACTACACTTTTCCTGGAGCAGTGGCCACGTGAGTGCTCCAAAGAAGGCACGCTCCCTCCTAGCAGGGGGAAGCGAACAGAGCGTACAAAAGAGAAAACTCTGTGCAACATACGAGCACTGCTTTGAAGGCAGAGCTGTTAACTACAGGTGCTCAGGGAAGCCTGATGTAAGCTCAAAGCCACAGATGCGCAAGGGGTTAAAAATAATGGGTAAAGAAGTAAAAATAACAATAATAATACAAAAATAAAGTCAATGTTTAAGTACTCTCTTCCATTCCCAAAGAATACATCATGTTTCAGGAAGGGCTTCCCCATTCCAAAAGTGCTTTTCAGCACTTTATATGCAGCTAACTACGCCATTTTTCCCTTATCCAGCTGGAACAGGAGGCACTTAAGAAAGTATAGCACAGTAGCTCCACCTGAGCTTTGGCCAGAGCAGCAGCCTCTCTTTATCTTGGCTCCCCTGCCCCAGTGACCTTATGCACACACTAATATCACCTCCAGCCATCAGGCTCATTTAACACAGCAAGGAAAAAGCCCTACCACCAAACCCCAAATCAACCCCAAGCAGGACCATGTACACACCTACTATCCTAGAAAAGGACCTGCAAACCACAAATCTTTACAGCAGCAGCCCAAGCCTGACAAATCCCTATGGAATGAGATTTTGATGATCTCTGCAGTAAAGGACAAGCTGTACCCTTGAAGGGAGCAGTGTACACACAGGTACAGCTTTGACTCCAGGAGAGCCAAGCAGCAGTTTGCACTATGAACAAGAACAGTAGGTCACCAGCAGACAGCACCTTATCTGCAAGATGGTGCACAACTGCAAAGCAAGCTTCTAGGTTACCTGTTGGTGCTTAATGCCACAGAATACAAGAGCTATGTGTTAGGTAACAACAGTTTAGAGCAGCCAGTTAAATATGCTTGACAAGACCCAGTCTCAAAGAGACAGCTGAGTATGTGCAACCAGCAGGTAATAAAGCAATTTTGCTCACTGAGTTTCTTCACTGGTGATTTTAAGTGCTCTACATAGAGGAAGAAATCCACTGAAAGATTGTTGATAGGTTATTGTCACTGAAGTGTACCTTTATCACACATTGAAGTCCATAACAAGTGAAAACACCTCATATATCTGAACAGTGCTGCCCATGTTCAGTCCGTATCAGAAAGCCAAGCTGAATTTTCAACTCCTGGTACCTCCCAGTTGTCTTTGCAAAGTGCAACTCAGGCCCCAGATGCAAGCTGAACTAGTGAAACAGGATGAGAGAGGCCCTTGCCACTGATTTCATGTGACTACTTAGCACATCCGCCCTGCTCCTGGGGGCCTTCAGCTGCTGGTGCTCTGAAGTTATCAGACTCCCAACTTCTCTGTTACAGATCGCCCCAACAGGAAGCACTGTGCAGCTGTGCCAGCTTTGCCTGTAACAGGAACTTATCTCATACCTTTGGCATTCTGGTCATGCCACCGACGAGGATGACTTCACCGATGTCACTCTTGCTGACTTCAGCATCCTGCATGGCTTTCTGGCATGGTGCTACTGTCCTTTTGATCAGATCAGCTACAATGCCCTCAAACTGTGAGCGACTCAGCTTCATGTTCAAGTGCTTTGGTCCAGAGGCATCCATAGTAAGGTATGGCAAGTTGATGTCAGTCTGCAGCACAGAAACAGACAGGAAGTGAAAGCCAGGAATGGAAAACAAGGCAGCTACATACAGGTTTTAGATCAAGTTACAGGTTCAGTTCTGAAGCATTTAGGTGTCTGTTCACTCTGCAGCCCAGTCTTTAAGTGGCAACAGGCAGGCTCCTATGTCTGATGTTTCAGACAAGAGACAGGAAAATTATTTTGTTGCACATCTCATAACTATTAAATTTCAACTTTGATATTGTGTTATTTAAAGATCTTTTATTTTTATCATAGCCAGGAGGCAAGAGGTAAAACACTGGAAGCCACAACCTCAACGCTTTTCCTTTAGCACAACACAGAAGAAAGCCCATCATCAGAGTTCCAGAAGATTTTGCCAAATGACTTAACATTTCATATGAGGTAAGCTACTTGAAAGAAATAACTTGTGACTGTTTTCTAAATGCAAATAGCTCATGTTCAACAACCAGCCCGTTGCCATTTAATGCACAGTTCACCAGTATCAGAATCCACTTTTCATGGTTATTTGTGAATCATCTTACAAATTTACATGCTGGATTTTTAAAGCAATTCTTATATCAAAACCATCTTGTTCAAATGCTGAGTCATGCTGACATCAAAAGATGATATAAATCAAAGCCATTAAAAATAGCTATGGTTTAAACTCTAGAGATTAAGTCTATACAACAAGAACTAAACCCATGTTACTGACCAGAGGTGCACATTCACTTTATAGATCATGGTCAAAAATATTGGGGGAAATAGGGCCCAAACCAAGTTGTTTTTCCCTCCCCTGCTAAAGAGTTAAGGAATTCAGTTTTTCCTGGTATGAACAGACTGCATTTGCCAACTCCTGAGCTAGTAAAACAGAGCCTGCTATGTCTCTGGCAGAACTATGCATCCATTGTGACTGGTCTAAACTCCTTGCTATGAGCTCCCCACTGGCCAACAAAAAGACCACCATAAAAAAAAATGTTTATTCAGAACCTAGAAACTGGCAGAGTCCCCATTTCAATTACTATATAATTGACCTTAATTTCTCTTAGGCAAGACTATTATACCCCCAACTTGCTGCTTCTCCAGCTTCTGATTCAGTAGTGAATAGAGGACATGCTTGACTGCATTTATATACAAAGCAGATGGAAAAAAAAAGGGGGTATATATTGCCCATTGTCTCTCTATAGGCAAATAAGTAAAGATTCTTTCTAGAAATTATTTCCTATTAAAAACATTAGCTTTTTCAGTGGAATGAGTAGCTCCAAGGCTTTGGAACTGCTTGCACAAATCTGCAAGCGCTTCCAGTAACCCAGCAGTACTAGCTACAGCTGAATTCCCTGATGCCCATCATACTTCTGAAATACCTAAGTTCGGAACAAGGCCATGTTCCCTGCAAGACTGGAAAATGTGGTGCCAGAAGAAAGGCAGAACCCACCAACATTCTTAGCTTCCAACGATTAACTGCTCCTAAACAGTCCACCCTGCTAAAGGACTTAGTTAAAGTGATGCCATTTGGTTACACAGAACCTTGCTCTGCCACCACAAGAAAAAGCAGCAATTTCACAGAGGTTTATAAACAAAAATGATGTAAAACTTAGTGTATCAAAATATTTCACTGGACTGCTTTGAACCCAGCCACCTACCTGCACAGATGATGAAAGCTCACACTTGGCTTTCTCCGATGCTTCCCTCACCCTCTGAAGGGCCATGTTGTCTTTAGTCAGGTCAACACCCATCTGAATGAGAAATGATACAGGTCAAGAGACTCTCAGCTTTTGCACGAGTCATGGAGAACTTTTTTTCACTGCAGTTCACCTTCCTATCACTCTTGACTGTAAAGATGTCTACAGAAATACAGCCAGATACGTGCACTTCTGCTGATCTCTCCCACTTCTGGCAAATGCATTTAGCATTTCACAAACTGGCCTTCTGCTTTAGAGGTGATTATACAGGAGGCTACAGATGAAAGCTTGGAAAAGCTGTTCCAACACTGAATATAAAGGGATGACTGAATTAGCAAAGGAGTTGGAATTACACTGCAGTTTCTGACAGCCAACCCTGTACTGTATGCATCTGTGCTGACACATTAAATTGGACCACAAATCTTTATTAACAGAAGCAAGCAGTGTATGTACAAGGTGGTCCTGCTACAGTAGAGGAAAAAAAGGCAGGAGTCTTGCTGGTCTGTGTTTTCCAAGAGAGGAATATTCCATCTCAAGAAAACAAGTGTAAGAACAGGAAGCCAGGCTAACAGGTGTCTAATACTCTTAATTTCAACTGACAGATGACTAACCCAAGTCCTAATAATTTAAGAAAATTCCCATTTTTCTATAGAAGTTCAGTGCCTTTGAAAAGTGTAAAACAAGACTGAATTCTGATGAGACACCTTACCTCTCTCTTGAACTCTTTAACAATATACTGTAGCAAAGCCTGGTCAAAATCTTCTCCACCTAAGAAAGTGTCACCATTGGTGGACTTCACCTCGAAGACTCCCTTCTGGATTTCCAAAATGGAAATATCGAAAGTGCCACCACCCAAATCGTAGACTGCAATACTGCAAGAACAGACACAAACACATGACTTTCCAAAGTTCTGTGGCTAGAAAAATCACTCTCCTCAGGAGATGAAATGTGCAGAACTCATTTTGCTGTCCACTAAAGCTAAAAGCCTCTCTAAAGACAGCAATAAACAAACAACATAGTGTAAGCATTCCTCAGACACTCCATGTGGAAGTCTTCTCTGAGAGATGTCCTGCACAGTGCTTAACTCTGCCTGTTAGTTCAGAGAGAGCATTTCCTCCTTCTTCAAAAAGACATGCTCCCATGCAGCAAGCAGGGACACCAGAACCATTATATACATGTTTTCCAAAATGCAAGGCTTTCACAGCACTATAATCTACATCAGAAATAAAGAATATCATCCTGCACTTGTAGAACCACCCTGGACAGAGACAGGAGACTGAATGCAGTCAGGAAGAAGATCAAGCTGTGGACACCATGCACCAAACCTCAGCGCACCTCTTGTGCCACACTTCAGCACCGACTGTCCTTAGCCACACCTCTCACTGCTACCAGCAGGTAAGATAATTAATTAACACTCTGCTTTGATAATGAAGTCGTAGCTGCAAGTTATGAACCTGCTTTCTTTAACAAGTATTGCTGGCATGGAACAGAGGTGACATAACACAGCACTGACTCACAGCTGTGAGTCTACTCTGGCAGAACTCCAACCACTGATTTTAACGAACAGAAAGAAGCAGCAGCATTTACAAAGCAAATTACAGCATGCTTATTTAAACATAGGGGAGGTGTAATGAACAGGCACTTACACTTTGTCTTCAGACTTGTCCAAACCATAGGCAAGTGCAGCTGCTGTTGGCTCATTAATCACCCTCAAAACATTCAAGCCAGCGATCTGCCCAGCATCTTTTGTAGCCTGAGGGAAAAAAGAGGAAGAGTGCTGACTACTGAGAGAAACTGAACGCGATTTATAAGCCCCAGAATCTTACAGCTTGATGACTACCTGTCTCTGGGAATCATTGAAGTAAGCAGGGACTGTGATCACAGCATTCTTTGCCGCATGCCCCAGGTAATTTTCTGGAAGAAAAAGGACAAAAGAGAAAGTTATTCTTACAAAATAAGAATACTACCAAGTTGTTACGAAGTAGCTTGAAATAATTTTCCTGAACTAAAAGCACAAGATAGACTTGCTGCCTGAGAACTTGCTGCTTTGGGGGAAGATGCAGAGAGAGCCATGCAGGAATCAAGCCCTTCCACATAACAATGGTAGTTCACAGACTTTTGACAGAACAGCAAAGCACCTTTGCAATGCAATCAGTAACTGGATGCCACTAGTGAGCAAGAACTCATCTGAGAGCTTAACTTTTCTTTTTAGTGTGTGAGGCTGAAGTTGTTTCCCATTTCTTGGAGTATTCAACACATAATGCACTTACAACCTACTCATTTTCATCCTATTTACAGAATCCGCTGTCAGTAACATTTATACAGTACAAATATTGTACATGTACTAACTTCATAAGCATTTGGGACAACAAGTCAGGAAAAATCTGTATTACACCCTAACTTAAGGTAATAAACCTTCTTGTTTGCTTGCAAAGCAAGGTCATTCAATAGTTGAATTCACGTAGCACCAAGGCCAAAGGCCAACAGACCTAGAGGAAGCAAACCCCTGCTGAAAGCAGAGGAACACCATCCTTGGAGTAAATCAGGTTCATCACATCTAGATGTTTCCATACCATATACTCACTTTTTACTCTCAGATGGAGCTTTAGCAGGAACCCAGGACCCAACTCTGAATGCACATTTACCAAAGGAGCCTGTGGAGGGCAACTACTGCCTCTATGTATTATACTCAGCTTCCCCAGAAAGCACATAAGGAATTGGAAAGGAGAAAAAAGAAAATTCTCCAGGTCAATGGATATTTTGCCTTAGTGAAGATTTGAAGCCACCACTGGCTAAGAAACCACTCATTCAGCCTGACAATCAGGCCCCTTGAACACTCCTTTTCTTGCTACATATCTAGTAGCTGAATAAGAACAAGGCCACTCAACCGCCTGGCTGCCACAGCCCATGCTCAGCTGCAGCCAGGAAGGCACAAGGACTGCAGCTTAGAAGGAAAAGGAGCTCCCCCTTCTGAGCGAATGTGTATTCAATTCAATTGAAACTGAGTATCAACTCAATCTGTATGCAATTCTGATAGAAGTATGTTTTAAGTAAAGCACTAATGTGTTGTTAGACATTAGAAACTGAGGTAGGCAGAGATCATAGAATGGTTTTGGTTGGAAGAGACCTTAAAACTCATCCAGTTCCAACCCCCTGCCACAGGCAGGGACACCTTCCATTAGAGCAGCTTGCTCCAAGCCCTGTCCAACCTGGCCTTGAACACTGCCAGGGTTGGGGCAGTCACAGCTTCTCAGGGCAATCTGTGCCAACATCTTAATGTCTGATCTTTTTTAAGGCCTTTTAACAGCCCATCACTGCACCCTTCCACAATATGCCCCATGAAGGGTCTGCTACAGAATGATTCCCATTCCAAAACAGTGCCTTTATGGCTGCAGCACTTCCATTTACCATGGCCCAGCACCAAGGTCATACTTGGGCACACAGATGGCAAAGACCAAGCTGTACCAACCTGCAGTTTCCTTCATCTTCATTAATACGAAGGCACCAATCTGGCTTGGAGAATACAGTTTCCCATGAGCCTCTACCCAGGCATCACCATTGGAGGCACGGACAATTTTAAATGGAACATTCTTACTGAAAAACAGAAGAATTCCACACTCAATTCCTGTATCAGATACAGCGTACCCCCCTACCATTAGTATCAGCAGATCAACAGGTACAAATTCTAGACAAACACTAAGCTTGCCAACAGCAGCGTCGGATCCAGAGAGTCACAGAAGTACCAATATACCACTCCTGCTTTTAATCAGCTACGTCATTTCACCATAAGCCTTAGGTGTGATTATACAGCTTTGATGGAGATCAAGAACAAAAAAAGTCTTCATTTGTAGGTGCTGACCATCCCACAGAGCATCAGTAAAGCTTTATTCTGCTTCTCTGAAAGCCTTATGATGATCAGCAACTAACATAACACAATACAGCACAGCCCTCAGAATATAAGCCATGAAACTTCAAGACATGAGGGCATAAACACATAACCTAGAAGTGGCTTGTATTTTAAAACCTAACAGGTCATATTATACAGCATTGTGTTTTGTGTGCTCCTGCTGGGAGCGGAACTGCTCTCCCCCATTCACTTACATATCCTTCTTCACTTCAGAGTCGTCGTAGCGCCGCCCGATGAGACGCTTGGTGGCATAGAAGGTGTTGTGCGGGTTAGTTACCGCCTGCCGCTTCGCTGGCATCCCAACCAAGCGCTCGCCATCGCCTGTGAATGCAACGACTGAAGGGGTTGTCCTGGCACCTTCAGAGTTTTCCAGCACCTATGGAAAAAATGGGATAGGATGCCATCAAAAACAGTACCTCTGAGAGCACTAAGGTGGACATTCAACTTCTAGTAATGTTCCTGCGTGCTGGTCAATTGAAAGGCATCCCTGCCTGTGACAGGGGGGTGGAACTGGATGGGCTTTAAGGTCCCTTCCAACCCGAACCAGACTGTGACTGTGTGTGGTATTCGTTTTTTACTTACTTTCGCTTGCTTTCCTTCCATAACTGCCACGCAGGAGTTGGTTGTGCCCAGATCAATTCCAATAACGGCACCTTTAATTGCTTCTGAGCTGTAGAGCAAATAATTGGAAACATAAAGTTACTACTAAAAGAAAATAACTACATAGCAAAAAACCTTCTAACCTGAGACAGGACAAACACAACTTTTGCTGTTCAAACTTGTCTGGAACCATTCACCTGAAGTCAAAATGCTAATAATAAATTGTATTGGTTTATTTATCAGTGCTTAGCACAAACAGAAGATAACACAAAGGTAACAAATTACTCAACCCATGCAGGGTTCTCTGAGGCAGAGCCAAAGATAACCATCTATTTGATCCTGAACTGCAACAAATTCAATCTGGAGAAGGAGAGTGGTTCTTACACAAGGCAGATTTGAACCTTCTCCTCCTCCTACTTTCTAGGAAGGGTTATTGCTCCTTCAAGGCCAGAAAGAACTCCTGAATAACAGGTTTGACTTATAAATAACCCATGCTCTGGGATTTACAAAGCGTACTGAAGGCAGAGCAGAACCGTGTATGTTACCAGGATAGCACTTCTCACTCCCAAAGATCCTAACTCACTCCCTAGGTGGCTCTAATTCCAGTTCCTAAAGCTCCAATAACCTAAAGCAGTGATTTCGTTTCTCTGTGCTGACCAGAACTGGGCAGTCTCCCTAACACAAACAGATCTCCCATTCCATGTTCTGAATCAGCACCAGCCACAAAACATCTGACCAAGTTACACAATTAACTGCTGCTCTTTTCACATTATCTTGCAACAAGTACAACAAGTGACTAAAATGCAGAATCTGTTTGAAATGAACTTTATCTGTAGTGAAACAGGGCCACATATCGCTCTTGTTTCATGCCAGTGTAAAACATTTTGCTCCATCAATGTTTGGGGTAATTATTTTTTGGTTTTGGTTTTTTTTTTGAGTCATGGGAGGCTTTTTTGTTTGGTTGCTTGGTTATTAAATAAAAAAAAAAAACACCTCAAGAATCCACATTTTGTGGATGCTGGTGGTGGGAGAAGGGGGAAAATACTTCTTAAACTTCTCGTTGAAGAAACAAGACAAAGAAAACTTATACAAAAGTTATCTCTATAGGGTCTAGTTTTATCTTGCTGGTTTTGCTCTGTTAATCCATCTGACTCCAACAATCAGTTCTGGTATCTGAGAGAAAGCAAATACAAACATCAAACAACCAAACATGAAAAAGCAAGGTAATACTTACGCATATTTTCTGCTGGATGCTGCTCTGAGAACATTTTGACTGAGGCCATTCCAGAAAGTCTACAAAATAAAGATGTTCCAATGAAAAAGTTTTAAACACTCAGTGACCTTCAAGCCAAGACCTTCAAAAGTTGACAGCTTCTGAAGTAACAGGGTCCTACACAATGTTTTATTTTGTAAGAAAGGATTTAGGATTCAGACTGCCATAAAAAGAGCAATTACTGCACTTACTCATTGTATTACCAGAGCCATTTCCCTCATACAAAATAGCCCAGTAACATGCTACCAGTCAAAAAACGGTTCAGTGAATTAACATTGAACCTTCGGCTCTCAATGAACAGCAGCAGGTAAACATTAACCCCACTTCTCAAAGCCTTATGCGTGGTCAGCAACAAATGATCCCCCTACATGCCTTGACGAACCCGCAGCCAAGATTTTGAAGAAAAAAGCAGATTTTCTTCGCAGTGGCTGTAATTTCGCACACACAGATCAATATCCTGGAGACTCTGAAAGCGCTATCCGTTTTCCTGCTTTCAGAATGGACTTTTAACGATCTTACCAAAGCCAGGCCCGCCCCGGGACATGGCTATTTCGTTAATTCTTCGAGATGCTCGGCCTGGCTGCGCTCCCCGGGCGGGGAAGGCTGCAGGGCCCAGCCAGCGCCGTGCCCAGTTCCGCGGCCTGCTCTGTCCTCCCCGGCCTTTCCCTGCGCTGCCTCCACACACGTGGGGTGAGGAACTGAGCGATCTCACTACAAACCTCCCCTGGAGCAGGCCCAGGCCCGCGGACCGCGCTCCTGGGGCGCCGTCCCCTCCTCACTACCGCCGCTACGCCATTAACGGCTCACTCCGTAACACCTGCACCGTAGCGGAGACAGCCAACGAGGCAGAGCTCTGGAGCGAGGCCTAGGACTGTCCCCGCCGCGTCGTGACTTGCCCGCTGGCGGCGCCGTCACCACAGCTCGCTCCCCCTATGCCCCATAGACCCTCCGGGCCTCCTCTGCTCCCCTCTCCCCCCCACCCCGCCCCAGGCCTCCCGGTCGCTCACCTGCGCCACGCTGGGAGTAGCGGGCGCGGGGCCGCCTCGCGGCAGGAGCAGCGGGAGGCGGGCGGCGGCGCGGCTGGCGCTGAGCATGGCGGCGGCGGGACCGGGCCGGCGGCGGGACGGGCTGCAAGCGGGGCCGCGGCTCTTCTGGAATCCTCCACCCACGTGGGCCGCGGGGAGGGAGGGGGAATATCGCGCCGCAGGACCTCCGGCGCGGGCTGTCCCCCTAATCGCCTGATCCGCCCGCGCGCTTTCGGAGCGCCGCTCGGACACCAACACCGAGGCGGCGGCTGCGTGATGCCTCCCTGAGGCTGTACGGAAGCTCGCTGCCTCGGTGGGCGTACAATGGGGAGACACAAAAGCGCTACGGTGTGTCCCTGTGCACCGGCACGCTAAAGGACAGCCCTGGTCCCGCGCGCGGCCGCGCACTCAAGGTCGGACAGGATAAAACACAGGGCGATTGCAGCGGCCTTGCGTCAGGGCGCGTGGCGCGCATGCGCAGCTCGGTCTGGTTCCTCGCATGCGCGGCTGGGCACTGCGGCTGCGCCGAATGAGTCCCGCGCGTGCGCTGTGGGCACGACCGGTCTCGGGCTTCCCCTGCGGCGGGGTGGGCTCCGGCCTAGGCCTGCCGGGCACGGTCAGGCCGGCACGGTCAGCTCGGCGCCTGGGAACCCGGTCCTGTGGAGCTCCGCGCTGGTGCTGGCCAAGGGGTGCTAGGACGCGCCCCGTGCCCCACAAAGGGCTGCCCGTGCCGGCGCAGGGCCGCTCTCACCCCTCGTGGCTCTACGGAGGAGACCGCAAGGGCCGGAGCTGCGCTCCCCGGCGGCACTGCGGGTTTGGGGTGTGCCCGGGGGCTGGGGAGGGGTAGGGCAGGGCAGGGCAGGGCAGGGCAGGGGTGGCTCCGTGTGCTAGCTGCTGCCAGAGCGGGCTTGTTTCCTACCGCCCGAACCAGCGCTGGGGCACAGTAGCAGCCACGCAGCTGTCAGGTGCAGCACCAGGGCCGTTTACACGGTTACTGCATGGCTCCAAAAAGCCTGGCTTCACAGAATGCTAGAACAGTTTGTGTTGGAAGGGACCTTAAAGCTCACCCAGTTCCAACCCCTGCCACAGGCAGGGACACCTTCCACTAGAGCAGCTTGCTCCAAGCCCCTGTGTCCAACCTGGCCTTGAGGACTGCCAGGGATGGGGCAGCCACAGCTTCTCTGGGCACCCTGTGCCAGCGCCTCAGTACCCTCACAGGGAAGAGCTTCTGCCTAAGAGCTCAGCTCAGTCTCCCCTCTGGCAGGTTCAAGCCATTCCCCTTGGCCTGTCCCTACAGGCCCTTGTCCCAAGCCCCTCTCCAGGTTTCCTGCAGCCCCTTTCGGCACTGGAGCTCCTCTAAGGTCTCCCCTTCAGGAGCCTTCTCCAGGCTGCCCCAGGCCAGCTCTCTCAGCCTGGCTCCAGAGCAGAGCTGCTCCAGCCCTCGCAGCATCTCCGTGGCCTCCTCTGGGCTCACTCCAAGAGCAACACGTCCCTCTTGTGCTGCTGCCCCAGAGCTGGATCAGGACTGCAGGGGGTCTCAAGAGAGCTCCATCCTTCAGGCATCTTTGCTTATGCAAACAGTGAGTCCCGGGATGGGCCAGCCCAGATCCAGCAGGGCGGGAGGGTTCGTGCAAATGTCACCCTCTCGTGTCACCAGGAAGGGGCAGCAGCCAGCCGTGCCAGCGCTGCTTTCAGGCTGCTCCCGTGAATCGTGAGCCCGGCAGAATGACAGCTTAATTCACATCGCTGACAACTCCCAGCTGGTGGCAAGGCTGCAATTAAACACGAACGCGCTCAGAAGCGGCTCTGGGGGCTCTGCGTGCACCACTCCCCCCTGCCCTCCTTTCATGTCCGAGGCAAGACGGGCGGGCTGTCCCCTCCCGCAGCAAAGCAGCCCTTCACCCCGGGCTGTGACAGCTACCGGCAAAGCAGCGGGCAAATGCTTTAGCAGTCTCTGCAGAGGTGGCAAAACAAGAGACGGAGGGAATCCTCCTGCTCTAAGGTCGCAAAATCCCTCCCCTAGCTGCTGTAAGGATACAGGTGTGACCTGCAGCAGCCTTGGGCACAACACCCTGGGTCTGGCTCACTCTGGGTGTCAGTGCCTGTGTATCTGCCACCCAGGCACAGCAAACTGCAGGTAGCAAGAGCCCTCCAAATGCCCCATGAAAGGCCAGGTTCAGTCTCCACTCCTGAAATGCGAGACACTCTCCTCCTGCTCATGAAGGACCACAGCTTTGGGCTTCAAATTTCCTTTGGTTGTGGCTCTCAGCTGCACCACTTGCAATGTCCTTTGCACCTTCTGCTCTTCCCACTCCTCCCACACACATGGATCCCCTCAGATGAGTTCTCCACTGCTCCCAAAATAGTGCTACACAGCCAATAGTGCTGGCTAAATACATGGCCATACCCCTTTGTGTGCAGGCAACAGGCTGACACACAGAGCACCCTTGCAAAAGATCAAGAGCTTCCAGCTTGCTGGCTTTGGGTGACCCAGAGGGTGCTCTGCATCCTCTGCCCTTGCACTTGCCAGCCCTTGAGCCTTCTTAGGGAAAGGGAAGAACTTGGGGGGGTGGCTGGCAGGGCAAGGCAATAGGATTCCTCTGGGACCATCTGCAGCAAGGACGAGGCACTGCCTGCCCACAGCAGAGTGACACAGAAACAGCGTGAAGGAGCTGCCCTATGGGGACCCAATTAATTTCTTTCCTGTTAATTGTTGCCAGACATGAAGCTGCTTTGAAGCACCACAGAAGCTGGTATCACAGTGGGGCAGCCCTTTGGCAGCTGTGAACACAGCTCCACTTGGATGTCCTGCCCTTGCTCCCACAGGGATTAGCAATGGAGCAGTTGCTTCACTCCCATAGGAGCACAGCGGGGCTGTAACTCTTCTTACAAGCCTCAAGCCACTTGGCTGCATTTGTCAGCTCTGTAGGCATCTCTCTCAGAAGGATGTCACTGTAAACAGAGGATGCATACAGTTTTCAGTGGAAGAAGCACGTTGTAGGCATCTGCCGATGCTGCCAGCAGCAGGACAAGGCCTGCGGGGAGCTCTGTGTTAGCTTCTCCACCTTTGATACTTCCCACCAGCAGGGATTGCAGGGCAGCTCCTTCTCTGGCTCCTCAGTGCTTTGGAGTTACCCTGAGTGCTGATGGCGTGACTTTAGGTGGGCCAGTGTGAAAAGGCTCATCAAGGCAGCTGCAAAACAGCTGCACTTCAGTCGCTTTCCTGCTCACTGAAACGGAGCCTAATAGAAAAGGCAGTGATGGATCAAACACAGCGTGGCATCAGCCTGCACCCTGAGTCAGCGTGAGTCACAGAGCGTGTCCCACCACGCTCCGTGTGCAGGAGGAGAAAGTCCTATTTGAAATCAGAATTACTGCCAAACGCTTAGGGAAGGGCTGGCAGGGGAAAGGTGGGCTGCTGCGTACAGGAGCCGTGAGGAGAGGGCAGCAGGGCACAAATGAGCCATCCCTTTTGCAGGGGTGGAAGGGATCCAGGTGTTTGACTTGCATGTTTAATGGTTCATACACACCAGTGTTGTAATGAATCACCAGCCAGATGCTTTCCTAGGTAATCATCATGGGGGAATTGCAGCAGGAACATGAGGGTTTGGGGTGGGCATTCAGTACAGAGCTGGTCAAGCCCACAGCATCCTTCCAGGCTTCCCTGGTTTCACTGCTGTGTTTCCAGTGGGGCTGGCAGCAAGCATCAGCCTGGAGACCATCACAAGATAAATCAGAAAGCCACACAGAAGCCACAAACCAGCAATGAGGCAGTTGTGAAGGCTGCCTGCGAGTGTGCAGGCAGCTCAGACCTTCCTGCATGCATGTGGCAGAGCTGTCACTCAGCCGAGGATGCAGGCGACTGCAGGGAGCAGCAAACCGCGTCTCACCCCTACATGGTTGCAGCTGCCGTATTAAGGATCTGAGGTGCCCCCAGGAACTATAATAATGAGGGGAGTTAGTGTGTTACAAATGAAAACTCCCAAAGGCTATTCTCTGCAGGATTCTTTAAACCCTGATCTGAAGTGGCTGAGGTACAAAGAGAGGCTGGTTTGGGGAAGGATGCTGTGGCTCTGGGGCTCGTTTCAAGCCCTACCAAGAGGACAGGCTGGTTTGAAGGTCACCCATAGCCAAGCTGTGCTGTGGTGGGAAGGCTGACAGGGCTCAGCTCAGAGGGGTAGCCCCTGCAGACCTGCCACTCTGCCCTTTGCTGAGCAAGGCTGGATTCATCCTCTCCCCCTGGCTCGTGGTGGGTATTTCCAGCACACACCACTCCTTTGCTCTGGTCTGGGGTCTTGGAATAGGCTCATCCACTCTCCCACATGCCCCCCATCATCCCAGCATGAGACCCAAATGTTTCTGCTTCCCTAACTTCTCCCTTATTAATGGCTTTGGACGGATCACTCCCTGTGACACTCATGCCTCTGCTGGCATGAATCTCTCCCTTGCCGCTACCTCCGGTCCTCCCCTGGCTCTTTGTGCCCTCTCTGGTATTTGCAGAGTCACCGAATTTACAGTAGTGGGAACTCGGAGTGCTCCGTGCTCCCTCCAGACCATCAGAACGGTGTGTTACCAACCACGCTGTCCCCTCTGAGCCGGTTCCCTGTTGCCTGCTGTTCTCTTACCCATGCTAGTTTAACCTGCTGTCTGTATTCATATCCCCCAGCTGAGAAGCATCACTTCCCATTCCTGATGCAGCTCAGAGGATGCAAAACTCTCCAGCCAGCACACACGTCCTGAGGCAGCATCTTTGTCTTTTGAGAAAGAATACAGCTTTTTATTCTGAAAACAATATAAATCACTCCACTGATACGTACTTGCTATTTCCTTTGTTATTTCCTCAGTACATGTCCTCTCCTTTGTAAACTACAATGCTGTGAACCTTGTGCAGCTCCTCTGTGCAAACCTGCTTTGCTTTGTGCCGAATGAATACAGAGCCAGGAGAGAAAGACTTCCCTGCCTGCCAGGGCCCGTGCCAGGAAGCTCCTGTTGGATCAGCTGCTGCCAACACACCTGGACCGGGTAGAGCCTGCAGTTTCTTTAATACATCCAGTTACAATAATTTCAATTTAAAATCAGCCTCACAAGACAAAAGGGCAGCATTTGGAGGAGAAAAATCCCTGATTTATGCTTAGAAAGAAGAAATGCTCCTTCTCTGCTGCCTTGGCAATAAGACAGGGAGGGAGGAAAACATAAAATCATTCACATTCCTGACTCCCTCCTTCGCCGGTAGCACCAACATATATCTTCAAGAGCTTCAGTGCAGGTTTTTACTGCAGAAAATAAACAGCAAATTGTGTCCCCCCAAGCAGCAGAACACATCCTGACTGTGTCCAGCCCCAGTGCCTCCCCTCCTGCTCAGCCCGGCCTCCCCATAATGCCAGGGTACATCATGGGCACAAACCAACCCCTTCATTGCTGAAGGAGGACACATCCAAGATCTCCATGTCTTGATCTCTGGGAGCTCCCACAGCCCCACTTATCTGAGGGGACTTGGGCTGCTGAGGGTTCTCTGCCCCTTTGCCTTTTGCCAGGCTGGCATTCCCCAGCTCATTTCCTGAGGCCAGTTCCTGGACAGACAACTGCAGCACAGGCTGGGTACAAGCAGAGAGGCTGGGCATGGGGGCACCTTAAATTGATTTAAATAGCACTGCAGCCAATTACAAACCCAAAGTCTCTGCACATGTTTTTCTCCTGCAGGAGAAGCCAAACCCCCTGGGTGTAATTAACAACATGCTGCACGGCTGAAGGGCCAGCTCAGATGACTGTGCTCCAAACTGCTGCTCACAGGTCACATCCCTTCCTTCAGAAGGAGATGGCCCTGGCAAGGACGCAGGGAAGGATCAGATGTACCCACATGTGGCTGCCCTACTGCATAGTAGGAGGTTTGGAGGGAGCCCCATGTCCTGCCTGTGGGCCACTATCCAGATCCAGGAGCTGCCTGAGGTTGGTTGGGCAAGTGAGCATCACACCTTGGTCCCAGCAGCGATGTCCCTGTGCTGATGTCCCCATCCCTGCTGCAGCAGCTGCTCCACAGACACACATCCCTGGGGTGTGGGACAGCACAGACAACCCTGTCCAGGCTGTGGGAGCCCTGCCCAAACCAAGGCAGCAAAGGAGGGGATGTCCGCATCCTCCAGTGCCCTGGGCATGCAGGGGAAACCTGGAGCTGGGATTTTGCCTGCTCTCAGCAGTAGTCAGAGGGCTCCAGGGCCCTCCAGCAGCCCCCTGACAGCACTAGCTGTCAGACTGTACCAGCATCTGCTCTCTGGGCACTTCTTTTGTGAGCAAATGAGGAAACGCAAACCACAGTTCACTCATTCTCATGTGGGAGATCAGTGGTAAGTTCTGCCCTGGGGCATTTTCTCCACGGATCATGGCACTTGTTTTTCAGTCCCTCAGCCCCGCCTGTTTTCAAGCCTTTCAAATGCTATCCTGACCCAAAAACACCTGTACCATGGGCTCACGTGCTTTCTGCTTCAGTCCTTTCTGGGGTACATGAGCTCCCCACCTATCCTCATGCCACACTTTGGTCTCTTTGTGGCCAAAACTCTCCACTCCTTGAAGCCAGGAGCTTGCGTCCTTCAGTGAGAAAAATCAGCAAAGGACAGAGTGGGGAAAAATACGAGCAATGAGCTCAACACCGAGTGTGTTATTTCCGTGGAGGCATCTCAGATGCTTCCTATCCCTGTGTTTGTTGGAGGGAGGGCATCATTTAGCACATTAATTCACATGACCTCCACAATTCATCTTTGCAAGGCTTTTTTTTTCCCCTTCCAAAAAGCAGGCAGTTTTAGCCACAGCATCATTCTGGGGGGAAGGGAGAGGGATGTGGACAGTTTTGAAGATACCCAACTCAAAGACCTAGTTATTCTCCCTATTTTTCCCCTCACCAACTTCAGCAGCAAGAACACATAAATCGTGTGTCATAGCTGCCTTTTCATCTGTCCCAGGAGTTATAGACTGCACACATAAGACAATTCATGTTCCTCTGCATAATGAGGTGAGTTTTATAAATCATAAATCTTCACTTAATATGCAGGTGGTGTTTGCTGCCAGGTTTAGGAAAACTGATGCAGTTGCCAAGTTCATGAATGTCATAAATCATTCATGCTAAGGTAGTCTGCAATTGCTCAGTCCTTTGAGACAGACCAATTTCAAGGTGGTTGTTTAACACACAAACACGATCTCCGTTGATTGTTTATACAAATACGTATTTTCATTAAGATTTTCCCTCTCCTTTTTTTTCTTCTTTAGGTGCCAAGAGTGATGCCCTGAAGGGTCCCTGCTGGTGGCTTCTTTCCAGTTCCAGAATTCCATCAGAAATCCATTACCCAATGCATAAAAATCCATGGATTTGTAATAGGAAGAGCCTCCTAAAGCTCAGAAAATACAGCCTGGATGTCTCCATAAATCCTGATGCATGTGATTAAAAAGCCTGATGGAGGGAGCATGCCTCAGTTCTTCACAGGGTCATTCTGGACACATGGTGTTTTCTGCAGAATTGCCATTAATTAAAGGTGTGCTGACCCCAGCAGGGTTTTCATCCCTGCTTGAACAGGACCTGCTGTGTGCACAAGAGCAGGTCATGCCCCCCCCCCCCCCCCCCCCCCATGGGGAATACCCTGTGTGCTTCTGGATTTAGCATCGCTTGGTGGGTGCTCTGCAGCCCCCTGGGATGTGCAAGATTCAGTGGGAAGTCTCGTGGGAAAGCAGCTTTCCCGTGAGATCTGCAGTTCTTAGAGCTGTGTAAATCCAGCAAGTACCTGGGAAGAGATTCCTCCAGTGCCCATCCCGAGGGGCTGAGCATGGACAAACCTCCTCAGGGCTTCAGGGAGCTTCAGCTCAACAGTGATGGGAGATGCTCCTTCCTGGCGTCACATCTCACAACCCCAAACATCCCCAGGAGCTCTCAGCTCCTGGTCTGTGTGCTCATAGTATTTGTGCCTCATCTTCCTCTCCCACCATCTGCTTTGCCTTCTGCTTTCTGGTTTCCTATGACACCATTAGTTCTAGGCTGGTCTTACAAGATGAAAGCTCTGTCCCATCTTCAAGTGTTCAGCATCATCTAGGGAGGCCTGTCACTGCCCTGCAGAAGCGGGACCTTGGACCATCAGTTCCCACCTGGTTCATATCCTGGAGAGGTGCAAGAAAATGAGGCACAGAACCACTGGACAGGGTATTAAATCAAAGCCTGTTTAGGCTCAGAGGCAGGCGGCACTTGCAAGGGTTTGGTTTTGAACACCACATTAATTTTGAGTGGATCTAAGAAAACTGTGTAGGTGGAACAAGGCAGGAAATTTTGACTGCTGTTCCTATCCTCCATCATCCTTTTCCGGCATAATTAATTCATCACAAATAATTCAAGGCGCCAGGTTCTCTCTCTTCTTTTTCCGAACAAGGACTGAAGTTTCTCGTGTTTATTCCCTGTGCCAAACTACTCACTTTTGCTGATAACTCCCCAGCATCTTGTATGCATGTGCCAGCTGGAAGTTGAGAACAGACTGGTTAGTTTTGGTCAGCTGTGAAGGTCTCCTTTGATTTAAGGAGCATCAAACCTAGAAAAGGCTTTTGGGGAAAAGATGACTTAAAATGGGACTTGCCACAGATCCAGCACTGGATTTGGCTCCCAGCCTGGCTGTGATTTCAGTGCTATTCTTCACAACCCTCCGCTGATCTCGTGGTTCTCAGTATGGGACCCAATTGGCAAAACATCCTGGTTTTATCAATGCTCCTGCCTACAAAACAGTCTCTAAGGTATTAATGAAAACTCAGCCGTGGGCATAGGTGCTGCCAAAGGGAGTTCCCCCTCCATTTCAGCTCCAGGGTTTCCACCTCCTCCCTATGAGGTGGACCTTCAGAGAAGCATCTTCCTAATGAGAATGGCAGCTAAGTTGGAGCTGAGGTGAAAAGCAGGTGAATCCCAAGAGCTACAGGACCTTCATGGCCACAATTCACTCCTCTGGGAGTATTTATGTTCTTGAGACCTCCTAAGCTGGGGTTGAGCCATACCTTGCACTCCTCCAGGTGTTTTCCAGTAGCGAGCCCATGCTGGCTTTGTGCTCTGTGCATGAGGGAGGACAGGGATGGGGTAGTGCAGAGAATTCATCAAAAAAAAAGAAAATAAAATGTTAATTTTTCTGGGGAGAGCTCAGCAAAATCCATCAATGGCAAAATACTGAATTATCTGAGCTATTCCCACTCTGTTTGCAAAGGGAAGGAGCTTTGTGGATGGATTCCCTAAGGAGACAGAGGGATTCAAACCTGACTTTAATTGTTCCTCCAGGTTATAAATTAGGGAGATGTGGAAGATGTTTCAGTGCAAAATGCTGCTGATGGTTCCATTTCCTCACTTGGGGTGAGCCCAATGTGACAGGATGGTGGCAATAAAAAAGTGCAGCTTGAATGATAAAATAGGAAAGAGGGGAAAGAGGGGAAGAAAGTCAAATGAAAATAGGGAAGAGAAAAACTGCAGGGCTGTATCAGCGGTCCTGCTCCCTTGGGTCCCTGCCCCTTCAGCATCCTGGCAGGTATGGCAAGCTGGCTGGGGCTGTCATGCCAATATTGCATGATACAGTTAATAAGAGACATGATTTCTCCTTCACATTTTGAGTTAAATAGAATCCCAGAGTGGTTTGTGTGGGAAAAGACCTCAAAGCTCACCCAGTTCCAACCCCTGCCACGGGCAGGGACCCCTTCCACTGGAGCAGCTTGCTCCAAGCCCCTGTGTCCAACCTGGCCTTGAACACTGCCAGGGATGGGGCAGCCACAGCTTCTCTGGGCACCCTGTGCCAGCGCCTCAGCACCCTCACAGGGAAGAGCTTCTGCCTAAGAGCTCAGCTCAGTCTCCCCTCTGGCAGGTTCAAGCCATTCCCCTTGGCCTGTCCCTACAGGCCCTTGTCCCAAGCCCCTCTCCAGGTTTCCTGCAGCCCCTTTAGGCACTGGAGCTGCTCTAAGGTCTCCCCTTCAGGAGCCTTCTCTTCTCCAGGCTGACCCAGCCCAGCTCCCTCAGCCTGGCTCCAGAGCAGAGCTGCTCCAGCCCTCGCAGCATCTCCGTGGCCTCCTTTGGATTCATTCCAGCAGCTCCACATCCCTCTGGTGTTCCTGTCCCCAGAGCTGGACACAGGACTGCAGGGATGGTCTGATTTATATAGAGACTGGAGTGTATCTATATATGTATATGGTATATGTATGAAAAGGGGAAAGTCCTGTGGAGTCACACACACTCAGCAGGGTAAATGGGGTTTCTCTGTATGCTGTCTGAGCTGAGCACCACTGCACCCAGAACCAGAGTGCCTGCTAGGGGATGGAGGTGCTGGGTCCCAGGAAGAGCAGGCTGCAATGGGGAGCCAGAAGCCACCATGCAGCAGTGATTTCTCCCTTCCCTCTCATTCCTTTTGTACATGTCCTACTTCTTCAAAGCCCCTGACCTCCTCAGCTAGCTTTTCTCCCCCCTTTCGTTTCTCCCAAAAGTGTGACATTCTCACCATCTGTAAAACTGCCAAGCAAGACTCGCCTTTGCATTTCCCTGCAGGGCTGCTCTTCAATTAAAAGCTTTTCTTGATGCTCTAACTTTCACATCTCTTAATTGAGGTTCCTTTCTCCAGCCTCTTCCCCCTTTTTAATGAGAGGCTAAAATGCCAGTTAATGGAGCTTTGCAAAGGGCAGCACCAGTGACCACACAGTGTAGAACCCCATAGCATATTTGGATGTTGGAGACTGCCCAAGCTGGGCTGCTCAGGGCCCGGCCAAGTCTCATGGAGCCTGGGAGCAAAAGCCACTGGAAAAATACAGGATCCAGGTCACATTATAAAATGATCCTGCCCTTGCTGCCAGGCTCCATCAGTCAGCACTGCAGCAGCTGATGGTACAGCGATGCTTCTCCTCTCCCTGTTATAAATGCAGGGCAGGGACCCAAGCGATGCAACTGAGGTTTGCTGCTTTACCAGCCCCAGCCTCATGCCTGGCACCCAACTCTCCCTTCCTGGAACACCACTGCAGCACTACTGCCCCCCAGTACTGTAAAGGCATGAGCCGGGTTGAACGTAGTAAGAAAGATAAGTAAGGCTGCACGTGCTCTTTAACCTGCCTGCTAATTTATGGACAGGTAAGCTTCTCCCCTGCCAGGCTTTTCATTGCAAGAAAAAGAGGGTTAGAAACACTTCATAAGAAAATATTGAGCACTTCACAAATTTGCAAGTCTGTCTTGTGCAGGGATGGGGATGTTTTCCGTGCACTACTCATTTTAAAAGGACATAGCATGTGTCAAACGAAGCAAGAGCACACCTTTGTTTTCCATCCAGCCTTGGCTGAGTTCAGAAGGCTCTGATTAGGACATTCGGGCGTTTTTAAAAGCTGCTCATTTGTGAAAACAAATCTTCCTCTAAAATAATGAATTGGAAGCTTTCATGGGAATGAACTGCAGGGCCCTGTGAACCAGCACATGGAGGATAACAGCTATCACCTGGGTTTGCAGATCACCTCCCTCCCTGTGCCCAGGTTCTTGCTGGTGGCCCTGGGTTCCTGGAGATGCAGTGACTGCACACTCCAGACTGGGAGGAATGGGGGCTCTTGAGTTTCATTGCAAAGAGTTTCCCCTGCACCAACGCTGATCCTGCTATGGACATGTCCCCTCATCTTGCTGCAGAAGGTTCCCCCAGTGCCTTTCAGAGCTTCTGCACTCACTGAGCTGCCTAAGTCCAGATGTCCTTGAAATGCTGCTAAAAGAAGGGACAAATGTCTGCAGAATCACTCGTCTCTTGCTGTCCCAACCATTTTATTTCTTCTTTTATACAGGGAGCCTTGTAAATGCTGAAACCATCCTTGCCAACTCTCAAGCAGTTTTAAACCTGAAACGCGGCACTGAAATACTTCCATGACTTTGAGTGTAGATTTTATTTCTGGCCTTGGAACAGCGTAAGATTTCCTGATGTTATGTGCTTGGTTGTCTTTCAAAATCATTAATTCACAGCACACAATCTCCTCACACAGCCGTGGTGTGGGAATTGGGAGGGGAGAGCAGGAGCTGGAGCAGAAGGGCCGCTCGGAGCCCGGCAAAGCCCTTCTCGGAGCCTCGCAGATGGGCGAGCAGACGCTTTCACAAGGGGAGAGCGGCGTGAGCTCTTGGATGAAAGCAAATGAAGTGAGGAGAGCAGGACTGGGGGAGAGCACAGGAGCAAGAGCCAGGAGCCGGGTTTCCCAGCCCAGAGTGCTGGAGGCTGCTTGGAAGCAGTCGGCACACGGTGCTCGGCTCTTGGAACCGCTGATGTGCCAATACAAAGCCGCGGGCAAGCCGGGATGGAGGAGGCTCGCGGGCAGCATCTGGCTCACCCGCAGGCACAGTGACATAAACACACAGCTCAAGCTTGGGGATAAATTCTGGAGGAGCTCTCTGTATGTTTTTGTAGACCATTGTTTTGATTAACAGAAAACCAGTTTTATAGGGGCTTTTAGGAGGACATTGCCAGCATGAATAAACAACGAGCACCCTTGCCTGGCTCCGAGGACAGGCTGGAAATAGGGCTGCAGGGAGAGTGAGCCCCAAAGGGCTCACTGTGTGCCCAGGACTGCGTGTCCACCATCCCCAGCTCCGTGGTGGCTCGAAGCTTGGCCAGCACCAGAGCCACTGGAAAAAAGGATGTTTTACCCTTTACAGATCATTTAATGCTCTAATGAGATTCCTTAAAAATACAAACGAGGCACCTGATACGATGGGATGAAAGCCTATCTCCATGGCAGTGATTTTCCTGAAGATGCGTTTCATCTTTGGCTGCTGGAAGCTTCAATGTAAAAATTTATCGCATGCCCTCCCCTAATAAAATGTGATGGTTTTACTGTTTCTTTTTTATATAAATGTACATTTAGCTTTGAATTATACCAAGAGGCAGGCGCTAGCTTTGGTCGAGCCTGCGACACACAGCATAAATCACAGGTCCCCAGTAACTTCCCAGGACCACAGTCCTCTGCCTAAGGGTACAAGTAACTTCTATTGACTTCAATGAAAGTTTCTGGTATCCTGCAGTGAGAGAATAGGCCCCCAGAGACCCATTTGCTGTTGATTAAAAGCAAGAGACTAATAGCACTGGGCACCACGGTGCAGCTGAGCGCTGTGCCGCTGCCTGCCCGCATCGCTGCATCGATTCAAAGCTTGGCCCTGCTGCTCCTGGGAGTCCCAAAGCTCCCCAAAATGCATCTTGTTTCTGACCCATTGCTTTTTCCAGCTGTTACACCCAACCAAACAGCACCCAGTGTCACCCCAGTGCTCCCAGTTACCCCACGCTGGGCTGATCCCCATTAAACCACCATGGGCCGCCCATCCTGATCCAGCCCCTGCCTCCCCAGGACATCCCACCCCTGAGCTGACTTTGGAAAGCTTCTGGGCTCCCCTACAGCTGCAGCCTTGGTGTGCTCAGCAGCCATGCAAGGCATGGGTTTACATGTCACCAGCTCCTCTTGCCCATAGTGAGCAGCACCAGCCTGGCTTTTCATTTCTTGGCCAGTGTCTCCTGTATGAGACTGGGGGGGGCCAGGGAGCCCCCCAGGAGCATGGCTGGTATCAGCCGATGAAGCAGCCGCCTTTGATCTGATTGAGCATAATGAGCAGTGTGGGACCTCGGGAGGTGCACCATCAGCACAATGAGCCGTGTCCCCCAGGGAAAGGGCTTCACCGGGGAGATGGGAAGATGACTGGTGATGGAGAAGCAGCAGATGGTCTCTCTCAAGGAGAACGCTGGGACAGTAATTACAAGAGACAAGAGGAGAGCTGCTGGCTCGCTCACAAGAATTCGTCCAAGCAATCATGGGAAGCATGAGCCTCTCTGGAGAGCAGGGAAAGGAGCGTGATGAGGATGAAGACTTCTGCCTGCAGGCTCCCAGTGCTGCATCCAGAGCTCCCGACCTCTCCAAGGGCACACAAACTCTGCTTTGCACCACATCTGCAACTCCCCCATCACCAAGATAAACATGGCTTTATATGCTTTAAACTTGGCTTTGCTTTCTCCTGCTCTATGTTGTCCAAAGGACACCCCAACCACATGGTGCTTCTTCCAGCCACTTCTTAGCAGGTCTGAGTTAAAGGCTTGTTCTTGGTTCTTGCTTCTTGGATGGGACAAACTGTGCCAGGAAGGATGGGCTGGGCTGCGACCTGGGAGTGTTACTTCTCAGGGAAGAAAGAAAATAGAGAGCAGGGCTCACAGCTTGCAAGTGTTTTCTGTCCTCTTTTGCTCAGCTGTGATTTTACGCTTTATTGCCCCTCTATACCATGCCCTCATTTTTCTACTCTACCATGACTCTTGCTTCCCCTTGGAGCAGCTCCCTGCCAGCCAAAGCATGGAGGAGGTTAGAGAAGGGTTTAATTAGCACTCCTCCTCTTCACTGCCTGCTCCCCTATGCCCACTTGCAGCTGGGGTGGATAACTAGGGGACATGGAAGTGGAGAGGTGAAGGAGGGCTGTGCCATCCCAGGGTGCTTGTACCACGAGGGATCCCTTGCCCATATGTACCCCTTGATGTTTTAGCTCTGCAGTGCTGCCTGAGCAGTGGCTGAGACCTGCAGGTGACAATGAAATCAGGGCTAATTAGAACTGCTAATTAGATCTTTGCTGAAACACTGCCTCTGTTCTGTGCCTCTGGGCTGTGCTCTGAGATGGGTCCCTCCTGCTCTGAGGGGTGCCTCTGCCCATGCCACCCCTGGGCAGCACACGTGCTGTGCATACGTGTAAGCCAAAAACCCCCAGCATAAAATAATCACCTAAAAATCGCTTTTGACAAGATCAAAGAATTTCACATCTTGCTCCCATTGACTGGGCAGAGCTGCATGCCTGGCTCCACCAAGGGCAGCGAGCCAGAAACATCCAAGGGAGATCTATGGCACTTGCCATTTATTCAGCTCAGCCTTCAGGAGCGAATCTGCCTGGGTGGCTGGGATGGCTCCGCACGCCTTTGAGTGATCCCAGGAATCCCCTCCTCCAGCACCAGCCAAACTGGGGCCAGTGGTGCTCAGGGGGACCCACCTGCGGGCACCCTCATGGTGGGGTTTTGCAGGGAGCGGAGCTGGGATTTTCCTCCTGCCAGCTTTGCCGAAGGGCTCTGCAGCACATCTGCCCAGCTCTGGCACCAAACCCTGGCCCGGAGAGCCCCATCCTCCTTGGCAGCGAAACAGTGGTGCACAGCACATGGGACCTCCCTGGGGACAGCCAGATCGCACACAGCCAGCAGCAAACCCCTGGAAAACTCATCCATCACCTCCGGGGAGGAAGGGGGAGAAGCTGAGAGCCCCCCAGGACTGCAGAGCACAGACCCACAGCCAGGAGCTCCAGCATCCCTGAGGTGACCCGGGTTTGCTGGAAGCGGGGTGCTACGCCTTGTATCTGCCGAGGACACCCGGCGTGCAGCCACACAGACGGTTTGGTTTCATTGCCACCACCATCAGTGTTTGTCTTGCAGGATGCAGCACTGACCAAGGCAAGCACACCCTTGGGTCAATACCGTTTGCTATTTATATCAGCAGACCTTATTAGGAGTGCCAGATTAGGCTATAAGGCCCTGATTTACTGGAGCACTTAAGCCTATGCCTAACTTTAAGTACACAAGCAGATCCATTGAGTTCAGTGGTTTAAGGTTCGACATTTGTAAGTAACTTGCTGAACAAGGACCTACATAATTCATCCCAAACCCCAGGTAATGCATTCTTAGGAAATAACTGCAGCAAACTCCACAAATCCCTGCTGAAAGGGCATCCTGCAGCCTTGGCTAGATGGAGAGATTAGCTGGGATTGCTTTGTAAACACGGCATATGTGTATATATGTATTTTTAAACTGGGCAGAGCAGGATTCAGACTTGCGGAGGTCCCAGCTCTGCCTCCCTGCTGGGTCTCAGGAGAGGGAACTTGGCAATGCGGCAAAGCATTATAGCACAGACCAGCCCTCCCCATAACACAGCCATAGAGGGGACAATGCAATTAAGCAAACTAATTTAAGTGCAAATGTAGATGCTTATACCACAGACACTCAGGCAACATCAGCCATAACTGCAGCCAATAGTTCAGCTCCTGTTATTGCAGTGTCAGAATGATATAAAGCCTCAGAGAGCTAAGACATAGGCATAAAACCCTACCATCAGAGGAAGCAGGCATCTCCATGTTGCAGGAACAGCCCCTGCCCCGACCAGCAGAGCCCCTCACAAGGTGCACACCCATAGTATCTCTTAGAGATGAGGAGAGCCAGCCAAATGACAGCACCAGCCACAGCCTGGGGATCAGCAGGACACAGAACAAGCCTGGGGACCATACCACAAAGCAAGGTTAATAAAACACATAACACAACCACCCCATAGCTCAGATAAGGGTCTCAGCTTAAAGCAAAGAGGGAAGGTCTCCAATGAGTCTTCTCCTACCTCAGCACCCACCCACCCCAGCATCAGGAGCCCTGAGCACAACTGTGCCCATCAGGACGTGATGCTCAGAGCCTCTCAGGTACTTTTACAGTGTGCATTAGTCCCTTCTTTTCCCAGCTGGAATTGTTTCCTCCAGGATGGGATTGGGGTGGCTGGGAGGAAAAGCAGCAATGGTGCAGGCAGGATGCATTCCACTGGCTGCATCACTCCATTTGCAGGGGACCTGGAGAGGCAGTGACCAGACCAGCACTTGCCCACACAGTGTTTTCTGTTACTGCAGTTGCAATTATCCCCTGCAAGTCGTCAGGAGCAACCTGTGAGGCATTAAAAGGGAAAGCATCGCACATGCTTTGCTGCTGGCGGCCGGAAGGCGGCTGGCAAAATGAGCTAAAACGACATGGGTTTGAGCCATTTCATAAACTGTAATAGAGAATTGTGTCCCTGTGGTGCAATTCCACTAGACAGTTAAAAAACCCACCCAGAAATCTGCTGAAAGGATCTCAATCTGCATTCAGCCTGATGAGCAACAGGAGGAATCCTTGCCGCATCCAAGCACGCTCGCTGGTGCCCTGGGAGATGTGCTGTTAGGCTGCACAGCTTTTCCATACGTCCTGCCACATCAGTGCGTGTAGGTGCATGGATGGGGGTGTCTGTGCATGCAGACAGATCTATCTCCGTGTCCCTGCAGTGCCTCTGGTGCCAAAACATGGGACTGGGAGGAAGATGGTCCACAACCATGACGGCTTCATCTTCCTCACCATGCTGCTGCTGGTGAGATCCAAGCAGTGGGAAGCAGCGAGAGCCAGATCTTATGGATCCCTCAACCACTGTTATTTGTCCCTGTGTGCATTGATGGTATTTTGCATTAAAATATATGTTGTTAAATTTATGCCTTAATATATATATGTGTGTAATATGGCTGAGTTACAGTTGCTGTGGGAACTATAACTTTCTTTTTTCCAAGAGGCTGTTATGTGTCTTATTATGTTGTATCATCTGGAGGTTGGCTGCAAACAAGATTGCTGCTGTTAATCCTTCAGCATGGAGGGCTGATTAAACCCAGTCATCCCTCCTTGGCCTTCAGCTGTGTGCTCACAGTCCTGTGGTGCCACAGGCTCTAATTAGACCACTTGTTTGGGGCAGAGGGTCCAGCCTCTGGGAAGCATCATGGTGTGAAGCATCATGGTGTGAAGCATCATGGTGTGAAGCATCAGCGTGTGCTTGCTTTTACTTACCTGGTGCTCTGCTGTCCGCTGGGGACAAGTGCATCAGCACTTGGGTAGGATGCAGCCGTGCCACTACTCCCACCTCTCCCATACTCACTGCAAAAGACAGCCAGGCTCCTGCTTCCCCTGCAGTGGCTGGGGCTGGGTCCCATCCCTGCCAGTTTGAGCCTCTTCATCTCTTTCTTCTTGGGAGCTTGGAACCAGGAGACCCAAAACCCTGTGGGATGTAGCCCTGTGAAACTGCACAGGGTTTGCTCTTGGGGAAGAAGCTTGTCCACAGCCCCTTCCATACCTGGTCCCAGCATGGATCCACAGAGGATGTGCTCTTCTGGCACCTTCCATACCTGGTCCCAGCATGGATCCACAGAGGATGTGCTCTTCTGGCAAGCGCTTGGGGAGCATCTTCCACCTTGCACACAGAGAAGAGGCAGCACTGAGTCATTGCCGGGACCTCCATCACACCAAACCCAAGATTCACTCCTGAATGCCTGGTGCTGGGTCCTAAAGCCTTGGTGGGGTTTGTTTGTGTTTTGGCTGCTGTGAGTCACCGAGGTGGCTGATTAAAGGCTTTAATGGGCCGTGGAGTGGGTTGATTTGCTGGGAGGCTGCTGTAAAAGGATGGGAAGGCTCGGTCATGGGAAGAATAAACAAAGGATGGATTTTGCCAGCACATGTCCACTCTCCTCGTAATGAAACACAGCCTGCTCACTGAGAAACTTCTCCGGGATATAGATGTTTGTGAGAGGCTAAATGGGCTTCTTACATACTTAGCCTTTTTCTTGCACTTATGTTTTTTAATTTGCAGAAGCCACTGGTGTATAGAAGCTTCAATGCACAACATGTAAAAGGAAGGAGCTTCTAGCTGTTGAATGTTGCCACACCGACCCTTCCCTGGCTGGTGTAACAGCTCCGTTACCTATGGCCACCTAAAGAGCAGTTCCTCTGGGCGCAGAGGGACCCACGGGGATGAAACCTGAGGCACTGAGGGGCAGCGCTGATTCCAGACCCCAGCAGAGACCCCAGCAGCAGCCCCCAAATGGCATGGGGTAGGGGGGACCTGGCAATGCCAGCACTGGAGGGATCCTTGGGCACACTTATGCACCCCTGAGCCCCCAGACCCACCTTAAACCCGGTGGTGGGGCTCTGGAAGCCTGGCAGCACAAGAGGCTTTTCCTTCAGAGCATTGATCCCAGCAGGCTCAGCCCCAGTGCCCAAGATCCAAGGGCTGGCCCAGAGGGTTTCCAGCCCAGAGCCACCCCATCACATATCCCCATGGAGGACAGTGCCCTCTGTCTGAGGTGCGGTCTGGAGCATTGTGGCCTCTGTCACTGTCCTGCTAGGGCTGATTTACACCAGGTATAAATAATCCTCCAACTGAGGCTGCAGGAAGGAGTTGTTTACAGAGGAGGGATGGATCCTGCTGCAGGGTGACGTTCCCTGCATGACTAATGGCTTTGGTAGCACTGTTCTGAGTCTGTCCCCATAGCGAGGAGGTTGAGAGGCAGGGGATGGGGTGGGAAGGGCTGGACCAAGGGTCCAGACAGTGACAGCATAGGAAGAAAATGGACAGGAGGAGAAACTTCTCTTGGGCTTTGTATCAGTTCAGATCCCTCCCAGGCGACTTCTCGGCTTTCAGGCTGTCATTCAGCCTTCAAGAGCAAAGATTTCCTGATGAAATTAAAAGGAAAACTGGTATATTTGCTGCTTCAAGCCAGGGCATCAGAAAAACCTCGAATCCCTCTTGCCTGTGGGGTGAGGGTTTCTTCCCATCTCCTTACAGGGTGATAGAGCAAAACCACCCCAGCACAAACCCAGATGAAGCTGGTGAAAGATGAAGCCATGTGCCCAGGTTGCACAGAAACAGACTGGCCCTACCTGTGCAAGCTCTGCCTTCCTCCTGCCTGCACATCGCATCCCTCCCTGCCTGCACATCCCTCCCTTCCTGCCTGCACATCACATCCCTCCCTACCTGCACATCCCTCCCTTCCTGCCTGCACATCACATCCCTCCCTGCCTGCACACCCCTCCCTTCCTGCCTGCACATCACATCCCTCCCTGCAAATCACATCCATCCCTCCTTCCCTGCACATTGTATCTCTCCCTGCCGGCACACCGTATCCCTCCCTGCCCAGCCGCAAAACATGGGGCAGGCAGCACTCAGTGTTGATGGAAAAGTACTGCAGTGAAATGACAGAGATTTCCCTTCCACAGTACTGATATTTTAAAGTTATTTATGTACTAAATGTACCAGGGTTGCTATTGTCTCTGCAGCTCCATTTATTGTAAGGCATGCAGCATGAATTTAACATCCAGGGCTTTGTGCTGGGGAGGACTGCCTGCATGGCAGGAGCACTGCAGGAAGCAGCGTTCGGAGCTGGCTCCAGCGTCCACAGTGCCCTTCCCACCGCTCCAGTGCTGCCCGACCTCGGGCCAGTGCTTACTGGTGCCTTTTATAGGGCAAAATGCTGAAATCAAGGTTTACTCTGTAATTTGCCTTTTCAGTTGTAGGAAAAGGCAAGTGGAGGTTTACAGGAGAACCAAGGGAGTGGGTGCAGGGAAAGGACAGTGATGTTAGGGCTGTACCTGGGCCATGCTCCCATTCCCATCCTGGCCCTGGGATGACAGCAGGGTTGGGGTAATGTCCAGGAAGGCACATGGAAGACATGCTTCCTGCTCGCCCTGCGCCTCAGTTTCCCCATCTGCAGCACAGTGGCTGCAGTGGGGATGGGTGCCACGCTGGCAGCCCCTCAAGGCGTATCTCAAGCCATGTCCTGGGAGCCACGATGCCCCCAGCGCACATGGAGCCAGGTCCCTGTCCCCACAGCTCTGCTCTCCATCCCTGTGTGTTGATCCACCTCTACCAGCTGCGGCTCCAGGAGCGCCGGCTCTGTGCACTCAGCACACACCGCTCTGCTTTGCAGTCTGCCTTCTGCTCTCCAGAGGAGCTTCCTCCTGCCCTTGAGTCGCTGTTCGGTCTGCAAGCCACTGCCAGCCCGCGGTGCCTCCGCACGGCCCTGTCTCTGCTCTGCCCTGTTCCGCCTCGCATCGCCCGTCATCTCCTCTGGGTTTTCTCCTGCCTGGCCTTGGGATCTGCACCACCTGGTTTGCAGCCACTCGCCTCTGCCAATCGCCTGCGTTTTCTTCTGCCTGTTCCACATTATTAGTGCTTTCCTGCTTCTTTCCCCCCACCCCCTTTATGTTATTTGTTGCAATTTGGTTTTCGGATGTTTTGCTGGGTTTTATTTTTCTTGGCATCGCATCTTTGGAGATTTCACTCACATCACTTCAGCCTGAATTCGCACTGACATCATTATGTTTCTTCTTTTCAGCCTGCTCTATTTGCCTTCGGAGCCAGCTCTGCTCCTGTGTTCACTGACATGGTTTGGGGACCGTGCTCTCTGCCCTTTTGCGGCATGCGACTGCTCAGGAGCACGCATGGCCTCGGGCAAGCACAGGCAGAGCCTGTTTGGGTGCTTCTGAGTTGAGCCGCAGAAACGTTCCCCAGTCTCTAATGTGAGTGGCTGCAGCAACCGCATCCTGGGCTGGAGCAGGAGCAGGAGAGCTGCTTGTAGCCTTGCACCAGCACCTTCTCTCTGCCCCCATTTCCCTACCACCAACAACACTGAGATAACAGTGCCTCTGCTCTGGCATCCAAGGTGGTGAAGGACTGTGAATCCCAGACTGGTTTGTGTTGGAAGGGACCTTAAAGCTCACCCAGTTCCAACCCCTGCCACGGGCAGGGACCCCTTCCACTGGAGCAGCTTGCTCCAAGCCCCTGTGTCCAACCTGGCCTTGAACACTGCCAGGGATGGGGCAGCCACAGCTTCTCTGGGCACCCTGTGCCAGCGCCTCAGCACCCTCACAGGGAAGGTCACTGCCATGAGACTGGAACTATTGCTATCATAACAGGGAGAGGTGCACATTCCCACATGATGCTTCTGTGGGTTAGAGTCGAGTTGGTCAGGGTGTCCCACGCAGGCAGGGTCACTGGTGTTCTGTGGTCTGGCTGCTCACCTCCAGTAGGTACCAGGAATGGTGGGATGAGGGTGGGTTGGCAGGGATGCCGCCCAAGGGCTCCAGGGTGTCTGTCCTTCTGGTCCTCACCTGCTTCACATGCTTACTAAGCCCAATGAGCTCCTGGCACCAGGTCCTTCCTCACTAATGTTAATATCCAGTGCTGGAAAATCTCCATAATCACACACAGCACAAATTGTCTGGGCAGGGATGTGACAAACCAGAGCGGGAGGGAGATACAAGCAGCAATACAGGCATCAGGGCAGTGCTGGAGCAGGGAAACCACATAGGTTCCTCAAATACACAATTACCGATTCCTACCACAGGCCATTCCCTTGCTGCTGGGGAGGGGAGCAGAGCAGAGCAGAGCAGCGGGACAGACAGACTGAGCACTGCATGGCACGTACCAGCCACCACAGAGAGCTTGGGGACATCCCGAGGGGAGGGGAGAGGGATCCCTGGCAGCAAGAGCACAAGCTCCTGGTGCCAGCAGCTGAGGTGCAGCCCTGCAAGGGGCTCTGGAAAGCAGCAGCACGACCCCCCCCCCCATCACCCCAGTGCATGTGAACTGCTGCAGTGTCCTGGGGGCCGTGTGGCCACTGCTGTCCGCAGGGAAGGGCTGTGGCCATGGATCCTGTACCTGGCTTTGCCTAGGGCCAGACACCCACTGGCTGGGAGTGGGCTGAGCCTTGGCACTGTGCTGGCTGTGGCGTTGTGCACTACTTGGTGCTGTGTCCAGGGGCTGAGGCTCTCAAGGAGGAGAGCTCTACCCCTATGCTGGGTAATCCCAGCTGCCAAGCATGTCCTCCCAGCCTGAGCCTTTCGCAGGTCCAGACAGAGCTGGAGCCTCATCCTGCCCCAGATCCCAGCACTTCTGAGCTTGGCTGGGGACGGCGGGTTTTCCTCTCGGTCAACAAATACAAAATATGGAGGGAGCCAACAGGAAAACCATGATCAGACATCCTGAATCAGGGGGAAAGCCACAGCCTGGTCTGTCCGAGCAGAACAGTGTGTCACTGCAAGCAGGAGGAGAGGGATTGCAGCGCAGCAGCTAGTGGGAAACCGCGAATCCCAACTTCATGCAGTACATCTGAGATCCACATTTGGCCTCTCTGGGAAATGCTGGCTGAAAGGAAGCTGGCACAAAACTTCCATTTGCAGTGGCAGGGGTTTGGGGAAATCAATCTCTTTTAGAGGCCTTTGGAAACCTCGGCCTGATGGCTTTAAATATTTACTGTACTCCTGCACACCACATCCCAACTCTGCAGCTACGTTCCCCCAGGCAGCCGGTTGGTTTAGCTGCTGGGGGCCTCCAAAACAGGCGGTGCAGGTAGTGATGGAAAACAATCCTTAATATGACTGTGATTTGCGGCTGAAAACCTCTGAAATGCTTTTGGGTTTGGGGAAAAAACCAGCTCTTGTGACTACAGAGCATTAGTGCCCTTCATGCTGTCAGCTGGCAATGAGAGCAGGACACAGACAGCCCGTGTCTCAGCCTGCTGTGCCCACCATGTCCAGCCATGGGGATCAGTGGCAGAAATACCCACCTGGGATCATCTGGTGCTTCTGTGCTTTTGGATGACTCAACTGGGGAAACTGGAAGGCAGAGATAATGCTTGTCCTGCTGTGGAGCTAATGGCATTGCCATCTCAGAGGCTTTCAAGTGGCCAGAGTGAGCATTAGGAGTCTTTGGGATCCATCAGTTTTTCTTGTAAGTGTAGCAGCAGGTAACATCTTTCCTCCTTTTGAAGATGTCTCTGATGTCCCTGCCTGCCTCAGGGACAGCCCTCATTCAAACTAACATTGCAGCCTGACACAGGAAAGGAAACTTCTCTCACCGCGTCACGGCCTCTCCCAACTCCCTCACCCTGGCAGCACAGGGAGTGAGCACAGAGCAGGAGGCTGCCCTGCTCTCCAGGGCCACCAAGATCCATCCCAATAGCAGTGATCTGCTTCACCTCTACCTAGAGCCCAAGCCCCACAGCTCAGAGCCACCGCAAGCCTCAAGATCCAGATGCCAAAGCAGCTGCCTCCAATGGGTGAGACACACAGGGACCTGCAGATCCATGGCTGATGGCAAGTGTGTACTCCAGCCACAGTGTGTTGGATGAGGCTGGCAGGAGCATATCTGGATGAAAATGTCCAAAGGTGACCTGCAAGGAAAGCCTGGAGCCTGAGCTGGGCACAGCAAGAGGATGTCCAGCATCCCTCCATGCTGGCCAGGCTGCAGAGGAGGTGCTGGGGGGATGTCCTGGTCTCAGGTTCCCACCTGGTTTGCCATGGGTCTGTGAATGAAGAACACATCTTCATATATTTCATTGGCACCTGATGATAGTGGAGGGTATGAGCATCCTTATTCTTCCAGTCCAGAGAGGTCATACGAACCACCAAGATACTTCAGTGGCTCACAAGGAGCGTCCTGCTGAAGCTCTCCCAGCGCTGCAGCCTGTCCCAGCAGACAGCTCCAGAGGATTCCCTGTGCTGCCTTGCACCACAGCAGAGACTCAGACCAACCTGGGTGTCTCCAACTTTGAGATCAGAGTGAAATCAGCAGCAAACAGGCACTCAGCAAGGACTCAGTGAGACTGGGGGGTGACCCCTTCACTGGGAGGACCAGGATGCTGCTGCTTCACTGCTCTCTCCAGCCCCTGCCTCCCCTGCACTGAGGAGCTGAAAGCAGCAGCCTGGAGCAAGGGGTTTGGGTCAGCCAGGCTCAGCCCCTGCAGCCCACCTCAGCCTGTAGCAGGATATCCCAGACCGACTGTAAGAAACAGAGGGACTTTGGCAAGGACGTGCAGATGTGAAAGCTAAATGAATATTGGCTGGAGTGAATTCATTCATCACCTCTGGAGAGCTGATGTGTGTGCCAGGGAGGCTGTCCAGCAGGGAGAAGACCCTGCAGGGATCACTCCCTAAACAAATGTAGGTGACTGGTGAGCTCTGGGCATCATTCCTGGGCACACAACGTCCTGGCGAGGGCATGACCTAACACAGGTGATGCTGTGATGAGCACTAAGTTCTCCACAGGTGAAAGCCCCCAGCAAAACAGCCTGCCAGGACTCAGGGCAGCAAACCCCTCTTGGGCAGTATCAGACTGATCTTCACTGCTGGGGGGAAAAGGTGGCACATCTCACCTGGTGCTTGGTGGGCTGCATTTTGGCTCTGTATGAAGCCAGCAGGCAGGGTCCTGCTTCAGATGTCCCTCACCATGTAGCCTGGAGCCTGTCTGCAGGCTGTGCTGCATGCCCCCGGAGATGCACGAGCATTGCTGCAGAGCATGGAGAAAGTGCAGTGATTTCCAAAGGGATGGATGGGTTTGTGAACGAGGTCTGGACTGGATACAGCTGCTTGTTCATCCAGGCCAGCACAGCACCAACTGCTGCCTGAGCAAACAGTCTGCTTAATGTCTCCCCAGGGGAAAGGGCTGAGATGTCCCTAAGGCTCACCCCAGCGTTTTACCAAAGCATTATAAATCTGCTGGTTGTGCTCTGGGCAGGGGCTGCGTCAGACCATCAGCATCATTCTGAGCAACCACAGCAATGCCACAGCAACCTCTTCAAACATCACCCCCCCATGCTGGGCTGTCACCACCCAAACCGCAGGATCAATACTCCCGTTCAGCAAACAGAGCAGCAGTGGCACAGGGATAGACACAGCTATTGGTAGCGTGGGCCCATGGACCAGTGACTGCTTCACATCTCCGTGCAGTTACACCAACACAGTTCATGCTTAGGGGTAGATAACTGCCTATGGGAGAGGGCAGGCACAAAGTGCAGCCCTGGCCAACCCACCCCTATCAGCAGTTCAGGGAGACCTAATGCTTTTCATGGCAGCATCTGACACCAAGTCCATATTGATGGACATCAATAACGACCACCCATCTTCCCCCCAGAGAATGACGGTCTCAAGTTTAAACCTTACGTTTAAACCTTAAATAAACACTGGGTCTCATTCTCTGAACTCCAGAACTTCCCCCTTAATTTTAGGGTCTACTAACATCTGGTGGATTTTTTTCCCCTCTATTACCAACTGAGATTTTCAGTGACCCACAAAGGTACATTGTTGATTTCCAGAACATAATTTACAGGAGATGCATGTAGGAGCTACTAGAACCATGAGATCCACAGCAAACCACTGTTTATGCTGCTATTGATTTCAGTGGGCATCTCTGACAAGTTTGAAAGCTAGAAAACAAGGATCAGCCAGAATCAAACACACACAGCCAGAATCAAATGCACTTTCTTGTAAATACACTGGGCTGTGGGCTCAGTGACACGAAATGCAGGACTGTGCAAGTGTCTGACAGCAGTCGTGGTCACTGAGAAGCCCTGCAGAAACCAGCTGGGAAAATCACCGCCTCCATTCCAGAGCTGGCTTTGATAAAAAAAGGAAAAGGGAAGAGGCAGTGAAAACCCCTCAAGCCCAGCCTTGTTCAGGCTGGCTCTTTCACCAGCACTGAGAAAGGGGAAGCAAAGGAAGGTGATGTAAAACTGGAGCACCACCTCGCTCTCCCATGGCTCCTGCTGCCTCATGCCTCCCAGCCAGCAATAATCTTGTGTTTAAAGCTCCAAAAAGGGGGCAGGTTAAAAGCCATACTGCAAAGAAGGTAGAAACACCAGGGATGGGTTCAAGCTGCTACCTGTTAAAGAGATCCTATCCAGCTTGGATGCACCTTTACTGCAGAGCTAATGGCACAGGGTGCTCCCCAGCACATCTGCAGGGGTCTCCCAGGCACATGCAGTGATACAGGGGGGGCAGCACAGACCCAGCCTCTCCAGGGCTTGTACCATGTGCTTGCTGCAGCCTGGGGACAGGGCTGCACAGCCCCAGAAACAGCAGACCTGTACTGGGGATCAGTGAGCCCTGCTCTGCAGTTAGAGCCCTTGGGTCCTGAGAGCCAGGGAAAAAATAACAGGCTTTTCAAAGCCTAATTAGGGACAAGCCTAGCTCCTCTGTAGTCAATAAAGTTTCGCTATTAACTATCATCAGGGCTAGATTTTACCCAAGGAGATTTCTTGTTAAAAACCAGCTTAATTAATGCAGGTAGAAACTCCTTATAGCTCTCTCCCTACTCCCACCCTAGCAACCAGTCAGGTTACAAACACACTGCTTTACAGACCTGCAATGGGGATCAAGGGGAGATAAAAGGGACAGAAGGAGCCCAGGGGCTCCACTTACACATTGAAGCAGGAAGATGATTCCCTTGTACAGAGACAGCAACCCCTGAGCACAACATCCTCCTACATCCCCCAGCCTTCTACCCTAGTCAAGCATCTCCCACCCATAAAAGCCTTTCCAGCTCCCATCCTCACCCTCTTCCAGTCCTTCACCACCTGGCCTCACTTCACTGCTTTAACTGCCTTGCCTTCCTGCAGATATTTTAAGCACCTGCTGTACCCAGATTGTTTGGTGTCTGATGGGAGCAGGCAGCTCCGCTCTTATCTGTCAGGGTAGACGCAAGCCGAAGCCAGCAGGGTATAGGCCAGCTCTCTTGAAGCTGGGTAATAGCTTTATGTAACTGAAATAAAAGAGCCAAATTCAAGAAAGCTCTTTTTATCCTTGCCCTGCCACAGATTGGAAGGTTTGGATGTGCCAAAAGCTCCGCTTGCACTTCAGTTCCCCAGCTGGGGTTTGGGGCTTCTGGGGTGCACAAACCACCCCACGTGCTGAGTGGGTTGAGTGCGTCTCTCCCTCCAGACCAGGGGAAACCAGGCTTTGCCTCCAGCTGGGAGAGGATGGACTCCCAAGGCTTCCGTTGGCACAGGGGGTTGCTGCAAAGCTCCAGTTGGGAGATGCTTGAATTCAGAATTTGGAGGACATCCTTTGCATTAATCAAATAAATGCACCATGTGAGGCGTTTTCCATTTAAATGTCTGAAACAGATGCTAACTAAATTACCAGTGTGACACGAGCAACGTGGTCTGAGTCTAGAGGATGTGAGAAGCAGTGGAGAGACTCTCGGGCTGTGAGCTGTGGGCTTGGTCCATGTGCCAAGTGATGTGCTGAGGACAGAGCCTTGCTTAAGTGCTGATTAATCTGTGGATGTAGAAACAGTAATTCTTCAAACTTGCTGTTTGAACATGTAGTAGATTACAATAAGTAAGAAATTAGGAATCCAGTTCTAACTTTTCACATAAACCAAGAGTTATTTTGGTGCCACAGTGCTGCTTGCTTTCCCCTGTTAGCTTTTATAGAAGAGCCTTTCCTGCAAACTTCCTTAGTGCCATAAAGTTAAGCCACTTGGACAGCGCTCCTGAATGCAATAAATAAAGGTGGCTTGAATTGGTGGCTGAGCTGCTTATTGCATGAATGGCAGCCAGATACCATGGGGAGAGGTGTGGGAGCCAGGCTTAGGGTGATAAAATAGTTCATTTGGGATAAGCATCCAGCAGGACAGGAGTTGAACTAATCCTCCCCTGCACTTGCTGCTTCTGTAAGGAAGAGGAGGAATGCGGTGAGAGCAGGATTTCTTGCAGCAGCGTTAGGTATTTCTAGGAAACAGTCCCTGAGATGATCTGGGAGCTGGGAGAGACTTCAAACACAAAGTAATCGCTGGAAAGGAATGTGAAAAGGATAGCTCCTTCTTCTGCATAGCATTACACTTCACCAGCTCCTTTTCCTCTTTTCATTAACTCCTATGACTACATACTTTTGAGAAAAGCTCCCATTAGTTACAGCTGCTTTCCTACTCATCCTTCATGCCTTTCAGCTACATCAGCAGGCTAACTGGTACCCATATAAAATAGATTTCATGATGACAAGTATTACCCTAAGCCCAGCTATGATCTGAACGTTGTGTTGTCTTGCAGAGGTTACTTGTGTCCAAGCACTCACAACGACTGCAAATGCAGAAAATAATGATTTGGAACAGATACCTAATATGAAACAAATCCTTACTCCAACTCCTACCATCTCCATTTACCGGTGAAGAGCATCAGACATAAATGAGCACTGTCAGCAAGGAGATCCCTTCCAATTATCCAGAACTTAAAAGGTCTGGCAGAGGGTATCTGCACACTGGGAAATGAAAGTCTTCCCCAAAATAGCATCAGCCATCTCTGCCACCCCTTCTGATCTCAGGACTGCCCCAGCCATGGGCAGGCGGCTGCTCTTGGCACGAGGATCTGAGCAGCTTTCCCATCAAGGCTTACATTTCAAAGGTTTCCAATACTTGCTTCCTACTGAAGACCATGTTTTAATGCAGAACCTGTATGACAGGCAATGAATCTGCCTTCTGCAACCGTGGGGACTACCTTTCCCCTTTCCCAGGCATGAGAGACTCATGGCAAAAGTGAATGGGCAGCTTAACAGCTGGAAATGAGGGAGGAAAAGCACCGGGAACATCTGATGAGCCAGCTCTTGGCAAAAGCTGCCTGAGCAGCTCTGCTCCAACGAGTTACCATGAGCCCTGGGTCTGGAAAGCAGACAACAGGTCTTTTTCCCTTCCCAGCTCACTGCCCGTATGCAGAAGCACAGGCACGGAGGGGACAAAAAGTGGCAGCTCCGAGGCGGGGCCAAAGCTGCAGTGCCCTCCAGCCGCTCCAGCTGCGTGTCGCTGCCCAGCGTTGGCACTGTTTGCAAACAGGAGGATGTGTTGGCTCCCCGTGTTGGGCAGGCTGTTCCCCTCTGCGCTCGTGTAGCTGGCACCTCAGCCCTGTCATTGCCGTTCCAGCCTCACGGGCACGCTGCCATCCCAGCAGATGGGTGTTGTTGCAGAGCTGCAAGAGGAACAGGGTGCACATCGATTGTCAGCGTGTTAGATGGAGGATTTCTGTTCGGGAATATGAAAACAGCAGCTCACGCAGTGACCCAACCCCTCTGGTGAAGGAGTGAGCTTCCTTTGGTACCCCGGTGGTACCCTGAAGACACAGCAAGGACTTGGAGACAGCTGCTGCCATGCATCTCTATGCCTCTGGCTCTCTGCTAGAGAAATCAGTGCATGAAGCCTTGTAGTTCTTTCCCAAGAGCTCAGTCTTCACCTGGAAGCAGCCACAGGCACTCTCAAGGCTTCCACATCAAGGGAATATGAGCATCCTTCCCTTCTCCAGCAGAGCTTTTTATAGATGGCTACAGCCCATGTGGATGCTGTGCAGAACATCCTTGGCATTGGCCTCTTCAATTATTGCAGCTAGAGCAGCTGGATCTGAGGAATGACCTCAAAATAACAATAGGGACACGCTGTGAGATTCTTATGAAACAACAATAATAAAAAAACCCTTTATTGCTATTACTAAAAGTACCAACAGCAGCACTTTGTTCAAGCTGAGTTTTAAGGCCAGGATTTTAAAGCATCCCCAAGGGGATACATGCCAGTAATGTATGTCATTGCAGCTCCATGAGGCTCCTTTGAAACACCAGCCACTGCCCCATACTTTGTCTCCTTCTGTATTTTCTATGTCAGTCTTGATTTGTGCAATGAAAAAAACCCCCTAGTTTTGGGTCCCTCTGTGTCAATGTAGGTTTATTGTATTCCAGCAAAAAGGGGTAAATAGGTACTGAGACCTCACAAGCAAACAAAATTGGCCTCCTAGTCTTTGCAATGCTACTTGCCACCACTCTATGCATGTTTTGTGCCCTTTTAAATGTGTCATTAGGTTTGTGGCTGTATCTATGCAGCAAGTGAAGATCTGATGACAAGGTATGCTAGGTCCCTGCGCTGGCTGAGCTATGCCAGCAGAATTCCACCTGCAGGGAAGAGGAGCACAGAGGCTTTGTTGAGCATTAGCACATCAGATGGAAACTCTCCTGAGTACCCTGGAGATGCTCTGTCCTTGCCAGAGCACTGCAAAGTCTGTATGGCAGCATCTTTGCTGCAGTTGCTTCCTTGCAAGCTAATTTTCATCACTGCTGTAAGAGCAGCGCTCCACTGCAGAGATGGCCCCTGGTTCACCAGCTTTATGTGCCATTGCTCCTGCCCAAGGATTCCTGAAAACACCAGTGCTTATCTGTCCTCCTGTGCATCTTGGCTGGAGAAAGACACCTTCCCATCCCCTGGGAACCATGGCCAAATGAGGGGGGAGCCCCAGTTTATTTGTAACTGGTCTCTGTTTCCCAGACCGCGTGCTCTGCTTTCAATCAGTGTCACATCCCTTCTCCTTCAAGTGCTTTTTCATGTTTTTGAATGCAACCTGAAGCAGCGGGGCATGACTGTCTCCATTTATAAGCAAATAAAGCTAGGTTTGAATCTGATCATCCCTTGTTCACTCAGCAGTGTGCATATCCGTGTATGGATGTAATATTGATTTTCAGTGGTTTTCCAGGCTGGTTTTGAAGTCTTGTGATATACCAGGGACCTGTGGCCAGCTCTGCAGCAGCTCAGAAGGGAGCTCAGCAGGAGAAGAAAAGGGGCAGGCGCAGAGGCGGTGGATTTCCCTCTCCAGGTTGTGTTTGGAATCACAGATGCCACCCCACTTCTCTCCTGAGCAAACAGGACAAGCTTACTGAAGGGCTGGGGTGAGTCTTAAGAGAAAAACAAGGATCAAAGAACAGGTGAGGAAAGCAAGCCATGCACAGTGATGTTCTCAGCAATCTCAGATCTAGCCTTGTATGAGAACAAGACCCATTTGCCACTCCAAAGCTCTCTACCATGCATAAGATGAGCTAAGATAATAAAGGTGTTCCTTGGTTTTCATTTTCACTGGGAGGATGAGCAAGATGGGAAAGCAGCATCATGCAGAGAGCACAGAGAAAAGCTGTCTCTGGGTGACGGTATGATTCAGAGTTCAGCTTTTCTTTTTCAGTTCAGCCTTGCTTCTGTACTTCAACTTGCTTATGTTTTCGACTTCTAATTTTCAAGTACTGTTACAGGGACTGGAGGGGCAGATGCAACCAAAAGCCAAGGCACCTCTCAAAGGTTACATGTGACTCATTTAAGGGAAAAAGAAAATCGTTTCTCTCAGTGTCACAATAGCTCAGAGTTCAAGTTGTGCCATGGAGCCAGCACTGTGGGCATCGATCAGCCAGGAGTGCCCTGTACAGGAGCAAAGCACATGAGAACGAGGAGCTGGAAAGTCTTGGCTTTGAGGTGGGTGTCATCTGAAATCACAGTGCTTCTCTGAGAGCTAAATCAAAACATCCCTGGAGCGTTCCTATCATGGCCACAGAAAATGAACATACTTCTTACTCTCAACACTGAAGACTCAATGTGCCGTGACCCTAAACCAGGGGATCTTCACATCTAGAAAATCATCAGCACCCATTCTGTTTTACAGTTATTGTTGAGTGCTCTTGAAAACACATCCACTATTACCTTGTGCTTTAAGACACAGTTGCCCAAATTACCTCTTTGGTAACACTCCCATGGGCAAGAGCTGGTGAGCTCACCCCGATATTTGCTTCTGGATGCTGCACTGAACAGATCCCTGTGCTGTTTTGTATTGGTTCCTCCAACCCACCAGCAAAGGAGGCTCCTCTGTGCAGCATTACCGCTTGGGCATTTGGCTGAAGGGGCTTGCAGGCTTTCAGCAGCTTTATGTGTCCTCATGGAAAGCTTGAGAAGATGAACGGATCGTTTCTCTTGCAAGTGCTTATTAGAAATGTGAAAAGCATGGTGATTGCCTGCCAGCCACCCAATTGCTATTTGTGCCTGTGACACAGAGCGATGGGGAGAGCAGCTCTCAGCCAGGCGCAGCACAAATCAAAGGAGCACAGATTCTCCTCCTTCTGTGAGGTCAGAGCTTCTGGGTGAGGACTAGCAGTGCTGGACAGACTTGTTCTCCAACATAAGGAACTGGCACAAGGGATTGTCAGCGCTCAGAAGCTGAATAAATGAGTAAAATTAGATTGGAGAAGGAAAGGGAAGCCTATTAGGCATTTAATATAGATGTAACAGCATTTTGGTAGATCCTTTGGGAGTTTTAGCTGCTTTTCCTTGAAGGAAAAGCTGTGTCTGACCAAGGGATACATTGCCATGTATCCTGCTTGTGCATGCCGTGCCCCCTGCTTGTGCACGGTGGGTAGCTGGGTACTCCTGATTTGTGTCTGCCCTCAGGGTTTCCCATTTCTTCAGCCAGGCCTCACTCACCGTGATGTTACAGCTCAGGAGGTCACTGCCCTGCTGGGTGAGGGCACTGGTTTACCAGCTGAGTGTCTGCTCCCTGGCAATGGTCCACCCTGACTCCTGAGTAGTGCAGGTCCCCATCAGCACACGTGGCAGCTGAGCAAGGCTTTCCTCAGAGGGGGAAGAGGAGATTAACTTGGGCCCTGGAGCATGGTTTGATTGCTTCTATAATTCACTAGTCTGTAAAGCCCCAGGTGTTACAGGTTTATGGGGGTGCAAGCTTTCAGGAGCCAAAGCGGTAGAGGAGTGTCCAAACCCACACATGGGCTCAGCAGTGGAGCAAGGTTAGAGAAATCTCCCTGCTTTTTTTTTTTTCCTCATTCTGTTATCTTACAAGTGTTAATAGTGACTGGAAAGAAAAAAACAACTGAAAGCAAGTTACAGGATGTAGATGATGCCTATTGCCATGTGCATACATGATGCTGCTCATGGGACTCACTGCCCCCGACATTCTGAGATGGGAGTGGTTCAGTACATTTCCTACCATCATGACTGCACGCATTTCCTACCATCATGACTACCATCAGACAAAGTTATTTCCAATCAGTAGAAGACCCACAAGCAGGTGAAGCTCAGATCATCTCCCAGATGGGGAGCAGGAGCTGTGGGACACAGGTATTGGAAGGGCAGAGCTGTGTCTCCCCACATTACTGAGTCAACCCAAGACTTCGCTGGGCTCTAAGGAAGCATTAAAAGCATGCTACAATGTGCTTTGCATTGATTTTCGCCTATGATGGGTGGGAGCAGAACCAACACAGATACCATGGTCCCCTCAGGTCCATCCTTGGGACAGCAGAGTTCTTTGAATGGAGCACACAGCTGTTATCATTCAACAGAGTTGCAAAGGGGGTTGGAGGAGCTGGGGCTGGTGTTTTTTGGCTGTTTTCCTAAGGCAATGAAAGTCAAGCTAAAGGGAGGATGCAGTCCGAGGTGCTGGAGGTGGCCTGGTTTTAAACACTATGCAGAGACCATCATGGTGTCACTGTTTCTGGGAAGGGTCCCAATTCCACACTTGGAATGTCCAGGAGGAGCAGGTCTGGCTTCTCAGTTGAATGTTGCTCAGAATGGCCCATCCACCTCTCTCTTGCTATGTGACCATGCAAAGCCCAAAGCTGCAGGCACTTCTCCCAGTTCTCCTAATGGTCCTTGGCAAAGAGCTGGCTCCCACTGCTGGCTCTCTGCAGGTTTTACATCTCCAGGTTTCTGGTTTTACAGCCTCGCAGCCATCGCACCATGCTGCACCTATGTCAGCTCTGGAGGTAACCATTAGCTGCAGTTGGTTGGGAAAGGCTGCTGAGCTCAGCACTGTTAGAGTTATTGTAGGGTCAATCTCATAAAACAAGCTCTGAACTCACATACCTTAACTCGGGTCCTCTGTCTGTCACATTGTTAAATCTATGAAGAGCTCATGGTCCTCCACCATGGAACAGCGCTGCCAATCCTGACAGGAGCCACTGCTTAATGGCCTTCTTCAGTCAAAATCCTCCTCCTCAACAGTCCTGGAAACTCTTTGCCTGGAAAGTAGGCACTGAGGTACTCCTGGGGGAGTAGAGCATGCAAGATCATGAAGGAGCTGCCAAACAGTGGGTATAGCTGAGGGCTCAGACACGTCAGTAAATG